>NW_027173124.1:0-447198 GCF_018151085.1 Drosophila tropicalis | reverse complement strand
AACACAGTCATTAACAAATATATTAAATTAAGAAATGTTTAATTTGAAAACAATCACGTTAAAAGTAACGAAGTTATTTACAAAAGTCACTGTTTTCGCCCGACCGTTCCTATGGGAGCTATATGATATAGTCATCCGATCTTGATCAAACTTGGCACAGTCATTGACAGATATACTAAACTAACAAATGTTAAATTTGAAAGCAATCGCGTTAAAAGTAACGAAGTTATTTACAAAAGTCACTGTTTTCGACCGATCGTTCCTTTGGGGGCTATATGATATAGTCATCCGTTCTTGATCAAATTTGGCACAGTCGTTTATAAGCGTAATAAACTCTCTAATATTAAGTTTCACGATAATTACACAGAAAATAACGAAGTTATTGAGAAAACACTGTTCGTGACTTTGGGGTTTGTATGGGAGCTTTATGATATAGTGGTCCGATCCGGCTGAATCCGAGATATACAACGCCTGCAGTATATACAAGCCTAGGTGCAAAATTTCAGCTCTGTAGCTCTTACGGTCTAGGAGGAGTTTGCGTTGATCCTGACGGACGGACGGACAAGGCTAGTTGAACTCGTCTCGTCGTGCTGATAAAGAATATATATACTTTGTATGGTCGGAGATGCTTCGTTCTATGCGTTGCACACTTCTGACCAAAATTAATATACCCTGTTTGCAAGGGTATAAAGATCGTTAATGAATAATGTGAAGAGCAGAGGGCCAAGATGACTACCTTGAGGTAAACCAGAAGTCACAGGAATGGAATCGGAAAAAGAAGACTTAAAAAGTACCTTCTATTTTCTATTTGTTAAATATTTTTGAACCCAAGAAAGAAAAAGAGGTGGAAACGCAATGTTGTTTAGTTTAGAAAGTAATAGAGTATGATTAACAGAATCAAAGGCTTTGCTGAAGTCAGTGTATATGACATCAGTTTGTTTAGCATTTTTGAACACCTTGATTATTATAGAGGTAAATTCTAAAAGGTTAGTGGTTGTAGACCTACGTTTCAAGTAGGGATGGCGAAATAATAGAGCTGCAAAAATGTTGCAATTGAGAAGTTATAATTTTCTCAAAAGCTTTCGGAATAGCGGACAATTTTGAGATACCCCTATAGTTAGAGGCTTCGGACTTGTTGCCATTTTTATGCAGCTAATAACCATCTGGCCCGGATAATAAACAGGTTCAACTAGTTTAAGTTCGCTAAGAAGAGAACTTTAATCAATCACTGGATTTAAAATGATAATGATACGAACTTGCTCGATATTCCGTTGAGGAATAAGTTGTTTTGAAGAAACTCGCAAACATATCGGCAATTGCCTGATCAGTGCTCGTTTTATTATTTAGAAAAGACAAACAAGTTGGGTGCACAGAGGTCTTGTTTAGGGTCAGAAGAAAGCCGAAGCTTACACCGCTGAAGATAGTTCTTATAGCATTGTGTATTAAGCATCATGTATACAGAGCATAATCTGATGAAATTGGATAACTCTCGAGAGAACCAGGGAGTTGTGTTAAGCCGCTCCAGCCTACCAAGAGGCACATAAATATCAAAGAGTGAATTCAGAGTATCATAAAAAAACGAACTGCTAGGTTCATATCTCTAAAATTTTACAGATAAGACCAATCGGTAGTAGTAATGTTTTCATTAAGGCTGGCAAAGTCAGTCTTACGAAAGCACCTAGTTAGAGGTAACTCATTTAAACCAAGTAATGGTGAAAGCAATGGCAGATCGATTTTTATATTTAAGATAGAATGAAATATTAAATGGTTCCATCCTAGAAACATCACAATAAGAAGAATCCAATACAAAAAAAAGATCTAACGATTTTCCATTAGAATTTAAGACAGGATTGACTTGGGATAAAGATAAGCCTAGAAGGCCATCAATAAAGTCATGTGACAAAGAGGGCAGCAACGTGGTAGATTCATCTGTTAGTGACCATGCTAAAGCAGGTAAATTAAAATCACCTACAACAATGAGCATGTCTTGACTGGAAACTAAAGAGGAGACAAACTGAATTGCCTCTAAATGATTTAAATAAACCACCATGCATGTCTGACAATGGTGGAATATAGGAAAGAGTAATGAAAGCATTAAAAGACTTAAACTTTACTTTAACACCGACAAACTCAATCTCCTGGGTACTAGATAATTGAATTATTTCAGATGATAAAGCAGCTTCAACAGCTATCGGAACGCCACCGTCTATGCGAGAAATCCGGTCAGGTCTGAATATAGAAAAGTTTGTAGAAAAAAACGATACATCAGCAATATCAGGTTTTAGCCACGTTTCTGTAAAAGCTAGCAAGTTATGTTCAAAAGAAAGACGTAGATAGTCTTTCTTTAGAGATTAGGAAAATAAGATTTCAGTCCTTTAACGTTCTGGTAACCCAGGTTAAGGGACGAAGCTAGTTTTTTGACACACCAGCAGATGCTGATGTGGCAGGAATAGTGTAAGTAGTTGTTGTTGGCAGGCAAATCGGTTGCCGATTTTTTAGAACTATCGGCAAATTCCATTGAAATGGGTAAATGCCCGGACACATCGGACACTACAATAGGCATAGTTTTTAAGAGATCATTCCCAGGTGATGCCGGTAATTCCTTACTAATCGCATTCACAACCGGGCTCTTAAACGATATCAATTGCTGTACATTAGGAGTGGACGGTGCATGAGGCCGGTCGGGAACGATAAGAGATGCTGGCGGATCAACAGATAAAGAAACACCCCAAGGACTGGTTCTTTTACGTTTCGGAGACTCATTCATATGCGATAAGTTACTGAACTGAGTCTCCACCGCAGTAAACTCCGCTTGGAGTTTGTTAAAACCTGCCCTAAAAGTGTCAAAACTATCTCTAGTCCGCCTCATGAATGAGCGCATCTCATTCTCGACCTCCCAGCAAGCATCACATCCATATTTTAAGCCACTACCTTTAGCAATAGACTCCTTGATTCTGCCTGTGTAACCTGTACTTTTAACGTGAACCGCATTGTCACACAACCAACAAAGAATATAATCATGGAAGTCAACCGCATTAGTGGCAACTATGCAATTATTTTTAGAGCAGACAACCATTTCATCAAAAAGTTTAATTTAATTTAAAAAAGAAACAAAAAATACAAATTGTAAAGGTAACAAAATCTGCGTATAAGAATATATTGACCAGTTGTGACACAAGGGTTAATGAGCAGAGTAAGCTTTCACAACAAAAGAATTAAAAGAGCAAGAATACATAAAAACAAAAACACGTATCACAGAGCGCAAATCAAACACGAATAGGAAAGAGCGGGAGAGCGCGTCAAATTGAACACATGCAACAACAATTTGTACGCAAGAGCGCGAGAGTTAGTTACAACGGTAAAGACACAAAAGCAAAAGATATAAGCAAAACCACATCACCGCTAATGCAAGTATTATTGTAAGTTTTGATATGTGTATTTATTTTTTTTTTTGTTTTTATAATAGACGTAGTCGTACAACGCTCAGTACGAACAAGTGGCCCATATGACACCATATGAGAGACAAAGAAGAGCCAAAGTGATGGCGAAGCATGATCAACGGGGGATAGTGGGAGGGGCTGTGTGCATATCAAGCAAAGCCAATATCGTCGATCAAGTAACGTCCATACGTTATTCGCCTCGTAGACAGGGTTTCCCAATACCCCATTCACCCTTTCTTCGGCTTGCACATACCCCTCTTCGCCCATCGAACTTGACGTAGACAAATGATTTGAGTTGATATCGAAGTAAATTAACTAAATCCAAATTAACAAAAATCCATATGGTGCTCACATAAAGTAAACGGCCAAATAAACAAAAATCAATATGTTGCTCACATAAAGTGAACGGCCATATAGAATAGCAACCATGCAAACAAATTCGAGAGAACAAGCCCATAAGGAGAAGGACATGGGAGAAAACAGCGTCGCCTAGCAACGAGAGAAGACATGCGACCAGAACAGAGGAACTAAACTAGAAAAGGATGGAAGCCCGCATAGCAACAGAGGCGCTATTTGGGCAAAGCGGAGGAACAAGGACAGGAATTTAATGGGCGCGCAGCAGCCAGAAAGTGGATGCGGCTGCGCAAAGGACTTGTACGGGACTTTCACCACGCATAGCAACAGCGTAGATGAAAGCGATGGGCCGATGGAAAATCACCGGCTGTATAGCGGTATCACACCAAGTGATTCTGGAGGCCCAGGAGGCCTATATAAGGCGAGCAGCAAGTCAGGACATTTATCAAGTCGTCGAGTTGGGATCAATCAATCAAGTAATCGAGTCCTGATCAGCAAGCGAAGCAACAAATACCTTTTGGCCTTACGAGTAACCTTAAGAATATTTGGCGCCTAGCAATCAACAAGTGCGAGCAAGTCATCGAGTTATAAGACCTTACGAGTAACCTTATAGACTCTTTAAAACAACAACAAAATCTAAATACAATTACAAAAAGTACACACCAAAAGTCTGAAGCAGTTATATATATATGAATTATTGTGTCATGATTTGTATAAACATTTAACCAAAAGAAACCCAGAAACATAGAAATAAATTCCAACATACATTTATATATACATTAATTATTGTGTCGTGATTTCACTGGGGCACAAATTAAAATTTGTTGTGCCGAACCTCGCCCTAAAGATTGAAATTATCCTGAAGGACGAAAAAAGATCGTTACAGGAGAATGCCAAAAACGAGCCTACAGTTATAAAGTGAAGGAAGATTAATAAGAAGAAGTCTTTCAAAATAAGAAGGTAGGCGAAGACTCGGGTCCCAATTTAGACCGCGTAGCGCAAACTTAAGGAATTGCTTCTGTACCGATTCAATACTACGCTGGTGAACATCATATTGCGGGTTCCACACTGGCGAGCAATATTCTAGAGTAAGGCGAACTAACGAAGTGTATAAAACCTTTGTTACATAGGGATCATCAAATTCTTTGGACCAACGTTGAATGAAGCCAAGAAGGCTGCATGCTCTATTGACAATTGAAGAAATATGAACATTAAATGAAAGTTTTGGGTCAAACATAGTCTTTGAATGATGGTACACAATTTAACAGAACAGACTTAATAGAGTAATGAACTAGGAGCGGAGACAAACGACTGAAAATCATAAAAGAACACTTAGAGGCATTAAGGTGCAATTTATTAACGTGGCACCAATCACAGTACGCATCGAGATCTGATTGCAAGTACTGTTGGAAAGAAGGATCATTATAGGAACATGAGCACGCGTGAATGAGCCAAGGCCAAAGGCAAATCATTTATAAATAATGTAAATAACAGTGGGCCCAAGGTTGGTAAGCGACGAACGACCTTTCATGAAGCCATGCTGACAAGGAGAAATAGTGGATCTGGATAGATGTTGAAGGGAAGACGTAATAATTTTCTCAAACAGCTTAGGTATTGCCGAAAGTTTGGCAATGCCACGGTAGTTAGAAACATCCAATTTGCTACCCTTTTTTAAAAACGGAATAATAAAAGACTCCTTCTAAATATCATGAAAGCTACAAGTCTCACTCGATGTAAAGAATAGAATAACCGAGATAAGGGCTTAGGGAAATAGAACACATTTTAAGGATGCAACTAGGTATATTATCAGGCCCGGGAACGAAGGAAGACTTCATAGATGACAAGCTAGAGATAATACAGTCTTCAGTAATACTGGGAAAAAACATACAATTTAAATGTGGGATTGAAAAGGGATAGCGTGTGGGATCCGAAACAGTAGTAGAATAAGTCGACTGAAAGAAATTAGCAAACAGATCTGCAATATCTGAATCATTATTAGCAGTCTGGTAATTAAGTCTGAAGGTGGAAGGTAGTACATTAAAGCGTCTTTTGCAATTGACAAAGTTGTAAAATCTTTTGGGGTTCTTATAAAATTCAACCGCGAACGATATAATTATTGTAGAATTGAGTATTTAAAAGACAAAATTGGGATTAGGCTACACAATAAATTGCATAGTCAAGTCGCGAACCAGGTTTTTTTAAATCTTTTAAAATATCTCGATTTAATGTTACGGAGATTAGAGAGCCTGCGTGTGTACCAGACTGTCGCACTGGAGATGGTAGAGACATTCACATAAGGAACGCATTTATCAATTAGAGAATTAAGAGCAGAGTAGAAAACACTTGAACACAGATTCGAGTTGACAGCAATGAGTACTCCACCGCCACAACGACCAACACGATCAAGCCTATAAGAAATAAAGTTATTAGAAAGAATTTCATTATCCAAAACAGAGGAGTTAAGTAAAGTTTCAGAGATAGCTAATATGTCACCCGAAAAGGTTTGGCTATCACAGAACAGTTTTGAAAGCTTGGTAAGAAGTCCTCTTATATGTTGATAATGAATGCAAAGACTATTTGTTTTTTGAAGCAAAAGATGAATTAGGAAAGTGGAAAGGCAACGGACGGGAGCGCTCATTGGGCGCAAACTCGTGTACAACTAGGCCCTTTGGTCAAAATTTAGGGTCAACCATAGCTGAGAAACACTCATTTGGTACTGTAAATTTAAAAGAGGAGATTGCGGGAGGCCTAGAAAACTTAAACTTGTGAATTAAAACCTTAGCAGGGCATATATTACCAATTGTTGACTCGACCCACGGCGCCGTGGACCCCTTCGCATATAATAACTCCTGACCCTCTCCAAGCGCCCCTGGTACCAATTTCATCCAAATTGTTAAGGAGTTGATGAGTAGAGAGTGAGTGAGTTTTATTTCCTAAGAAATATTAGAAATTAAATCAACGTAAAACTAATAGCGCATTTTACTCACGCTTTTCTCTCCACGGCTCGATATCAAGTGACCGCTTTCTACACTAGCCCTTCTAGTGTGTTCCAACACTGTGTCTTACAACACTAACAATCATATGTTCTTATAGCTAAATTATGTGTAGTCTAACACTATCAAATTACATTTCAATTCAAACTCTAACAGCTTTTGGCATTTCTTCACAACTTCCCCGCCACCGTGAATCTAGTCCATCTTAGATTCACCAAAATCCAGTTTGGCTAACATGCATGCCGGTCGACGAAACTCTCCAGTGCTGGTCTTCACTTTCGCAGATCATTCTTGGCCATCTCGTCCGGTGGTCACCCCGATGATTCTGCCATTCTGCCAGTTAATTCGATGCTGTGTGCAGATGGCCGTGGGTTAAGACGGTGTGACCAGTTTTGAGGCGGGTGATGATATTACAATGTCTTCTGTGCAATTAAAGTGGATATCGGACTGGTTCCTTGCTTGGGTTAAATTGTTTAATGTTGCGCCATAAGTCTTCTATGACACCAGGGCTGACAGTTGGGAAAGGAGATTATCCTGCCTGTTTGGCCGCTAAATTTGCAAGCTCATTACCTTTTACGCCCATGTGACCAAGAGGTCACAATTTGTATAAAAAAAACAACCAAAAGAGTTTTATTTTAGTAGCGTGTTTTCTGCAAAGATGTTGAGTTTCGCTAGTTGGGTTATAGATGTTAATAACTGCATTGAGGGTAGAAAGACTGTCGCTGCACACCATGAATTTGCCCTTAAGTTCGAAAGCGTGCTTAATTGCTTGACGGATTTCAACCGGTTCGCAGAAAATATTGAAAAATATGCGGGAAGAATTCCAGATGAGACGAGGGTTGCAGACTGGTTAACTACTGCGATTTTTTGTTTTCGATCCGTCACTGTAAAATCAGCTCCAGTTGGGGTCTTTTTTCATTTCGGCAGCTAGCATTTGCTGAATTACATTTTTGGGTGCTTTTGATTTTTTTTCACAAATTGAGAGACGTGTTCTCGGTGTGGTCCTGAAGTTGCCAAGGAGGAGATGGGCTGATTTTGTTCCAATGATATACAATGAAACATCTACGGATAGTAAACTTGACATTGAACCTTCGTCGCTGTTTAACCGTTGTATTAAAGTCTTTTAGCAGAATTTGGTTAGTCGAGAAGAGAATTTTACGTATAAGCTTGAAAGTCAGTTGCGCAGCTCTCGTCTGTACTTTAGGTACCAGCTTCCGCTAAAAGTCATTTCATCGGAGTTGAGGGGAAAGTGCCAATGCTACGCCGTCCTACTGGACGGTATGCGGGGAGATTGCCAGCCCATAGTCGATTTTCGCCAGTATTACGGCTCTTGTGGCATGAATTAGTGATGTTGGATGGACAAAAGAACGCTTAGACCCAAGAAACTTAATGAAAATAGGGCGCTTGGTAAGGCGCTCTAAGATTAACCCAGTGTTACTTAAACGTAAGTGTACTGTCAAGCATAAGGCAGAGAACTTTAAGACTAGATGTATATTCTAATGTTATGTTATTTACCGTTAGAGTTGGATATGTACAGCGATGTTTTTTACGACTATGCAATCATTCACATTTATTTAAGGCAAGAGTGGCCCCTGAGAAATTACCTCATTTAACCATATCCATGAGTATTTGTTTAAAAGTAAGAAATAGTAACATTGTATTTTTTCAGTTGCTGAATATTATAGCATCATCCGCGTAAACTGAGAGTTGTATATTTTTGTGCTTTAGTATTATTATATCTAGGGAGTGTAAGGCAATTAATAACCATACCACTGAGATTGGTGATCCTTGAGGAATGCCGTTGTGTAATTTATAGAAATTAGTTAAGGTATTATTAACTCTAACACGCATGGATCGCTTGGTCATGAAAGCCTTCACTATGTAGAAGGACCTTAGGACCTACCGCCCACCGGGAAAGTTGATCCAGTACGGTGTGCACACCAACGCGATCAAAAGCTCTTTCAAAACCAGTAGCCAGGATGGTTACATGACTTTCGGGGGAAAGAGCATCTGACGCGTAATGATGGATATGCAATAGTGAGTACATGGTACTGTGTTGTTGTTTGAACTGTGTTAAACTAACATGGCAGTCGACGAAAAAAGCTTAAGCTAAAAAACAGATAACAATTAATTGAAGACAGTAAGCTATGCTTTATACAGAACAAAACATGCCCGGCACGGTTTCGTTGTAGATTATAAAAAAATAATAGCGCGAAGAGAAGTGACAGAAAGATGAGGAGAGATGAGGTAAAGGTAAAGGATGTTAAAAGATTAGCAAAGAACACGAGAAGGTTCGTGAAGTGAGTAGTTAGTCAGACATCTACTAAGGTGAATAGGAAAAAAAGTTTCTGGTCCGACGTGAGGGAACACAAAAATATAGCGTATCTAATAAATTGGTAGAAATGACTTCGCCGTTGACTAGTTTATGGAGAAAGAGAATGCCAAAAACGAGCCTACAGTTATAAAGTGAAGGAAGATTAATAAGAAGAAGTCTGTCAGAATAAGAAGGTAGGCGAAGACTCGGGTCCCAATTTAGACCGCGTAGCGCAAACTTAAGAAATTGCTTCTGTACCGATTCAATACTACGCTGGTGAACATCATATTGCGTGTTCCACACTGGCGAACAATATTCAAGAGTAGGGCGAACTAACGAAGTGTATAAAACCTTTGTTACATAGGGATCATCAAATTCTTTGGCCCAACGTTGAATGAAGCCAAGAACGCTGCATGCTCTATTGACAATTGAAGAAATATGAACATTAAATGAAAGTTTTGGGTCAAACATAGTCTTTGAATGATGGTACACAATTTAACAGAACAGACTTAATAGAGTAATGAGGTAGGAGCGGAGACAAACGACTGAAAGTCATAAAAGAACACTTAGAGGCATTAAGGTGCAATTTATTAACGTGGCATTAATCACAGTACGCATCGAGATCTGATTGCAAGTACTGTTGGAAAGAAGGATCATTATAGGAACATGAGCACGCGTGAATGAACCAAGGCCAAAGGCAAATCATTTATAAACAATGTAAATAACAGTGGGCCCAAGGTTGGTAAGCGACGAACGACCTTTCATGAAGCCATGCTGACAAGGAGAAATAGTGGACCTGGATAGATGTTGAAGGGAAGACGTAATAATTTTCTCAAACAGCTTAGGTATTGCCGAAAGTTTGGCAATGCCACGGTAGTTAGAAACATCCGATTTGCTACCCTTTTTAAAAAACGGAATAATAAAAGACTCCTTCCAAATATCAGGAAAGCTACAAGTCTCACTCGATATAAAGAATAACCGAGATAAAGGCTTAGATAGGGAAATAGAACACATTTTAAGGATGCAACAAGGTATATTATCAGGCCCGGGAACGAAGGAAGACGTCATAGATGACAAGCTAGAGATAATACAGTCTTCAGTAATACTGGGAAAAAACATACAATTTAAATGTGGGATTGAAAAGGGATAGCGTGTGGGATCCGAAACAGTAGTAGAATAAGTCGACTGAAAGAAATTAGCAAACAGATCTGCAATATCTGAATCATTATTAGCAGTCTGGTCATTAAGTCTGAAGGTGGAAGGTAGTACATTAAAGGGTCTTTTGCAATTGACAAAGTTGTAAAATCTTTTGCGGTTCTTATAAAATTCAACCTTACAGCGAACGATATAATTATTGTAGCATTGAGTATTTAAAAGACAAAATTGGGATTAGACTACACAATAATTTGCATAGTCAAGTCGCGAACCAGGTTTTTTTTAAATCTGTTAAAATATCTCGATTTAATGTTAAGGAGATTAGAGAGCCTGCGTGTGTACCAGACTGGCGCACTGGAGATGGTAGAGACATTCACATAAGGAACGCATTTATCAATTAGAGAATTAAGAGCAGAGTAGAAAACACTTGAACACAGATTCGAGTTGACAGCAATGAGTACTCCACCGCCACAACGACCAGCACGATCAAGCCTATAACAAATACAGTTATTAGAAAGAATTTCATTATCCAAAACAGAGGAGTTAAGTAAAGTTTCAGAGATAGCTAATATGTCACCCGAAAAGGTTTGGCTATCACAGAACAGTTTTGAAAGCTTGGTAAGAAGTCCTCTTATATGTTGATAATGAATGCAAAGACTATTGGTTTTTTGAAGCAAAAGATGAATTAGGAAGGTGTAAAGGCAGCGGACGGGAGCGCTCATTGGGCGCAAACTCGTGTACAACTAGGCCCTCTGGTCAAAATTTAGGGTCAACCATAGCTGAGAAACACTCATTTGGTACTGTAAATTTAAAAGAGGAGATTGCGGGAGGCCTAGAAAACTTAAGCTTGTGAATTAAAATCTTAGCAGGGCATATATTACCAATTGTTGACTCGACCCACGGCGCCGTGGACCCCTTCGCATATAATAACTCCTGACCCTCTCCAAGCGCCCCTGGTACCAATTTCATCCAAATTGTTGAGGAGTTGATGAGTAGAGAGTGAGTGAGTTTTATTTCCTAATAAATATTAGAAATTAAATCAACGTAAAACTAATAGCGCATTTTACTCACGCTTTTCTCTCCACGGCTCGATATCAAGTGACCGCTTTCTACACTAGTCCTTCTAGTGTGTTCCAACACTGTGTCTTACAACACTAACAATCATATGTTCTTATAGCTAAATTATGTGTAGTCTAACACTATCAAATTACATTTCAATTCAAACTCTAACAGCTTTTGGCATTTCTTCACAACTTCCCCGCCACCGTGAATCTAGTCCATCTTAGATTCACCAAAATCCAGTTTGGCTAACATGCATGCCGGTCGACGAAACTCTCCAGTGCTGGTCTTCACTTTCGCAGATCATTCTTGGCCATCTCGTCCGGTGGTCACCCCGATGATTCTGCCCTTCTGCCAGTTAACTCGATGCTGTGTGCAGATGGCCGTGGGTTAAGACGGTGTGACCAGTTTTGAGGCGGGTGATGATATTACAATGTCTTCTGTGCAATTAAAGTGGATATCGGACTGGTTCCTTGCTTGGGTTAAATTGTTTAATGTTGCGCCATAAGTCTTCTATGACACCAGGGCTGACAGTTGGGAAAGGAGATTATCCTGCCTGTTTGGCCGCTAAATTTGCAAGCTCATTACCTTTTACGCCCATGTGACCAAGAGGTCACAATTTGTATAAAAAAAACAACCAAAAGAGTTTTATTTTAGTAGCGTGTTTTCTGCAAAGATGTTGAGTTTCGCTAGTTTGGTTATAGATGTTAATAACTGCATTGAGGGTAGAAAGACTGTCGCTGCACACCATGAATTTGCCCTTAAGTTCGAAAGCGTGCTTAATTGCTTGACGGATTTCAACCGGTTCGCAGAAAATATTGAAAAATATGCGAGAAGAATTGCAGATGAGACGAGGGTTGCAGACTGGTTAATTACTGCGATTTTTTGTTTTCGATCCGTCACTGTAAAATCAGCTCCAGTTGGGGTCTTTTTTTCATTTCGGCAGCTAGCATTTGCTGAATTACATTTTTGGGTGCTTTTGATTTTTTTTCACAAATTGAGAGACGTGTTCTCGGTGTGGTCCTGAAGTTGCCAAGGAGGAGATGGGCTGATTTTGTTCCAATGATATACAATGAAACATCTACGGATAGTAAACTTGACATTGAACCTTCGTCGCTGTTTAACCGTTGTATTAAAGTCTTTTAGCAGAATTTGGTTAGTCGAGAAGAGAATTTTACGTATAAGCTTGAAAGTCAGTTGCGCAGCTCTCGTCTGTACTTTAGGTACCAGCTTCCGCTAAAAGTCATTTCATCGGAGTTGAGGGGAAAGTGCCAATGCTACGCCGTCCTACTGGACGGTATGCGGGGAGATTGCCAGCCCATAGTCGATTTTCGCCAGTATTACGGCTCTTGTGGCATGAATTAGTGATGTTGGATGGACAAAAGAACGCTTAGACCCAAGAAACTTAATGAAAATAGGGCGCTTGGTAAGGCGCTCTAAGATTAACCCAGTGTTACTTAAACGTAAGTGTACTGTCAAGCATAAGGCAGAGAACTTTAAGACTAGATGTATATTCTAATGTTATGTTATTTACCGTTAGAGTTGGATATGTACAGCGATGTTTTTTACGACTATGCAATCATTCACATTTATTTAAGGCAAGAGTGGCCCCTGAGAAATTACCTCATTTAACCATATCCATGAGTATTTGTTTAAAAGTAAGAAATAGTAACATTGTATTTTTTCAGTTGCTGAATATTATAGCATCATCCGCGTAAACTGAGAGTTGTATATTTTTGTGCTTTAGTATTATTATATCTAGGGAGTGTAAGGCAATTAATAACCATACCACTGAGATTGGTGATCCTTGAGGAATGCCGTTGTGTAATTTATAGAAATTAGTTAAGGTATTATTAACTCTAACACGCATGGATCGCTTGGTCATGAAAGCCTTCACTATGTAGAAGGACCTTAGGACCTACCGCCCACCGGGAAAGTTGATCCAGTACGGTGTGCACACCAACGCGATCAAAAGCTCTTTCAAAACCAGTAGCCAGGATGGTTACATGACTTTCGGGGGAAAGAGCATCTGACGCGTAATGATGGATATGCAATAGTGAGTACATGGTACTGTGTTGTTGTTTGAACTGTGTTAAACTAACATGGCAGTCGACGAAAAAGCTTAAGCTAAAAAACAGATAACAATTAATTGAAGACAGTAAGCTATGCTTTATACAGAACAAAACATGCCCGGCACGGTTTCGTTGTAGATTATAAAAAAATAATAGCGCGAAGAGAAGTGACAGAAAGATGAGGAGAGATGAGGTAAAGGTAAAGGATGTTAAAAGATTAGCAAAGAACACGAGAAGGTTCGTGAAGTGAGTAGTTAGTCAGACATCTACTAAGGTGAATAGGAAAAAAGTTTCTGGTCCGACGTGAGGGAACACAAAAATATAGCGTATCTAATAAATTGGTAGAAATGACTTCGCCGTTGACTAGTTTATGGAGAAAGAGAATGCCAAAAACGAGCCTACAGTTATAAAGTGAAGGAAGATTAATAAGAAGAAGTCTGTCAGAATAAGAAGGTAGGCGAAGACTCGGGTCCCAATTTAGACCGCGTAGCGCAAACTTAAGAAATTGCTTCTGTACCGATTCAATACTACGCTGGTGAACATCATATTGCGTGTTCCACACTGGCGAACAATATTCAAGAGTAGGGCGAACTAACGAAGTGTATAAAACCTTTGTTACATAGGGATCATCAAATTCTTTGGCCCAACGTTGAATGAAGCCAAGAACGCTGCATGCTCTATTGACAATTGAAGAAATATGAACATTAAATGAAAGTTTTGGGTCAAACATAGTCTTTGAATGATGGTACACAATTTAACAGAACAAACTTAATAGAGTAATGAGGTAGGAGCGGAGACAAACGACTGAAAGTCATAAAAGAACACTTAGAGGCATTAAGGTGCAATTTATTAACGTGGCATTAATCACAGTACGCATCGAGATCTGATTGCAAGTACTGTTGGAAAGAAGGATCATTATAGGAACATGAGCACGCGTGAATGAACCAAGGCCAAAGGCAAATCATTTATAAACAATGTAAATAACAGTGGGCCCAAGGTTGGTAAGCGACGAACGACCTTTCATGAAGCCATGCTGACAAGGAGAAATAGTGGACCTGGATAGATGTTGAAGGGAAGACGTAATAATTTTCTCAAACAGCTTAGGTATTGCCGAAAGTTTGGCAATGCCACGGTAGTTAGAAACATCCGATTTGCTACCCTTTTTAAAAAACGGAATAATAAAAGACTCCTTCCAAATATCAGGAAAGCTACAAGTCTCACTCGATATAAAGAATAACCGAGATAAAGGCTTAGATAGGGAAATAGAACACATTTTAAGGATGCAACAAGGTATATTATCAGGCCCGGGAACGAAGGAAGACGTCATAGATGACAAGCTAGAGATAATACAGTCTTCAGTAATACTGGGAAAAAACATACATATTAAATGTGGGATTGAAAAGGGATAGCGTGTGGGATCCGAAACAGTAGTAGAATAAGTCGACTGAAAGAAATTAGCAAACAGATCTGCAATATCTGAATCATTATTAGCAGTCTGGTCATTAAGTCTGAAGGTGGAAGGTAGTACATTAAAGGGTCTTTTGCAATTGACAAAGTTGTAAAATCTTTTGCGGTTCTTATAAAATTCAACCTTACAGCGAACGATATAATTATTGTAGCATTGAGTATTTAAAAGACAAAATTGGGATTAGACTACACAATAATTTGCATAGTCAAGTCGCGAACCAGGTTTTTTTTAAATCTGTTAAAATATCTCGATTTAATGTTAAGGAGATTAGAGAGCCTGCGTGTGTACCAGACTGGCGCACTGGAGATGGTAGAGACATTCACATAAGGAACGCATTTATCAATTAGAGAATTAAGAGCAGAGTAGAAAACACTTAAACACAGATTCGAGTTGACAGCAATGAGTACTCCACCGCCACAACGACCAGCACGATCAAGCCTATAACAAATACAGTTATTAGAAAGAATTTCATTATCCAAAACAGAGGAGTTAAGTAAAGTTTCAGAGATAGCTAATATGTCACCCGAAAAGGTTTGGCTATCACAGAACAGTTTTGAAAGCTTGGTAAGAAGTCCTCTTATATGTTGATAATGAATGCAAAGACTATTGGTTTTTTGAAGCAAAAGATGAATTAGGAAGGTGTAAAGGCAGCGGACGGGAGCGCTCATTGGGCGCAAACTCGTGTACAACTAGGCCCTCTGGTCAAAATTTAGGGTCAACCATAGCTGAGAAACACTCATTTGGTACTGTAAATTTAAAAGAGGAGATTGCGGGAGGCCTAGAAAACTTAAGCTTGTGAATTAAAATCTTAGCAGGGCATATATTACCAATTGTTGACTCGACCCACGGCGCCGTGGACCCCTTCGCATATAATAACTCCTGACCCTCTCCAAGCGCCCCTGGTACCAATTTCATCCAAATTGTTGAGGAGTTGATGAGTAGAGAGTGAGTGAGTTTTATTTCCTAATAAATATTAGGAATTAAATCAACGTAAAACTAATAGCGCATTTTACTCACGCTTTTCTCTCCACGGCTCGATATCAAGTGACCGCTTTCTACACTAGCCCTTCTAGTGTGTTCCAACACTGTGTCTTACAACACTAACAATCATATGTTCTTATAGCTAAATTATGTGTAGTCTAACACTATCAAATTACATTTCAATTCAAACTCTAACAGCTTTTGGCATTTCTTCACAACTTCCCCGCCACCGTGAATCTAGTCCATCTTAGATTCACCAAAATCCAGTTTGGCTAACATGCATGCCGGTCGACGAAACTCTCCAGTGCTGGTCTTCACTTTCGCAGATCATTCTTGGCCATCTCGTCCGGTGGTCACCCCGATGATTCTGCCCTTCTGCCAGTTAACTCGATGCTGTGTGCAGATGGCCGTGGGTTAAGACGGTGTGACCAGTTTTGAGGCGGGTGATGATATTACAATGTCTTCTGTGCAATTAAAGTGGATATCGGACTGGTTCCTTGCTTGGGTTAAATTGTTTAATGTTGCGCCATAAGTCTTCTATGACACCAGGGCTGACTGTTGGGAAAGGAGATTATCCTGCCTGTTTGGCCGCTAAATTTGCAAGCTCATTACCTTTTACGCCCATGTGACCAAGAGGTCACAATTTGTATAAAAAAAACAACCAAAAGAGTTTTATTTTAGTAGCGTGTTTTCTGCAAAGATGTTGAGTTTCGCTAGTTTGGTTATAGATGTTAATAACTGCATTGAGGGTAGAAAGACTGTCGCTGCACACCATGAATTTGCCCTTAAGTTCGAAAGCGTGCTTAATTGCTTGACGGATTTCAACCGGTTCGCAGAAAATATTGAAAAATATGCGGGAAGAATTGCAGATGAGACGAGGGTTGCAGACTGGTTAACTACTGCGATTTTTTGTTTTCGATCCGTCACTGTAAAATCAGCTCCAGTTGGGGTCTTTTTTCATTTCGGCAGCTAGCATTTGCTGAATTACATTTTTGGGTGCTTTTGATTTTTTTTCACAAATTGAGAGACGTGTTCTCGGTGTGGTCCTGAAGTTGCCAAGGAGGAGATGGGCTGATTTTGTTCCAATGATATACAATGAAACATCTACGGATAGTAAACTTGACATTGAACCTTCGTCGCTGTTTAACCGTTGTATTAAAGTCTTTTAGCAGAATTTGGTTAGTCGAGAAGAGAATTTTACGTATAAGCTTGAAAGTCAGTTGCGCAGCTCTCGTCTGTACTTTAGGTACCAGCTTCCGCTAAAAGTCATTTCATCGGAGTTGAGGGGAAAGTGCCAATGCTACGCCGTCCTACTGGACGGTATGCGGGGAGATTGCCAGCCCATAGTCGATTTTCGCCAGTATTACGGCTCTTGTGGCATGAATTAGTGATGTTGGATGGACAAAAGAACGCTTAGACCCAAGAAACTTAATGAAAATAGGGCGCTTGGTAAGGCGCTCTAAGATTAACCCAGTGTTACTTAAACGTAAGTGTACTGTCAAGCATAAGGCAGAGAACTTTAAGACTAGATGTATATTCTAATGTTATGTTATTTACCGTTAGAGTTGGATATGTACAGCGATGTTTTTTACGACTATGCAATCATTCACATTTATTTAAGGCAAGAGTGGCCCCTGAGAAATTACCTCATTTAACCATATCCATGAGTATTTGTTTAAAAGTAAGAAATAGTAACATTGTATTTTTTCAGTTGCTGAATATTATAGCATCATCCGCGTAAACTGAGAGTTGTATATTTTTGTGCTTTAGTATTATTATATCTAGGGAGTGTAAGGCAATTAATAACCATACCACTGAGATTGGTGATCCTTGAGGAATGCCGTTGTGTAATTTATAGAAATTAGTTAAGGTATTATTAACTCTAACACGCATGGATCGCTTGGTCATGAAAGCCTTCACTATGTAGAAGGACCTTAGGACCTACCGCCCACCGGGAAAGTTGATCCAGTACGGTGTGCACACCAACGCGATCAAAAGCTCTTTCAAAACCAGTAGCCAGGATGGTTACATGACTTTCGGGGAAAGAGCATCTGACGCGTAATGATGGATATGCAATAGTGAGTACATGGTACTGTGTTGTTGTTTGAACTGTGTTAAACTAACATGGCAGTCGACGAAAAAGCTTAAGCTAAAAAACAGATAACAATTAATTGAAGACAGTAAGCTATGCTTTATACAGAACAAAACATGCCCGGCACGGTTTCGTTGTAGATTATAAAAAAATAATAGCGCGAAGAGAAGTGACAGAAAGATGAGGAGAGATGAGGTAAAGGTAAAGGATGTTAAAAGATTAGCAAAGAACACGAGAAGGTTCGTGAAGTGAGTAGTTAGTCAGACATCTACTAAGGTGAATAGGAAAAAAGTTTCTGGTCCGACGTGAGGGAACACAAAAATATAGCGTATCTAATAAATTGGTAGAAATGACTTCGCCGTTGACTAGTTTATGGAGAAAGAGAATGCCAAAAACGAGCCTACAGTTATAAAGTGAAGGAAGATTAATAAGAAGAAGTCTGTCAGAATAAGAAGGTAGGCGAAGACTCGGGTCCCAATTTAGACAGCGTAGCGCAAACTTAAGGAATTGCTTCTGTACCGATTCAATACTACGCTGGTGAACATCATATTACGTGTTCCACACTGGCGAGCAATATTCTAGAGTAGGGCGAACTAAAGAAGTGTATAAAACCTTTGTTACATAGGGATCATCAAATTCTTTGGACCAACGTTGAAAGAAGCCAAGAAGGCTGCATGCTCTATTGACAATTGAAGAAATATGAACATTAAATGAAAGTTTTGGGTCAAACATAGTCTTTGATTGATGGTACACAATTTAACAGAACAGACTTAATAGAGTAATGAGCTAGGAGCGGAGACAAACGACTGAAAGTCATAAAAGAACACTTAGAGGCATTAAGGTTCAATTTATTAACGTGGCACCAATCATAGTACGCATCGAGATCTGATTGCAAGTACTGTTGGAAAGAACGATCAATATAGGACTGAAAGTCATAAAAGAACACTTAGAGGCATTAAAGTGCAATTTATTAACATGGCACCAATCACAGTACGCATCGAGATCTGATTGCAAGTACTGTTGGAAAGAAGGATCATTATAGGAACATGAGCACACGTGAATGATCCAAGGCCAAAGGCAAATCATTTATAAACAATGTAAATAACAGTGGGCCCAAGTTGGTAAGCGACGAACGACCTTTCATGAAGCCATGCTGACAAGGAGAAATAGTGGATCTGGATAGATGTTGAAGGGAAGACGTAATAATTTTTTAAACAGCTTAGGTATTGCCGAAAGTTTGGCAATGCCACGGTAGTTAGAAACATCCAATTTGCTACCCTTTATAAAAACCGGAATAATAAAAGACTCCTTCCAAATATCAGGAAAGCTACAAGTCTCACTCGATATAAAGAATAACCGAGATAAAGGCTTAGATAGGGAAATAGAATACATTTTAAGGATGCAACTAGGTATATTATCAGGCCCGGGAACAAAGGAAGACGTCATAGATGACAAGCTAGAGATAATACAATCTTCAGTAATACTGGGAAAAAACATACAATTTAA
Organism: Drosophila tropicalis; assembly: GCF_018151085.1. Taxonomy (NCBI): domain Eukaryota; kingdom Metazoa; phylum Arthropoda; class Insecta; order Diptera; family Drosophilidae; genus Drosophila; species Drosophila tropicalis. The sequence goes on along the minus strand of NW_027173124.1, from coordinate 427,764 downwards.
ATGTGGGATTGAAAAGGGATAGCGTGTGGGATCCGAAACAGTAGTAGAATAAGTCGACTGAAAGAAATTAGCAAACACATCTGCAATTTCTGAATCATTATTAGCAGTCAGGTCATTAAGTCTGAAGGTAGAAGGTAGTAAATTAAAGCGTCATTTGCAATTGACAAAGTTGTAAAATCTTTTGGGGTTCTTATAAAATTCAACCTTACAGCGAACGACATAATTATTGTAGCATTGAGTATTTAAAAGACAAAATTGGGATTAAGCTACGCAATAATTTGCATAGTCAAGTCGCGAACCAGGTTTTTTTAAATCTTTTAAAATATCTCGATTTAATGTTACGGAGATTAGAGAGCCTACGTGTGTACCAGACTGGCGCACTGGAGATGGTAGAGACATTCACATAAGGAACGCATTTATCAATTAGAGAATTAAGAGCAGAGTAGAAAACACTTGAACACAGATTCGAGTTGACAGCAATGAGTACTCCACCGCCACAACGACCAGCACGATCAAGCCTATAACAAATACAGTTATTAGAAAGAATTTCATTATCCAAAACAGAGGAGTTAAGTAAAGTTTCAGAGATAGCTAATATGTCACCCGAAAAGGTTTGGCTATCACAGAACAGTTTTGAAAGCTTGGTAAGAAGTCCTCTTATATGTTGATAATGAATGCAAAGACTATTGGTTTTTTGAAGCAAAAGATGAATTAGGAAGGTGTAAAGGCAGCGGACGGGAGCGCTCATTGGGCGCAAACTCGTGTACAACTAGGCCCTCTGGTCAAAATTTAGGGTCAACCATAGCTGAGAAACACTCATTTGGTACTGTAAATTTAAAAGAGGAGATTGCGGGAGGCCTAGAAAATTAAGCTTGTGAATTAAAATCTTAGCAGGGCATATATTACCAATTGTTGACTCGACCCACGGCGCCGTGGACCCCTTCGCATATAATAACTCCTGACCCTCTCCAAGCGCCCCTGGTACCAATTTCATCCAAATTGTTGAGGAGTTGATGAGTAGAGAGTGAGTGAGTTTTATTTCCTAATAAATATTAGAAATTAAATCAACGTAAAACTAATAGCGCATTTTACTCACGCTTTTCTCTCCACGGCTCGATATCAAGTGACCGCTTTCTACACTAGCCCTTCTAGTGTGTTCCAACACTGTGTCTTACAACACTAACAATCATATGTTCTTATAGCTAAATTATGTGTAGTCTATTTATTTATTTATTTAAATTTATTTATTTATTTACGTCAACTAACACAGCAGTCGACGAAAAAGCTTAAGCTAAAGACAGATAGTAATTAAATGAAGAAGGTAGCTTAGCTTTATATACAACTAAACATCCCCAGCCCGGTGGAGGTGTTTTATTTGCACAAGGTGCCAGCTATGCCCCGATTCACAGCCAATGTGGCCAGGGATGAGTTGCAGCCAATCCAAGTCCAGAATATTTTCATTGGTTTCGCTGTAGATGATTAAAAAGTATAGCGCGAAGAGAAGTGACAGAAAGATGAGGAGAGATAAGGTGAGAAAGGTTGTTAAAAGATTGGCAAAGAACACGAAGAGGTTCGTGAAGAGAGTAGTTAGTCAGACATCTACTAAGGTGAATAGGAAAAAAGTTTCTGGTCCGACGTGAGGGAACACAAAAATACAGCGTATCTAGTAAATTCGTAGAAATGACTTCGCCGTTGACTAGTTTATGGAGAAAGAGAATGCCAAAAACAAGCATACGGTTATAAAGTGAAGGAAGATTAATAAGAAGAAGTCTGTCAGAATAAGAAGGTAGGCGAAGACCCGGGTCCCAATTTAGACCGCGTAGCGCAAAATTAAGGAATTGCTTCTGTACCGATTCAATACTACGCTGGTGAACATCATATTGCGGGTTCCACACTGGCGAGCAATATTCTAGAGTAGGGCGAACTAACGAAGTGTATAAAACCTTTGTTACATAGGGATCATCAAATTCTTTGGCCCAACGTTTAATGAAGCCGAGAAGGCTGCTAGCTCTGTTGACAATTGAAGAAATATGAACATTAAATGAAAGTTTAGGGTCAAACATAACGCCTAAGTCTTTGAATGATGGAACACAATCTAACAGAACAGACTTAATAGAGTAATGAGCTAGGAGCGGAGACAAACGACTGAAAGTCATAAAAGAACATTTAGAGGCATTAAGGTGTAATTTATTAACGTGGCACCAATCACAGAACGCATCGAGATCTGATTGCAAGTACTGTTGGAAAGAAGGATCATTATAGGAATAACAAATCTTGACGTCATCCGCAAACATGAGCACGCGTGAATGAGCCAAGGCCAAAGGCAAATCATTTATAAACAATGTAAATAATAGTGGGCCCAGATGACTGCCTTGGGGTACACCTGACGTAACTCGAACAGTTTTAGATATCGAGGAACGAAAAGACACCTTTTGGGTTCTGCCAATAAGATACGACTTTAACCAACCCAATAATTTTGGTGAAAAACCCATGATGTTAAGTTTCGCGAGAAGCAAAGAATGATCAACCGTATCAAAAGCCTTACTGAAGTCAGTATAAATAACATCAGTTTGACACTTTTTACGGAAGCCATGGTGTACTAGGGTAGTCAATTCTAAAAGGTTGGTAAGCGACGAACGACCTTTCATGAAACCATGCTGGCAAGGAGAAATAGTGGATCTGGATAGATGTTGAAGGGAAGACGTAATAATTTTCTCAAACAGTTTAGGTATTGCCGAAAGTTTGGCAATGCCACGGTAGTTGGAAACATCCGATTTGCAACCCTTTTTAAAAAGCGGAATAATAAATGACTCCTTCCAAATATCAGGAAATCTACAAGTCTCACTCGATATAAAGAATAACCGAGCTAAAGGCTTACATAGGGAAATCGAACACATTTTAAGGATGCAACTAGGTATATCATCAGGCCCGGGAACGAAGGAAGACTTCATAGATGACAAGCTAGAGAGAATACAGTCTTCAGTAATACTGGGAAAAAACATACAATTTAAATGTGGGATTGAAAAGGGATAGGGTGTGGGATCCGAAGCAGTAGTAGAATATGTCGACTGAAAAAATTTAGCAAACAGATCTGCAATATCTAAATCATTATTAGCAGACTGATCGTTAAGTCTGAAGGTGGAAGGTAGGACATTAGAGCGTCTAACACTATCAAATTACATTTCAATTCAAACTCTAACAGCTTTTGGCATTTCTTCACAACTTCCCCGCCACCGTGAATCTAGTCCATCTTAGATTCACCAAAATCCAGTTTGGCTAACATGCATGCCGGTCGACGAAACTCTCCAGTGCTGGTCTTCACTTTCGCAGATCATTCTTGGCCATCTCGTCCGGTGGTCACCCCGATGATTCTGCCCTTCTGCCAGTTAACTCGATGCTGTGTGCAGATGGCCGTGGGTTAAGACGGTGTGACCAGTTTTGAGGCGGGTGATGATATTACAATGTCTTCTGTGCAATTAAAGTGGATATCGGACTGGTTCCTTGCTTGGGTTAAATTGTTTAATGTTGCGCCATAAGTCTTCTATGACACCAGGGCTGACAGTTGGGAAAGGAGATGATCCTGCCTGTTTGGCCGCTAAATTTGCAAGCTCATTACCTTTTACGCCCATGTGACCAAGAGGTCACAATTTGTATAAAAAAAAACCAAAAGAGTTTTATTTTAGTAGCGTGTTTTCTGCAAAGATGTTGAGTTTCGCTAGTTTGGTTATAGATGTTAATAACTGCATTGAGGGTAGAAAGACTGTCGCTGCACACCATGAATTTGCCCTTAAGTTCGAAAGCGTGCTTAATTGCTTGACGGATTTCAACCGGTTCGCAGAAAATATTGAAAAATATGCGGGAAGAATTCCAGATGAGACGAGGGTTGCAGACTGGTTAACTACTGCGATTTTTTGTTTTCGATCCGTCACTGTAAAATCAGCTCCAGTTGGGGTCTTTTTTCATTTCGGCAGCTAGCATTTGCTGAATTACATTTTTGGGTGCTTTTGATTTTTTTTACAAGTTGAGAGACGTGTTCTCAGTGTGGTCCTGAAGTTGCCAAGGAGGAGATGGGCTGATTTTGTTCCAATGATATGCAATGGAACATCTACGGATAGTAAACTTGACATTAAACCTTCGTCGCTGTTTAACCGTTGTCAGAAAGTCTTTTAGCAAAATTTTGTTAGTCGAGAAGAGAATTTTACGTATAAGCTTGAAAGTCAGTTGCGCAGCTCTCGTCTGTGCATCAGGAAACCCAGCTTCCGCTAAAAGTCATTTCATCGGAGTTGAGAGGAAGGCGCCAATGCTACGCCGTACTACTGGACGGTATGCGGGGAGATTGCCAGCCCATAGTCGATTTTCGCCAGTATTACGGCTCTTGTGGCATGAATTAGTGATGTTGGATGGACAAAAGAACGCTTAGACCCAAGAAACTTAATGAAAATAGGGCGCTTGGTAAGGCGCTCTAAGATTAACCCATTGTTACTTAAACGTAAGTGTACTGTCGAGCATAAGGCAGAGGACTTTAAGACTAGATGTATATTCTAATGTTATGTTATTTACCGTTAGAGTTGGATATGTACAGCGATGTTTTTTACGACTATGCAATCATTCACATTTATTTAAGGCAAGAGTGGCCCCTGAGAAATTACCTCATTTAACCATATCCATGAGTATTTGTTTAAAAGTAAGAAATAGTAACATTGTATTTTTTCAGTTGCTGAATATTACAGCATCATCCGCGTAAACTGAGAGTTGTATTTTTTTGTGCTTTAGTATTATTATATCTAGGGAGTGTAAGGCAATTATTAACCATACCACTGAGATTGGTGATCCTTGAGGAATGTCGTTGTGTAATTTTTAGAAATTAGTTAAGGTATTATTAACTCTAACACGCATGGATCGCTTGGTCATGAAAGCCTTCACTATGTAGAAGGACCTTAGGACCTACCGCCCACCGGGAAAGTTGATCCAGTACGGTGTGCACACCAACGCGATCAAAAGCTCTTTCAAAACCAGTAGCCAGGATGGTTACATGACTTTCGGGGGAAAGAGCATCTGACGCGTAATGATGGATATGCAATAGTGAGTACATGGTACTGTGTTGTTGTTTGAACTGTGTTAAACTAACATGGCAGTCGACGAAAAAGCTTAAGCTAAAAAACAGATAACAATTAATTGAAGACAGTAAGCTATGCTTTATACAGAACAAAACATGCCCGGCACGGTTTCGTTGTAGATTATAAAAAAATAATAGCGCGAAGAGAAGTGACAGAAAGATGAGGAGAGATGAGGTAAAGGTAAAGGATGTTAAAAGATTAGCAAAGAACACGAGAAGGTTCGTGAAGAGAGTAGTTAGTCAGACATCTACTAAGTAAGTGTACTGTCAAGCATAAGGCAGAGAACTTTAAGACTAGATGTATATTCTAATGTTATGTTATTTACCGTTAGAGTTGGATATGTACAGCGATGTTTTTTACGACTATGCAATAATTTACTTTTGTTTAAGGCAAGAGTGGCCCCTGAGAAATTACCTCATTTAACCATATCCATGAGTATTTGTTTAAAAGTAAGAAATAGTAACATTGTATTTTTTCATTTGCTGAATATTATAGCATCATCCGCGTAAACTGAGAGTTGTATTTTTTTGTGCTTTAGTATTATTATATCTAGGGAGTGTAAGGCAATTATTAACCATACCACTGAGATTGGTGATCCTTGAGGAATGTCGTTGTGTAATTTTTAGAAATTAGTTAAGGTATTATTAACTCTAACACGCATGGATCGCTTGGTCATGAAAGCCTTCACTATGTAGAAGGACCTTAGGACCTACCGCCCACCGGGAAAGTTGATCCAGTACGGTGTGCACACCAACGCGATCAAAAGCTCTTTCAAAACCAGTAGCCAGGATGGTTACATGACTTTCGGGGGAAAGAGCATCTGACGCGTAATGATGGATATGCAATAGTGAGTACATGGTACTGTGTTGTTGTTTGAACTGTGTTAAACTAACATGGCAGTCGACGAAAAAGCTTAAGCTAAAAAACAGATAACAATTAATTGAAGACAGTAAGCTATGCTTTATACAGAACAAAACATGCCCGGCACGGTTTCGTTGTAGATTATAAAAAAATAATAGCGCGAAGAGAAGTGACAGAAAGATGAGGAGAGATGAGGTAAAGGTAAAGGATGTTAAAAGATTAGCAAAGAACACGAGAAGGTTCGTGAAGTGAGTAGTTAGTCAGACATCTACTAAGGTGAATAGGAAAAAAGTTTCTGGTCCGACGTGAGGGAACACAAAAATATAGCGTATCTAATAAATTGGTAGAAATGACTTCGCCGTTGACTAGTTTATGGAGAAAGAGAATGCCAAAAACGAGCCTACAGTTATAAAGTGAAGGAAGATTAATAAGAAGAAGTCTGTCAGAATAAGAAGGTAGGCGAAGACTCGGGTCCCAATTTAGACAGCGTAGCGCAAACTTAAGGAATTGCTTCTGTACCGATTCAATACTACGCTGGTGAACATCATATTACGTGTTCCACACTGGCGAGCAATATTCTAGAGTAGGGCGAACTAAAGAAGTGTATAAAACCTTTGTTACATAGGGATCATCAAATTCTTTGGACCAACGTTGAAAGAAGCCAAGAAGGCTGCATGCTCTATTGACAATTGAAGAAATATGAACATTAAATGAAAGTTTTGGGTCAAACATAGTCTTTGATTGATGGTACACAATTTAACAGAACAGACTTAATAGAGTAATGAGCTAGGAGCGGAGACAAACGACTGAAAGTCATAAAAGAACACTTAGAGGCATTAAGGTTCAATTTATTAACGTGGCACCAATCATAGTACGCATCGAGATCTGATTGCAAGTACTGTTGGAAAGAACGATCAATATAGGACTTGTTCACGCCACCGGGTGAACAGCAGTGAGCGGCGAAGAGCAGTGAGCGGTGAGGAGTGAGGAGGGTTTTTTGATCCTCGGCGTCTACGGTCACACCAGGAGGAGTGACTTGATTTTTTCCAATGGGCACCGCCATCACTAAGAATCGAGCCTTTCACCCGAACACCCGTTCTCTTGCATTTTTTTACGATTTGTTAATCACTTTCAACCCGAACCATTTCCGTGTGTGCCGGTTTACCTGTGAATATTATATAAATAATAAAACCTACATTTAGTTAACCGAAGTTTCTCGTGCGTTTTAATTCACCACTCGCTCACCACAAACTGAAGAAATTGGCACCCGCCAACTCCTTGTATTTCATTTGGATCCTTCCGCCCCCCACGAACATTGGTCCTTCGAGCCGGATATCCTTCCGCTCCTCCAGCTTGCATCGGCGGAATTCCTGATAAGTACAAAATTTCATTATTCATTTCATTTACATACTACTAAAAGTGTGAGGTTTTCCCGCTTCTCCATAGCGACCTACACACTTTTACATATTGTATGTACATACCTGACCTGTTCCAAGGTTTCATGGTAGTTCCTAATCCTTAGCGTGATTGTCCAACGTTCTCATTTTACATTCCACGATTATCCATTTTCATTTATGTTTTTTTTTTCCTCGCACTTGTCCAAATCCACCTTTTTTACATATGCATTCACATGTACATGTAATTTCCACAGCTGTTTGCCAAATCCGCGTAAAAGTTTAAAAAACAAAAAAAAAAAATTATTAAAGTGTTATAAAAAATAGGGAAAAATAAAAATCAAAGTGTTCACCGCGTTTTCTTATGTGTTGGAATAATAATCTTTAATGCCAAACTTATTTCCACACGCGCGTATCTACGTACATACATACATCGTCACCTGTTGATGTACGCGCATATGTACATACATATCCATATACATACAATCCCTTCGCACATTTACCACGACACAAAAGGCAAAAAAAATATTCTTTTTTTTTAAATAGCACTTCACGTATGCACCGCGATTTCTTGCGCGTTCGAATTAGGTGCGAAATTAATTTCCTCACGCGCGTCTTTGGATACCGGTGCACTTGCTTACATACGTACATACATACATATGTATATGCTTACATAGTCATACATTGCACATACATATGTACATATCCACAACGCATAATACATTTCGGTGTCGCGCATTGATTTAACACAACCCCACATCCAATTAAATTACAATTACTTACGTTTTTTTTGTTGTTGTGAACAACGCGTGTGCATACATATCTATACTCACCTGTGTACTTATGCATGTACGTACACACATAGATCAAAGCATCTGTCCATATGCATTGATCGGTTGTTTTATTTGCGCACAACACTCGCTTGTTTTTCCGCACAACACTTGTTCTTGGTTTTTCCGCACAACCACAAAAAAAAAATTATTCACATACATAATTAAACAACAAAATCAAAAACCAAATATATAAACAGCGGCCGACAGCTGTTTTCGGAGTAGTGGTGACACGTGAGTCGAGTCGTGATATCGATAGGCGGCTCAAGCGCGCCAAATTTAAATCACATTATTTCCGATTCTCTTTTTTCGCCTAATTATATATCCGCCCATATTTATAAAACAATACATATATATTTTTCCAGCATTATCGTGCCCACATTTATATATCCGTCCATATTTATAAATCATTTATATAATTTTTCCGGCCAACTTTTTGCGCTCACATATATATATCCGTCCATATTTATAAATTATATATATAATTTTTCGGCCAGTATTTTGCGCTCATATATATATCCGCCCATATTTATAAATAAATACATATATATTTTTTCCAGCACTATCGGGCCCATATTTATATATCCGTCCATATTTATAAATTATATATATAATTTTTTCGGCCAGTATTTTGCGCTCATATATATATCCGCCCATATTTATAAATAAACACATATAAATTTTTTCCAGCACTATCGGGCCCATATTTATATATCCGTTCATATTTAAAAACTATATATATATTTTTTCCGGCCAGTATTTTGCGCTCAATATATATCCGCCCATATTTATAAATAAACACATATAAATTTTTTCCAGCACTATCGGGCCCATATTTATATATCCGTTCAGCTTTAAAAACTATATATATATTTTTTCCGGCCAGCCTTTTGCGCTCATATATATATCCGCCCATATTTCTAAATAAATACATATATATATATTTTTTCCAGCACTATCGGGCCCATATTTATATCTCCGTCCATATTTATAAATTATATATACAATTTTTTCCGGCCATTATTCTGCGCACACATATATATCCAGATCCAGATTTATATAAAAACGTATTTTCCTTTTATCCTATACATCTTTGTTTATATATTTCATCCGTGTTTTGTTTTATACGTACTCCCATCGGTAATTTTCAATCCGCATTCGTGCGTTCGTATATTATTCCGCATCTATCCCCATTAAAGAGGCTTCGTTTCCGAGCCACACGCGAGAAAATTCTCCCGCAATCCTGCGGTGCACAGTGAGGAAGTTCTTGCGTCCCCATACAGTCCACTTCTCACTTCCAAAACAAAAAAAAAGGGACGCGCACAAACGCGGTGTTCGTCGGTAAGCTCGTCCCCTGAGTATGTCCACGGAGCCGTCCAAGACTGCGCCGAAGTCCAACAGTCTTTCGTCTCCCTCTGCAACTCCGGAGAAGGTTCGGCCTCCGACAACTCCGGTGACCGTGAAGCGTACGGATATTTCGCGCAAGTTCTCGTCAGTTCGCAGCCGCAGCGAATCCCCAAGGTCCCGTCCGTCTTCGTCCAGCTTACCTGAGGGTCGCAGATTCTCGGTTAAAGACTCGAGGGAACACCAAGGTCGTTCCAAGCTTTCAACTCAGACCCAGATTCCGCACGTTGTTGTGACGCACTGTTCTGACGCTCCCGTCACCCGATCCGTATCACAACAGCGTAGAGAACACTCCAGAATGTCCCTTTCCGATTTCGTTATAGCGTGCGACGCATTGACTCTGTTTGAAGCTCGCGAGAGTGAAGCTCTAACTTCTGAAGTGCCCTTGTTTTCCATTAAAATGCACTTAGAGCAGCTCAAATCCCTTTGGTCAACTGTCGAGATGGAATACTCCCGTTGTCACAAGGCCTTGACAATCCAAGCCGACGAGGAAAGCTTGGCAAACATAAGCCACATCAAGGCGAAGCACGAATCCGCTTACGCGGCATATGTGCGATGCGGGACGTTGTTCGGAGAACGCATCGAACAGCTCTCGGTACAGATGACGACTCTTAGGCGTCAGCCAACCGCTCCGTCGGGGCCACCGGGGCATAGAGTTCCTCCGTGTGAGGTAGAGACATTTGATGGCGACAGCCTAGCATGGCCCACATTCCGCGATTTGTTCGCCGCCATTTATATCGCCAATCCGTATTTGTCACAAGTGGAGAAGCTCTATCACTTGAACGCCAAGACGCGAGGGGAAGCGAGAACCATCGTGGCTAAGTCCCCCCTGACGAATGAGGGTTTCCAGGCCGCGTGGGAGAACCTCACCGCACGGTACGAAAACAGCCGTCTGCTGGTCATGACTCAAGCCAGACAACTCCTTCAGATTCCCGCGGTGGCACAAGAGTCGGGCAAATCCTTGCGAGAGCTGCAGACCGCGTTTCAAGGGTGTCTTACCGCACTTGAGCGTTCGGGTGTTAGTACTGAGAATTGGGATGTCCTACTTATCGCCATCTGCACTAGTAAATTGCCGAAGGCCACAATCCTCCTGTGGGAGCAATCAGTGCCCAATAAGACTGTCGTCTCAACGTGGTCCGATTTGAACCAATTTCTTACCGATCGGTATCGGGTCCTGGATGCCACCGACGAACATAAGTCGGCCCCAAGTGTCCAAGCCATCCCCATTGGCCCCCGCAAATCCTCTGCAACGATGAAAGTCCAAGCGTTTCCAGCGAAAGCTCAGCTCAAATCGGCGTCTTGCAAGCTGTGCCATCGGGAAAATCACCCAATACGGCTCTGCCCTAGTTTCCTTGATATGCCTGTTCAGAGGCGGCTGGAAACCATTAGACAGCAGGGACTTTGTCTGAACTGTTTTGCCCGCGGTCATCAAGTGAAGGGCTGCTCCAGTGCGCATAATTGCCATACCTGCAAGGAACGTCATCATACGCTGTTGCATCCTAGTGATGTGTCCGTGCCCTCGCCATCCGCTGCGCAAGTCCCACCATCCAGCGTCACAGAGCGCCCGTCCGCGAGCGACCAGCTCACAAATGCTCAAAGTTATTTTGCATCTACCCCAGGCAGAGGCCTTTTAGGCACTGCGATTGTCACTCTGCACCATCGTGGTGTGGATCATCATATTCGGGCGTTGATCGACTCGGGAGCCGATTCAACTTTTCTCTCCGAACGCGTCTTCAGCATGGTCCAGCCCCCCTTCTACCCAGTAGACGCCGCGGTTACTGGCATGGGCCAGAGTGATGGAGGCTGCGCCGACAAGGTGTGTCTGCTAATGCTGTCTCCCCCGTGTGACAGATTGAACAAGATTGAGGTCTCCGCCCTGGTCGTATCCAAATTGTCAGGGGCCATTCCAACAGCTCCATTCCTTAATACGGTTCCGACGCAGTGCCTCGATCGCCCCCTGGCTGACCCGTACTACAACAAGCCCGCGCCTATTGACATGATCATCGGTGTAGACCTGTTTCCCCACATCCTCGGAGAACGGATCAAAAAGGATATTGGTGATTTTGTCGGGCTAGAAACCATCTTTGGATGGGTTCTGTGTGGGGCTATCACTCCTGACCCCCCGGTGTCTAGATCCGTTTTCGCGGCACAGACGCGAGTTAGTCCCGAAGCAAAGCTTGATGTACTCCTCACCAAGTTTTGGGAGGTGGAAGACCTTCCCGCAAAGCCGGAAAAGGAGGATGACGCATTCTGCGAGCGGAACTTCCAGGAGACCACCCAAAGGGGAAAGGACGGCCGATATGTTGTGTCCCTACCGTTCAAAGGTCCGAATAGCGTTGACTTGGGCCACTCAAGACCGATCGCGCTGGCTCAATTCCTGCGGAATGAGGCACGCCTTCTCAAGGATCCGGTTCTAAAAACGCAGTACGATGCCATTATTCAAGAATATGAGGAATTGGGTCATATGATTCGGGTGACGCCGCCTCAAGATGGGAAAAACTTCTATCTCCCCCATCATGCGGTGTTTAAGCCCGATAGCACCACCACTAAGGTACGCGTGGTATTTAACGCGTCGAGCCCCTCCACACAAGGCGTCAGCCTCAACGATGTCTTGCACACCGGTCCTACTCTTCAGGCCGACCTCACGCTTCAGGTACTGAAATGGCGGTTCTTTCAATTCGTTTTCAATGCCGACATAACGCAGATGTATCGACAAATCCGAGTCGATCCCAGGCATACCCCCTTTCAGCGGATCCTCTACCGAGACCGCTGCGGCAATATTCAGGATTACGAGTTACAAACTGTCACGTTTGGGGTTAACTGCGCGCCATTCTTGGCGATCCGAGTCCTTTTACAACTGGCACAAGACGTGCAAACGATGTATCCTCAGGCGAGCGAAATCCTTCGGAACTACATGTATGTTGATGATGTCCTTGCCGGCGCTCACACTGAAGCCGACGCTCGTCTCGCCATACGAGAGCTTCAAGCGGTCCTCCAATCTGCGGGATTCCCGCTTCGGAAGTGGACTTCCAATAAGAAGGAAGTACTTCAAGCCATTCCGAGAGAGCACCTGCTGCGAGAGGACTTTCTCGAGCTGGAAGACGCGAGCACCGCAAAAACCTTGGGTATTCGATGGCAAGCTGCTGAGGACGTCTTCTTCTTCACCACAGCGGACCCCCCTTGAAGGAGTCGATCTCCAAGAGGCAGGTTCTGTCTCATATCGCTAAGCTCTTCGACCCCGCTGGGTGGCTAGCCCCATTTGTCATCCGAGCGAAGATATTCATGCAGCAAATCTGGCTTACCGAACTGGGCTGGGATGATGCTCTGCCGCCTCTCCTGCTGCAGCAATGGCATGAATTCCTGCAGGATTACCCAGGCCTCAGTCGACTCCGCATTCCCCGTTGGCTAAACACCAGCGATAAGCTCTCGTGGGAGCTTCATGGCTTCTGTGACGCGTCACAGAAAGCGTATGGAGCGGCCCTATATGTGCGGGTTCGGTACGGCAATCAAGTAGACGTCCATTTATTAACGGCTAAGACCCGTGTAGCTCCAGTCAAAACAGTCTCGCTGCCTCGGCTAGAGTTGTGCGGAGCGGTTCTGCTAGCCGATCTCTGGGCGTCGATCGTTCCTGAACTTCCAATCCGACCTGCAACCTCCCAGTTTTGGACCGACTCTACCATCGTGTTGGCTTGGCTCAATAAACCTCCGTGCAGTTGGTCCACCTTCGTGGCCAATCGCGTATCCAGGATCTCCGAAAGCACTAGTGGCCAAAGCTGGTCACATGTGCGCTCCGAGGACAACCCCGCGGATCTGGCGAGCCGTGGAGTCTCCGCGGCCGAGCTATCGGCCAGCAGCCTCTGGTGGCATGGGCCGGACTGGCTCCAGAGAGCCCCCGAGTATTGGCCAACTCCCCATAACGAACTCCCAGACACCCAGCTGGAGCAACGGGTCCAGTGCCACACCACCGCGACCACGCTACTCGAGGACGTCAGCGAACGGTTCTCGAATTATGGTAGGGCTCTACGAGTCATCGCGTACATCCTACGCTTCGCCACCAAGAGGATTTCGACGCCTTCCACGGTTCGCCTCACCAATGACGAACTTCTTTCCGCCGAGCGCGCCTTGATTCGGACCTCTCAGCGGCGGGAATACCTCGCGGAGATACGGGCCCTGGGCGAAGGGCGACCCCTGCCATCATCCAGCACTCTACTCAATCTGAACCCATTTCTCGACCAGCATGGGTTACTCCGCTCCTGCGGACGACTCCGGGCCGCTGAGTCCCTCCGATATGATGAACGTCACCCTATTCTCCTCCCATATAGTACTCCATTTCACTCGCCTGCTTGTCGCATTCGCCCACCGCATCACGTTGCATGGCGGCAATCAACTGATGGTGCGGTATTTGCGCACCAAATTCTGGATCCCACGGATAAAGAACATGGTAAAGTCCCACATCAAGGGGTGCAAGGTCTGCATCGTTCATCGTCGACGACTACAGACCCAGATGATGGGTGATCTCCCTCGAGAACGCATCACGTATTCCAGGCCCTTCACCCACACGGGCATTGATTTCGCAGGGCCGTTCGAGATCAAAAATTACACCGGGCGTGCGTGTCTCATAACTAAGGGTTATGTCTGCGTCTTTGTGTGTTTCAGCACGAAGGCAATCCATCTCGAGGCTACCTCCGACCTCACCACTGAAAGATTTCTGGCAGCCTTCTCTCGGTTTGTCGCACGGAGACAATGTCCACAGCGCATTTACTCCGACAACGGCAAAACCTTCGTAGGGGCCTCAAAGGCGCTCGAAAAAGATTTCCTGAACGCCACCAAGCTTGAAATAATGAAGGCATTCCCCCAGCACATCCTATCCTGGCAGTTCATTCCGCCAAGCGCGCCCCACATGGGAGGACTGTGGGAAGCAGGGGTCAAAAGTTTTAAGACCCTGTTTTACAAGTCCTCGTCCACTGTCAAATACACCTTCGAGGAACTTTCCACTCTCCTGTGTAGGATCGAAGCGTGCCTAAACTCCAGGCCAATCTCTCCCATGAGTGAGGACCCAGAGGATCTACTGGCCCTAAGCCCGGGACATTTCCTGATTGGAGGACCACTCTTAGCCATTGCGGAACCGGAAATTCTGGTCGAGCCTATGTCGCTGATCAACCGATGGCAGCGACTAAAGGCAATCCAGCAGGCTTTCTGCCGCCGCTGGAAGAGTGAGTACCTCAAGGAGCTTCACAAACGGAACAAGTGGAAATCACCGACTCGCAGCATCCAGACCGGCGACCTCGTGATCGTGTCCGAAGATCATCTCCCCTCCAACGAGTGGCGCTTAGGGCGAATTGAGCGCACTCTGCCCGGGGCTGACGGCCTCGTCCGAGTGGCTGATGTCACCACCGCGCGTGGGTCTATCCGAAGACCCGTAGCGAAGCTCATTCTGTTGCAAGACAGCAGGAGTCCTGAGTCTAAAACCTTATCGTGACTCCTAATCCCTCTATGTTTCCTCCGAATGTCCTCGTCTCCGTGCATGTTTCTCGTTCCCGTGCATAGACTAATCCACTCCCCCATACGTAATTTCTTTCGTTACAGTTCATTCAGCTCGCCCTTTCATAGCGACATGGCCCCCACGCGTCTGCCGCACCACCGCAGCAAACGAGCTCCACAGGGCACGAACGTGTACCGATGCCGGGTCTGTCGGGGGGTTCATGCACTCCGGCAGTGTCAGCGCTTCCTAAACCTCCGAGGGGAAAAGCGGCTTCGGGCGGTGCTCATCAATAAATATTGTCCCAATTGCTTGGCCCACGAGCATTCATCCGACGCGTGTCGGACTCGCCATGGTTGCCGACGATGCGGGCAAAGGCACCATACCCTGCTCCACATGGCCGACCAACCGCCGAGACGACGTGCCTCCGCCCGGCGTCGCAGCCGATCACCCCCTCCAGTCGTGCTGCACCCCCGCTACAACCCCGTTCCCGATCATCGTCCGACCGCTCCGCTTCCCCAGAAGGCGCACCCGAGATTTCGTTATCCTCCCTGCTCCACGCCAGGACGACGACTGTCCTGCCCACCGCAGTCCTACGGTTGGGCAATGGCTCGAAATCCTTCGAGACCCGCGTCCTTCTTGATGCGTGTGCGGCTGAGAGCCGCATCAATCTCTCCTTTGCCCGGTCCCTGGGGTTAGCTGTGACCACGGTCGGGGTCGACCAAGCCTGTACGGCCGTCCTCGAGTCGAGGTCCGACAAGACGTTCCGACGGAACGTTATATTCCGGGTCGAAGAGGACTTGCTCATCCGCACTCCCATCCGGGAAGTGGCGGCGCCGGTCCGAGAGAAGTTCGCAACCCTGATCCTGGCCGACCCCTACTTCTATCGGCCGGCGTCGGTATCCGTGGTGCTCGGGGCAGACCTCTATCCTGAGGTCATCCAACCAGGCTGTGTGCCCGGTCATAGCGGTACTCCCGCAGCCCAGAGCACCGTGTTCGGATGGGTCGTCTCCGGCTCCTGTGGGATCTAGGCGCTCCAGGACGTTGCCGTCCCCCATCCTTTATATGTCCAGGGTGACAATTGCAACATGTTGCAAGGGGGGCGGTATGTTCACGCCACCGGGTGAACAGCAGTGAGCGGCGAAGAGCAGTGAGCGGTGAGGAGTGAGGAGGGTTTTTTGATCCTCGGCGTCTACGGTCACACCAGGAGGAGTGACTTGATTTTTTCCAATGGGCACCGCCATCATTAAGAATCGAGCCTTTCACCCGAACACCCGTTCTCTTGCATTTTTTTACGATTTGTTAATCACTTTCAACCCGAACCATTTCCGTGTGTGCCGGTTTACCTGTGAATATTATATAAATAATAAAACCTACATTTAGTTAACCGAAGTTTCTCGTGCGTTTTAATTCACCACTCGCTCACCACAAACTGAAGAAATTGGCACCCGCCAACTCCTTGTATTTCATTTGGATCCTTCCGCCCCCCACGAACAGGACTGAAAGTCATAAAAGAACACTTAGAGGCATTAAAGTGCAATTTATTAACATGGCACCAATCACAGTACGCATCGAGATCTGATTGCAAGTACTGTTGGAAAGAAGGATCATTATAGGAACATGAGCACACGTGAATGATCCAAGGCCAAAGGCAAATCATTTATAAACAATGTAAATAACAGTGGGCCCAAGTTGGTAAGCGACGAACGACCTTTCATTAAGCCATGCTGACAAGGAGAAATAGTGGATCTGCATAGATGTTGAAGGGAAGACGTAATAATTTTTTCAAACAGCTTAGGCATTGCCGAAAGTTTGGCAATGCCACGGTAGTTAGAAACATCCAATTTGCTAACCTTTTAAAAAACGGAATAATAAAAGACTCCTTCCAAATATCAGGAAAGCTACAAGTCTCACTCGATACAAAGAATAACCGAGATAAAGGCATAGATAGGGAAATAGAATACATTTTAAGGATGCAACTAGGTATATTATCACGCCCGGGAACGAAGGAAGACGTCATAGATGACAAGCTAGAGATAATACAGTCTTCAGTAATACTGGGAAAACACATACAATTTAAATGTGGGATTGAAAAGGGATAGCGTGTGGGATCCGAAACAGTAGTAGAATAAGTCGACTGAAAGAAATTAGCAAACACATCTGCAATTTCTGAATCATTATTAGCAGTCAGGTCATTAAGTCTGAAGGTAGTACATTAAAGCGTCTTTTGCAATTGACAAAGTTGTAAAATCTTTTGGGGTTCTTATAAAATTCAACCTTACAGCGAACGACATAATTATTGTAGCATTGAGTATTTAAAAGACAAAATTGGGATTAGGCTACGCAATAATTTGCATAGTCAAGTCGCGAACCAGGTTTTTTTAAATCTTTTAAAATATCTCGATTTAATGTTACGGAGATTAGAGAGCCTACGTGTGTACCAGACTGGCGCACTGGAGATGGTAGAGACATTCACATAAGGAACGCATTTATCAATTAGAGAATTAAGAGCAGAGTAGAAAACACTTGAACACAGATTCGAGTTGACAGCAATGAGTACTCCACCGCCACAACGACCAACACGATCAAGCCTATAAGAAATAAAGTTATTAGAAAGAATTTCATTATCCAAAACAGAGGAGTTAAGTAAAGTTTCAGAGATAGCTAATATGTGACCCGAAAAGGTTTGGCTATCACAGACAAGTTTTGAAAGCTTGGTAAGAAGTCCTCTTATATTTTGATAATGAATGCAAAGACTATTGGTTTTTTGAAGCAAAAGATGAATTAGGAAGGTAGAAAGGCAACGGACGGGAGCGCTCATTGGGCGCAAACTCGTGTACAACTAGGCGCTCTGGTCAAAATTTAGGGTCAACCATAGCTGAGAAACACTCATTTGGTACTGTAAATTTAAAAGAGGAGATGGGAGGCCTAGAAAACTTAAACTTGTGAATTAAAACCATTGTTTAAGAATAAACATCGCGTTCATCTGAAATGGCTTCACCAAATCAGATTGAACAACGAAATACACAAAACATACAAGAAAAATAAGTCATAAAGATTCCTATGACAATTATTGCTTAATTCCAAAAACAAAAATAGCTGATACAAATTCATATTTCAAGTATGGCTCAAAAACCAAACAAAGCATGCATCCACACTCTGTGGAAAACACTTAAGATTGTAACAGCGGCGCGGTATCAAGTAACCGACGCTGAGCATGAAATATAAACATTAGAGTAAGCATTTTTAAGAACAATTGTCGCCTCTTAGAGTCTAAGAATTCTTTGATGTACACAAGACGTTTGTTAATAAAATCAGTTCATATTTTGAATTCAACGAATGAAGATTGGGTTATTCTTCTCCTCCGGAATCCCTATTCATTTTGGTCCTTCGAGAAAAAAAGGAACTCTGTAGTTTTCCCCCACCAGTGGTAAGAGACTCAGAGAGTGAATCAGCTCCTTAAGAGTTTGAGATCTAATGCAAGTGTAAATGCTTAGACCAGCTAAAGGTAGCAAAATAAATAACTCTTGTTTTCCCCCACCAGTGGTAAGAGACAGAGTATAAAATAAAAGCAAAATATTATTGCTTAAGAAATTAAAAGTGCGTGCGTTCGAATTTAAAGGCAGTTTTGGCTAGCGGAGCAACTGTAGTAATTTCGGCGGCGGAGTGTTTTTGTGTGTGGCGTATTCGAAGCCCTAATATCGAAAGTTAAAAAAAAAAACATCCTCGCCTATATATACACTATAGGCGGTTACAAGTCGACTGGCAACAAGAAGCAGATTAACGAGGCAGTTGCAAGTCGACAACAAGAAGCAGATGAACGACGCATTTGCAAGGCAACAGGATAGTTGCAAAGAAGAGGCTACTGAAGAACAAGGAAATCTGGTGCACTGACCGGCACCGGTACCGCCTGAGCCCATAGGCCCTGGACATCAGCAGCTGACAACTAGCGTGAAAGGCAGGCCGTCTTTTACGCCTTCGAGGGAGCATCAGCGTGCCAAACGGCGACGACCAGCTGATGCGGAAAAACAAAAAAAAAAGCAGTTGCAGCAACCGAGATTGAAGTGAACCGATAGCGCTACAAAGAGCGCCCAACAAAAATGAATAATAAAACTGTGCGCTGCGTCGCATAATTTTTTTAATGCACTGCGATGCATATTTTTTTTATATAAATTATAAAACAAACTATGTACAATTGTGCGGCATTAAAGCTGTTCAATTAGAGTGTGGCCTGAAAACCACACGCAAAACTAGGCAGGGATATATGTAAAAAAAAAAAGTAATATACATTCATATATTCTAAGAGACAAAGTAGGGAAGTTAAAAAAATAATACCCAAAATTGGTGATAACAGATATATAACAACATTTTTAAGAAAGTTGCCCGTTAAAAAGTCAAGACCAAAAAGTAAATATACAAAAAAAAAAAAAAAGTGAAAATTTTCCATATACTTAAGTAAATACATATTAACAAAAATAAATAAATATATTGTCGCATACATATACAGACACCATATAAAATGTTCCCTACCAAAATTGCAAAATTGTTAGCGAAGCAACACGAGTTGCATAAAAGGGTGAAGAAGATAGAAGAAATAGACGCTAGTAAGTTCACTAGCAGAATTCTTAATGAAGTAAGAGACATACAGAATCAATGGATTAAAAATGCTAGAGAGTGGAGCAACCGAACATATCTATTTTACAGATGGAAAATATGAGGAAGGCTTAAATATGATTAATAGATTAATAGCCAAAGGAGAATCAATCAGGCTGGGCATTGTTGATTCAGAAAACATTGAAGCAGATGCAACGATGTTAGAGAATTTTGAATACAGCAGCGGAGAGTCGCGGGGAAACGCGACCTCCAGTAATGAGAATGCTATGGTTAGCCAGGAGAAATTGCAAGAAAAGGTTCGTCAGCTGCAGGAATATTTGGACATGGTGAGCAAAGATTTACGTACGATATATAATAGAACAGGCGAAATGTATGTTAAAAAAATAAAATTCTTGTTCAGGAAGGTACAGATGTGTCAGGCTTATACAGGTGAGTTTATAGGTAATGATACGTTTAAAGAGGTCATAGAAGAATTAGAATTTGACCTTCAGAACACTTTGGTAGCGTTAGAAGAAAAAATAAACGATCAGAAAAATTTGAAAGTTGAGAATGTTACCGTGAGAGGCGAACTACCGGTGTTGCCAAAGATTCAGGTACCCACATTTTCTGGAGAGGCAAGAGAATGGGACCTGTTTGTAGAGTTATTTGCAGAATTAATTGAAAAAAAGAGAAGATTTAAGTCTTGCTCTTAAGTTTAATTATTTAAAATCCGCGTTAAAAGGCGAAGCTAAGAGCATGGTAGCTCATTTATTGTCAGGTTCAGCTGACAATTATAGTGCCGCTTGGGAACTGTTAACCAAGCGGTATGAAAATAATCGGAGGGTATTTTCCGAACAGTTAAATCGGATCGTTGATTTACCGATGATCGACAATGAGTCCGCAAAAAGTATAAAGGGAGTGATTGACATAGTTAATGAGTCAGTGCACTTAATTAAAATTAAAACAAATTTGTCCGATGAAGTGGACATAATATTTGCACAAATACTACTTAGGAAATTTGACAGAGATACTCTACAATTATATGAGAGTCAAATTAGAAAAACAAGGCAGATACAATTGCTATCTGATGTCATGGAATACTTGGAGCAAAGATATTGTTCGCTAAGTGCCATGAGCAAAGAAGAGAAAAAACCGTTACAGAAAACGTCGGGTTCGGTGTTCCAAGACAATTGTCCGATTTGCAAAGTTGCAGGGCATAAGGCGTATAAGTGCTATAAATTTAAAGGTTTGACACCCTTGGAAAGGTATGAAATGTCCAAAGAAGTACAGATTTGCACAAGATGCTTGAACCATTTAAGCAATAAAGTATGCACAAATGAAATGGTCTGTTCATTGTGTAGTAAGGGACACCATACCTTACTCCATTTTGAAGAAAAACAGGAGAAAGTTAATACTTGTGTAACGGCACAATCAACACTGTTGGCTACAGCTCTAATACAAGTAAAAAATGTAAATGGAGGATATAAGACTCTAAGAGCCCTTATTGATAGTGGTTCACAGAGTACCATTTTGTCTGAAAAGGCGGCTCAAATACTAAATTTACATAAAATTAAACAATATACAGAAATAAGTGGCGTGTCATCAATAAAATCCAAAAAATCAAAATATTAGGTAAAAATAGATGTGAGGACGCGGAATCCACGGGATAAACTTCTTAAGGTTGAGGCAATTGTATTGCCAAAGTTAATGAAAGCTCTTCCATTAAAAAGGGTAAGCGTGGATATGTCAAAATGGCAATCCTACGTACTTGCTGATCCTACCTTTAACAAACCTGGTAAGGTTGATATAATAATGGGGGTAAACGTTTACTCCCAAATCATAAAAGAAGGAGTTACAAAGAGTGATGGCCTACTAGGTCAAAATACTCAATTTGGTTGGATCGTCTCGGGATGCAACAAATCAAAAAGTAATAAATCTGTAGTCGCAACAACAATAGATGTCACAGGTTCAAAAAAGCGTTGGGAAAAGAAGAAGAATGGTAATAGTGAGGATAAATACAAGACATTTCAAAACAAACTCAATCACAAAACTCAAGATCTGCACTTGACTCCCCCGGCAGGACCTCACCTTAGAGGTAAGATTAAAGCTGAGGTAAAAGAAATAATTTTTGAAAGTAAAAAAGAAATAAGTTTATGTCCCCCGGCAGGACCTCACTTTGGAGGTAAAGTAAAATGTGGGGATGAAAAAGTATGTATCCCAGAGCCAGTACAAAATGAAAATCTTCAGATGGCAAACGGTAAATTAAATAATGATCATTTAAAAAACAGTGTCATAATAAATTCAGGTAACAAATTGTCCGAGTCTGTAGTACAAAAAAGGCAGATATTGCAAAATGTTCATAAAGGGGCAACATTTAAACAGAATAAACGCTCAAAGTTCAGCTATCAGCGAAATGTCAAAACATTGGAGCAAAAGCCGAGAGGTAGAAGTTGTTGGTCTTCAAAGTCTCCACCGTATAAAAAGGCTAGAAGTCAGCACAGTAATACACATCAGGAGTGGGTAGATATCCCGAAACAAAAATTGTTAAGCATCGGGCGATATTAGTAAACAAATTCGGTAAATCATACAAAATAATAGGAAGTCAGTTTATAAGAAGGATAACATTGATTTGCTAGGGTTAACTTCTCTCATGTAGCTCGTCATGCTTCTTTAACAAGAGTTATCTTACTAATGACAATATTAAAATTAATTTGTATAAGACAACTAACTATTTAAATCAAAAACCAAAACGTCACATTTGGCGGCCCTTTGGCAGAATGTTTAAGAATAAACATCGCGTTCATCTGAAATGGCTTCACCAAATCAGATTGAACAACGAAATACACAAAACATACAAGAAAAATAAGTCATAAAGATTCCTATGACAATTATTGCTTAATTCCAAAAACAAAAATAGCTGATACAAATTCATATTTCAAGTATGGCTCAAAAACCAAACAAAACATGCATCCACACTCTGTGGAAAACACTTAAGATTGTAACAGCGGCGCGGTATCAAGTAACCGACGCTGAGCATGAAATATAAACATTAGAGTAAGCATTTTTAAGAACAATTGTCGCCTCTTAGAGTCTAAGAATTCTTTGATGTACACAAGACGTTTGTTAATAAAATCAGTTCATATTTTGAATTCAACGAATGAAGATGGTGTTTTAGTTTGCGGTGCTGAAATCCTCTTCAACCATAGCAGGGCATATATTACCAATTGTTGACTCGACCCACGGCGCCGTGGACCCCTTAGCATATAATAACTCCTGACCCTCTCCAAGCGCCCCTGGTACCAATTTCATCCAAATTGTTGAGGAGTTGATGAGTAGAGAGTGAGTGAGTTTTATTTCCTAAGAAATATAATAATAGCGCATTTTACTCACGCTTTTCTCTCCACGGCTCGATATCAAGTGACCGCTTTCTACACTAGCCCTTCTAGTGTGTTCCAACACTGTGTCTTTCAACACTAACAATCATATGTGTTTATAGCTAAATTATGTGTAGTCTAACACTATCAAATCGCATTTCAATTCAAACTCTAACAGCTTTTGGCATTTCTTCACAACTTTTTCCGCCACCGTGAATCTAGTCCATCTTAGATTCACCAAAATCCAGTTTGGCTAACATGCATGCCGGTCGACGAAACTCTCCAGTGCTGGTCTTCGAAGATTCTGCCCTTCTGCCAGTTAACTCGATGCTGTGTGCTGTCGCAAATAAGGACGATATCTCCCAGAGCTAGCGGCTGTACCGAATGATACCACTTGGTGCGGCGACACAAATCGGGAAGGTATTCGTTTACCCACTTGCGCCAAAACGAATGAGTCATCTGTTGCTTAATCCGCAAATCCTTCATGGTAGGGTGATAATCCTCTTCTTGCGGATGCGGAGTCTGAGTGGAGTTGGCTGTACCTAAAAGAAAGTGATTTGGATTAATAGGATCCCCTGTCGGACTATCTATGGCAATGTGCGTCAAAGGCCGTGAATTACCAATGTTTTCAGCTTCGCACATCAAGCTATAGAGGGTATCCTCCTTTAAATTTCCTTGTAGTAGCGCGTGTCCTATAGCTCGTTTTACACTTTGAACTAAACGTTCCCAACATCCGCCTGCACGTGAATTCAATGGGCAGCTAAAAAGCCACTCGATTTTTTTCGCTTGCGAGCCCGGCAGCTACTTTCTTATACAATAATTGTCTTAATATTCGCTCAGCTCCCACTAGGTTTGTCCCGTTATCAGCCAACTCCAACTCCAAACAAGTAAAAATGCATATCCATCGCTTCTCTGTTCCTCTTCCCCTAACCACTGCAAACGGCCCCATGTAGTCAATCCAGTGTAAGAAAATGGACGAAGAAAGCGAGTCACTCTGTCCGAGGGCAGTTGTCCCATCACGGTAGGTGCTGGGCGAGCTCTCTCCATACGGCATATGAAGCATGTTCATAACGTCCGGCGTAACTCTTGGCGTAAATGAGGAATCCAAAACTTCCGACGTATTTCAGCGATGATCGTATTTTCATTTTGATGCTTCCATTTGTTGTGATAATGTGTGATTAGCAGTTTCGTCACGTGGCTCCCCTGTGGCAGAATTATTGAGCGTCTAGTTTTCTCTTAAATCGTAGCACCCAAGCCAGAATCCGTACTAGTCTCGTGTACGATGAGAATCTCCCAAAGAGCTCATCCTCCTGCCGGGTTTTCATTTGTTCCCGGCATACCCGCCCTTCCTGACAGTTTTGGTATCCTACTGCCCCATATAAACACCTCACCGTCCCCCCTTTCCCGGTAAACCAAACTACTCAATATCCTTCATATTTTCACAATCGTTTATAATAATTTCATATAATGGTATGGCATTTTAATTAATTAAAATTTTACGCGCTCCCCGAGACAACGTTCTGTCTCCAATGGCCCTTTGTACTCGGGCAACAAAAAAAAAAAAAAAAAAAAATAAGTTATTGATAATTTCTTCTTTGCTTCTCAGACGCCAACCTGACCATAGGGGACCTACCTATAAAAAAGTGCTCTCTTTTTATGGTAAGGACTATGCACAGAGTACAGCTACTGGAGTTTTTGCTGGACGAATACCTTAAAACAAAAGATCTGACCGCGGGCACGTTTCACAAGGATATGATTAATTATAATAGAAAAACAAACGATATTACAATATTGAGACTCGATATTGGCAGACAAAAAAAACTTATTTTGATGATTAGATAAATAAATAAATTGAATAAATAAATAAATAATGTTATATGGATTGGAAAATATGTATGAACGATTTAAAGAATAAATTGTCTGTGTATATATATATATATATATATATATATATATATATACCGATTTATTTTAAACTTGTACTCCCCTGTCTGTTTTACCATTCTCGTTTTTTTCACAATATATATATATATATATATATATATATATTTAAAATAAATCGGTATATATATATATACCGATTTATTTTAAACTTGTACTCCCCTGTCTGTTTTACCATTCTCGTTTCGGTCTCATATGTGGTGGTCACGAGGCCATGGGTAGAAATAAAAAGCTTGGCCAGGCCCTGGATTATGCGGCCTGGCCTCCGACCATTGCCGATTTGGTTGGCTTGTACGGATAATTCACTATATTAAATTTTTTTTTAATTCTCACATAACTTTTTTTTGGTATTATATCCTTTTACTTTTTTCTTTCTAGGCCCTCGCCCTAACCAACCACTCTCGAGAACCTTTTCGACCGATTTGACCTTTATCTGTCTTGACTATCCCAATCAGGAACAGTCCCAACTCCGAAATCCTCTCTCTCAGTTTTGAAAATCCTGGCTAGCGGTCTTCTCATTTGTTACCCGCTCCCTTACCCGTTTGAGGAGAAAAATTCCCTACCTTTCGGTCTCCATTATACAACACTATGTAGAATTCCCCGACTTATCGATAACCATAAACGAAAACAACACCCCGGCCATAACAAATGGAAAGAGACATAGGCAGAGTTTGAAGTTCATTCATATATTTTAGGGAAGGAAGTATATGTGCATTGCACTGCCATATTAATAAAAAGTAAAAAAAAAAAAACAAAATGAAAAATTAAATCAAACATTGCATTTAAGCCGGGGTCAATTTCGAAAAACGATTATTTTAAAAGCAGCACAAAAAAGGTGGACAGAATCTGCTGTGTTTGAAAAGCGATTTCAAGCATCACCAAGTTTTATTCTTAATAGATTTTGTTAAACTACTCCATATTTGCTATAGCCATACCATGCCTTAGACTCTAAAACTGGATAATTGATAATGTAAAACAGGCTCGAACTGCCAAATACAGGCCCTACGATGGCAAAGTAAAGAAAGACTTATAAGAAGAATCCTGCCAGAATCAGAAGGAGGGCAAAGACTCGGGTGCCAATTAAGACTGCGTAACTCGAACATGAGGAATTGCTTGCTTACGGATTTAATACTACGTTCGTGAACATCATATTGAGAGTTCCACACTGGCGAGCAATATTCTTGAGATGATCGAATTAAATTAAAACATAAAATCCTTATTCCCAAGGAGACTACATGCTGTATTGACAAATGAAAATAAATATGGATTGAACGAAAGTTTCGCGTCAAAAAGCTTCTGCTCTCTAAAGTTACGGTCGTGTTTTTGATAGCTCCTAATTTTTTTTTATCAATATTTATTGTTTCTCTCAATTACTAATTGTGCTTAGTTCGTTTACGCTTTCGCAGGTGTGTGAAGCTTGTAACCTTTGTGTTTTATTTGCAAAATTTGGCAAATTAATAAGTTTTGTTATGTATTTTTGTGTTTTGTGTTCCTTATCGCACATAACGAAATAAAACCGTAAGAAATTTAACGCTGAGAGACTGTGATTGCGTGTAAGTCAAAGGCCGGCACAAAGAGAGCGCTAGAAAAATATAGTTGTATGTGTGCACTTGCTTGTGCGAGTATGTTGCTTTACCAGCGAAAAATAAAAATTCATCAAGTTTGGCCTACAATCAGATAATCTCATGCAAGAGAAAGATACAAAAGACAAAGCCGTTCGGCTTAAACGCATAAGAGGTGCTGAACGTGTCCCCAGGGGGATATGAGCGTTCTGATGTAAGTCACTGTCTCAAGGGCACGAACACACAAAATGAGAATGTCAGAGAAAGGGAGAGACAGATAGAGAGAGAGAGAGAGTCTAAAAGATAAAGAGACTGAGAGACCGAGAGAGAGAGACAGAGAGAGAGAGAGATAGAGAGATATTACGCAGCAACGATTTATTGTTTAAAGCAAATTAAGTCACATATGTATGTATCATAAACTTTAATAATGAACTATTTTATTTATTTATTTATTATATTATGCAAAATAATATAACGGATAAAGAGTGCTAGCTACTAAGGTCATCGACGCGATAGCTAACTTATATCTAATTGAGTAAGTTATTTACATCTGCGAATTTGATTACTGATTTTATGTTATTGAGAGTGGGTGAGATAAAAAGGGTTGCATTGGCCCAAATAGACAAATCCTTGAATTAATCAATTGTGCGCAATATGTGTCTGGTTGATAATTCTATCCCGCATTTCGCGCATCTGGGCTTAGCTTTTCCATTTAGCAGATGGTCGTGGGTTAAGACGGTGATGATATTACAATGTCTTCTGTGCAATTAAAGTGGATATCGGACTGGTTCCTTGCTTGGGTTAAATTGTTTAATGTTGCGTCATAAGTCTTCTCTGACACCAGGGCTGACAGTTAGGAAAGGAGATTATCCTGCCTGTTTGGCCGCTAAACTTGCAAGCTCATTACCTTTTACACCCATGTGACCAGGAGGTCACAATTTGTAAAAAAAGAAAAACCAAAAGAGTTTTTAGTAACGTGTTTTCTGCAAAGATGTTGAATTTCGCTAGTTTGGTTATAGATGTTATTAACTGCATTGAGGGTAGAAAGACTGTCGCAGGAAACCCAGCATCCGCTAAAAGTCATTTCGTCGGAGTTGAGGGGAAGGCGCCAATGCTACGCCGTACTACTGGACGGTATGCGGGGAGAACGATTTGATGTTTGGCGAACACCATCCATAGATTGCCAGCCCATAGTCGATTTTCGCCATTATTACGGCTCTTGTGGCATGAATTAGAGATGTTGGATGGACAAAAGAATGCTTAGACCCAAGAAACTTAATGAAAATGGGGCGCTGGCTAAGGCGCTCTAAGATTAACCCAGTGTTACTTAAACGTAAATGTACTGTCGAGCATAAGGCAGAGAACTTTAAGACTAGATGTATATTCTAATGTTATGTTATTTACCGTTAGAGTTGGGTATGTACAACGATGTTTTTTACGAATATGCTATAATTTACATTTGTTTAAGGCAAGAGAGAAATTACCTCATTCAACCATATTCATGAGTATTTGTTTAAAAGTAAGAAATTGTAACATTGTATTTTTCCAATTGCTGAATATTATAGCATCATCCGCGTAAACTGAGAGTTGTATTTTTTTGTGCTTTAGTATTATTATATCTAGGGAGTGTAAGGCAATTATTAACCATACCACTGAGATTGGTGATCCTTGAGGAATGCCGTTGTGTAATTTATAGAAATTAGTTAAGGTATTATTAACTCTAACACGCATGTATCGCTTGGTCATGAAAGCCTTCACTATGAAGAAGGACCTTAGGACCTACCGCCCACCGGGAAAGTTGATCCAGTACGGTGTGCACACCAACGCGATCAAAAGCTCTTTCAAAACCAGTAGCCAGGATGGTTACATGACTTTCGGGGGAAAGAGCATCTGACGCGTAATGATGGATATGCAATAGTGAGTACATGGTACTGTGTTGTTGTTTGAACTGTGTTAAACTAACATGGCAGTCGACGAAAAAGCTTAAGCTAAAAAACAGATAACAATTAATTGAAGACAGTAAGCTATGCCTTATAAAGAACTAAACATGCCCGGCCCGGTTTCGTTGTAGGTTATAAAAAACAAATAGCGCGAAGAGACGTGACAGAAAGATGAGGAGAGATGGGGTAAGAAAGGATGTTACAATATTAACAAAGAACACGAAAAGGTTCGCGAAGAGATTAGTTAGTCAGACATCTACTAAGGTAAATGGGAAAAAAGTTTCGGGTCCGACGTGAAGGAACACAAATATATAGCGCATCTAGTAAATTGGTAAAAATGACTTCGCCGTTGACTAGTTTATGAAGAAAGAGAACGCCAAAAACGAGCCTACGGTTATAAAGTAAAGGAAGATTAATAAGAAGTCGGGTCCCAATTTAGACCGCGTACCGATTCAATACTACGCTGGTGAACATCATATTGCGGGTTCCACACTGGCGAGCAATATTCTAGAGTAGGGCGAACAAACTGCCAATAAGATACGACTTTAACCAAGCCAACAGTTTTGGGGAAAACCCATGATGTTAAGTTCGCGAGAAGCATAGAATGATCCACCGTATCAAAAGCCTTACTAAAGTCAGTATAAATAACAGCAGTTTGACACTTTTTACGGAAGCCATGGTGTACAAGGGTAGTCAATTCTAAAAGGTTGGTAAGCGACGAACGACCTTTCATGAAGCCATGCTGACAAGGAGAAATAGTGGATCTGGATAGATGTTGAAGGGAATTGCCGAAAGTTTGGCAATGCCACGGTAGTTAGAAACATACGATTTGCTACCCTTTTTAAATAAAAACGGAATAATAAAAGACTCCTTCCAAATATCAGGAAAGCTACAAGTCTCACTCGATATAAAGAATAGAATAACCGAGATAAAGGCTTAGATAGGGAAATAGAACACATTTTAAGGATGCAACTAGGTATATCATCAGGCCCGGGAACGAAGGAAGACGTCATAGATGACAAGCTAGAGATAATACAGTCTTCAGTAATACTGGGAAAAAACATACAATTTAAATGTGGTATTGAAAAGGGATAGCGTGTGGGATCCGAAACAGTAGTAGAATAAGTCGACAGAAAGAAATTAGCAAACAGATCAGCAATTTCTAAATCATTATTAGCAGTCAGGTCATTAAGTCTGAAGGTAGTACATTAAAGCGTCTTTCGCAATTGACAAAAATGTAAAGTCTTTTGGGGTTCTTATAAAATTCAACCTTACAGCGAACGATATAATTATTGTAGCATTGAGTATTTAAAAGACAAAATTGGGATTAGGCTACGCAATAATTTGCATAGTCAAGTCGCGAACCAGGTTTTTTTAAATCTTTTAAAATATCTCGATTTAATGTTACGGAGATTAGAGAGCCTACGTGTGTACCAGACTGGCGCACTGGAGATGGTAGAGACATTCACATAAGGAACGCATTTATCAATTAGAAAATTAAGAGCAGAGTAGAAAACACTTGAGCACAGATTCGAGTTGACAGCAATGAGTACTCCACCGCCACAACGACCAACACGATCAAGCCTATAAGAAATAAAGTTATTAGAAAGAATTTCATTATCCAAAACAGAGGAGCTAAGAAAAGTTTCAGAGAAAGCTAATATGTCAGCCGAAAAGGTTTGGCTATCACAGAACAGTTTTGAAACATGAAAAGATGAATTAGGAAGGTGGAAAGGCAACGGACGGGAGCGCTCATTGGGCGCAAACTCGTGTACAACTAGGCCCTCTGGTCAAAATTTAGGGTCAACCATAGCTGAGAAATACTCATTCGGTACTGTAAATTTAAAAGAGGAGATTTCGCGAGGTCTAGAAAACTTAAACTTTTGAATAAAAACCTTAGCAAGGCATATATTACCAATTGTTGACTCGACCTACGGCGCCGTGGACCCCTTCGCATATAATAACTCCTGACCCTCTCCAAGCGCCCCTGGTACCAATTTCATCCAAATTTTTGAGGAGTTGATGAGTAAAGAGTGAGTGAGTTTTATTTCCTAAAAAATATTACAAACTAAATCAACGTAAAACCAATAGCGCATTTTACTCACTTTTTATAATTTAACTGCCGCCGTGTACAGAAGTGTTTTTAATGCACTCCGCAAAATTGAGTGTAAAAAAAAAAAACCAGAGGGCCGGGACTAACTTCGACCGCGTCAAAGTTTGTATACCCTTGCAAGTTTTTTGGTAACTCTTTCCTTACCTATTCGCCATTAATGTGGAAGAACGTTTTATATAAAAAGGTTAATTTTTGCGAAAGAATGGCCTGCAATCAAAGGAAATAACTAAAATATTGATCATAGTCACTGATTTCCACCGATCGTTCCTATGGGAGCTATATGATATAGTCACCCGATCTTTATCAAATTCGGCACAGTTATTAACAGATATATTAAATGTTTAATTTAAAAGCAATCGAGTTAAAAGTAACGAAGTTATGTACAAATGTCACTGTTTTCGACCGATCGTTCCTATGGGAGCTATATGATATATTCATCCGATCTTGTTCAAATTTGGCACAGTCCTTTTTCAGCGTAATAGACTCTCTAATATTAAGTTTCACGATAGCATAGAAAATAACGAATATATATATTATACATCCGCGGAGCCAACTGCAGCGCCCTGATTTCGAAGCTAGTAGAAACACTAGAGGCAACTAACTTTGTTGTAACCCCTCTCAATAGGGGTAACATTAAAGAAATTAAATGTCAAACCCAAACAGAGGACAATTTCCGCATCATCGAAAAGTACCTCCGTAATGCTAACATCAACTTCTATACCTACCAACTAAAAAGCAGTTAAGGGCTCCAGGTTGTGTTGAAGGGGATTGAGCCATCGGTCCCTACTCAAGAAATAGCAGACGCGTTGGTCGAAAAAGGGTTTGCGGTCAAATCCGTTGTCAACATCATCAACAGGAACAAAGTCGCACATCCGCTCTTTAAAATCGAGCTCCAACCAGATGCAAAGCGGTCGAAGACAAATGATGTGCACCTAATCTACAACCTACAGCTCCTATTGCACAGAAGAATCACCGTAGAGGAGCCCCATAAGAGACACCAACCACCGCAGTGTAAAAACTGCCAGGAATACAACCACACCTCTAACAACTGCAATCTCAGGTCAGTGTGAGTTGGCTGTGGCGAACACAATAAAGATGGCATTTGCACCAAGGACAGAAACAATGTCGCACTAAGACTATGCAGTAACTGTGGAGGGAACCACACGGCCAATTACAGAGGATGTCCTGTCTTCAAGGATCTTAAATCTCACCTAAACGGGCGCAAACCCCCAGCTGGAACAAAAATCACCGTCAACGCCTCTAAAACTACACCGGAGGTATTCTTCGCCAAGGCTGTTAGATCATCTAACATGCCTTCTACATACAGTCCTAGTGTATCCTTCGATAGTGTGCTCCGAACTGGACATCTACAGAATCCGCAACCTAGCGCACCAGAGCTTGGCCAGCAAACTCCAAGTGGTTTAGAGGCCCTATTGATCTCACTCAATCAAAACATGACCACTTTTATGACGTTCATGCCAAACTGTATGCAGGAACCGATGCGGAATCAAAACCAGAAACTTATCGAGAATAAATAATGGCTTCCCTACGTCTTTGTCTTTGGAATGCTAACGGCATCTCCAAGCACAAAAATGAACTGCAACTATTCCTAGACTCAAGTGAAATCGACGTTTTGCTGATTTCGTAAACACATTTAACATCAAAAAATAATTTTCAAATACCAAAATATACCTTCTATGCAACAAACCATCCAGACGGAAAAGCTCATGGCGGGACTGGTATCCTAATCAAAAACCGTATAAAACACTCGTTCCTCAACAGATTTGAAACACAGCACCTACAAGCAACTGCTATAACCGTCCAAACCAGCTGCGGCAACACTACATTGGTTGCCCTGTACTGACCAACACGCTTCTCAATCTCTGAAAAGGAATTTACTGATTTCTTTAACACACTCGGAGATCGCTTCATTGCAGCACGGGACTATAACGCCAAACATACGCACTGGGGATCTCGCCTGGTAAATCCTAAAGGCGAGCAGTTGTACAACACAATAGTCAACCCTCTCAATAAGATGGATTGCGTCTCACCGGGTAGGCCTACTTATTGGCCCACAGATCCACAGAAAGTGCCTGACTTGATTGATTTCGCAGTAACCAAGACGATTCCACGTAATCGGATCACTGCGGATACACTGCTAGATTTAACTTCCGATCACTCTCCAGTGCTATTCACACTATTAACGAGACCTCAAGTACTTGATCGCCCATATAGGCTTACAAACAAAAAAACAAATTTGCTTAAATTTAAAATGTACATGAGTGCCCACATTGACTGTTCGCCGAAACTGGATGCTGCAGAGGACATTGATATGTGCGTCTCTGCACTTGAGTCTATGATGGCAGCTGCAGCAAGAGTATCTACTCCACCTGCCTCTTCTTACACTAAACCTGTTGATCCACAGAAAGTGCCTGACTTGATTGATTTCGCAGTAACCAAGACGATTCCACGTAATCGGATCACTGCGGATACACTGCTAGATTTATCTTCCGATCACTCTCCAGTGCTATTCACACTATTAACGAGACCTCAAGTACTTGATCGCCCATATAGGCTTACAAACAAAAAAACAAATTGGCTTAAATTTAAAATGTACATGAGTGCCCACATTGACTGTTCGCCGAAACTGGATGCTGCAGAGGACATTGATATGTGCGTCTCTGCACTTGAGTCTATGATGGCAGCTGCAGCAAGAGTATCTACTCCACCTGCCTCTTCTTACACTAAACCTGTTGACAGGCCTACGAACCGGCGGATAGAACAATTAGTAACGGAAAAACGACGTCTAAGAAGAGAATGGCAGATTACTCGCTTACCAGCAGCAAAACTTCGCCTAAGGCATGCTAATCGCAACCTCTCCAAGGCGTTAAGACAAGAGGAAAGACAAGAAGAAAGAAAATACATAGAAGAGCTCAGCCCAACCAGCACCGAACATCCTCTGTGGAAAGCCCACCCAACTTTAAGCGCTCCTACAGAGACAATTTCACCGATAAGGAGTCCAACCGGTGGATGGGCCCGCAGTGACGAAGAGAGGGCATCCGTATTCGCCACATATCTTAAAATGGTTTTCCAGCCAAATCCAACATCAAACTCATCTGTACTTCCCCCTTCGAGCACATTAACGGATAGTGAGTACTCGGAACTCCAATCGGACGAGATCACTGCAGTTATTAAAAATCACATAAAGCCGAAAAAAGCCACTGGCCATGACCTAATCACACCGAAAATGATCCTAGAACTTCCTATCATTGCCATACAATACATCTGCAAACTGTTCAACGCTATAATAAGAATTGGCTACTTCCCAAGAACATGGAAAAGCTCCACTATCATCATGATTCCAAAGGTGGAAAAGGACAAAACCCAGCCATCATCCTATAGGCCAATTAGTTTGCTGCCATGTCTTTCGAAGCTTTTTGAAAAGGTCCTGCAGATTCGACTAAACTCATTTCTGGCATCTGAGAACACAATCCCTTCACACCAGTTCGGCTTCCGCGAAAAACATGGTACAATTGAACAAGTCAATCGCATAACATCCGAAATACGAACAGCACTTAAACTAAAAGAATACTGTGCGGCTGTCTTTCTCGACGTTGCCCAGGCTTTCGATAGAGTTTGGCTGGAGGGTCTGATGTTCAAAATCCGACAAAAACTGCCACAGTACACCCACAAACTCATGGAATCTTATCTTTACAATAGGCAATTCGCTGTAAGATGTAATGGCTCCGTCTCGGCTGATTTTGAAATCAAAGCTGGTGCTCTACCTACTGTACACTGCAGACTTACCAACGAGTTTAGGACTTACAACGTCAACTTTTGCCGATGACACGGCACTCCTCAGCAGATCCAAATGCCCAGTACAAGCCTCTGCAAATTTGGAGGAACACCTCAAGGTGGTAGAGGAATGGCTAGCAACCTAGCGTATCCGGGTCAACGGGCAGAAATGCAAACATATTACATTTACGCTTAACAGAAGAAACTGTCCAGCTCTAATGCTAAACAACGTACCAGTTCCTCAAGCCGTGGATGTCACTTACTTTGGAATCCACCTAGACAGAAGACTAACTTGGCGCAAGCACATCGAAGCAAAAAAGTCACAGCTTAAACTGAAAGCGAGTAGCCTACATTGGATCATCAATGCTCGGTCCCCTCTACGCCTGGAGTATAAAGTCCTTCTATACAACTCCGTACTGAAACCCATCTGGATTTACGGAGCCGTACTATGGGGAAATGCAAGTACCAGCAATGTCGATATTATACAAAGAGCGCAGTCGAAGATTTTAAGATCAATCACGGGGGCCCCGTGGTATATACGGAACGACAACATTCAAAATGATCTAAATATACCTAGCGTATAATCTGAAATAGTTAGTCAACAACTAAAATATTCTGCGAAACTGGATGCACACCCAAATGTTCTTGCCAATTCCCTTACGCGAACTAATAATAGAACTCGTCTTAAAAGAAATGACAGACCAACCCAAGACAAGGGCGGCCTGCTATATCCCCAGGATTTATCTTAAGTACTAGATTAAGAAAAATATCTCAAACTTGTTGTTAGGCTCTAATTTAAGAGTAGATTCAACAAATATATATTAAACTTTTAAAAAGAAAAAAATAACACTGTGTCTTACAACACTAACAATCATATGTTCTTTTAGCTAAATTATGTGTAGTCTTACACTATCAAATTACATTTCAATTCAAACTCTAACATCTTTTGGCATTTCTTCACAACTTCCCCGCCACCGTGAATGTAGTCCATCTTAGATTCACCAAAATCCAGTTTGGCTAACATGCATGCCGGTCGACGAAACTCTCCAGTGCTGATCTTCACTTTTGCAGATCATACTTGGCCATCTCGTCCGGTGGTCACCTCGATGATTCTGCCCTTTTGCCAGTTAACTCGATGCTGTGTGCTGTCGCAAATAAGGACGATATATCCCAGAGCTAGCGGCTGTACCGAATGATACCACTTGGTGCAGCGACACAAATCGGGAAGGTATTCGTTTACCCACTTGCGCCAAAACGAATGAGTCATCTGTTGCTTAATCCGCAAATCCTTCATGGTAGGGTGATAATCCTCTTCTGTACCTAAAAGAAAGTGATTTTGATTTATAGGATCCCCTGTCGGACTATCTATGGCAATGTGCGTCAAAGGCCGTGAATTACCAATATTTTCAGCTTCGCACATCAAGCTATAGAGGGTATCCTCCTTTAAATTTCCTTGTAGTAGCGCGTGTCCCATAGCTCGTTTTACACTTTGAAGTAAACGTTCCCAACATCCGCCTGCACGTGAATTCAATGGGCAGTTAAAAAGCCACTCGATTTTTTCGCTTGCGAGCCCGGCAGCTACTTTCTTATACAATTCTTGTCTTAATATTCGCTCAGCTCCCACTAGGTTTGTCCCGTTATCAGACCTGATTCTTATTGGGACTCCACGCCGCCTCATGAAGTTATGAATAACTTTAAGGCAAGTGTCGGCCGTCAAGTCCCTAGCCAATTCCAAGTGTATGGCGCATACAGTCAAACAAGTAAAAATGCATATCCATCGCTTCTCTGTTCCTCTTCCCCTAACCACTGCAAACGGCCCCATGAGGTCAATCCAGTGTAAGAAAATGGACGAACAAAGGGAGTCCCTCTGTCCGAGGGCAGTTGTCCCATCACGGGTGGTGCTGGGCGAGCTCTCCCCTTACGGCATATGAAGCATGTTCGTAACGTCCGGCGTAACTCTTGGCGTAGGTGAGGAATCCAAAACTTCCGACGTATTTCAGCGATGATCGTATTTTCATTTTGATGCTTCCATTTGTTGTGATAATGTGTGATTAGCAGTTTCGTCACGTGGCTTCCCTGTCGCAGAATTATTGGGCGTCTAGTGTCCATATCAACGGCACAAGCTTTATCTATGCGTCCGCTTACACGTAACAAGCCATCATTATCTATCTCTGGTGTTAGTTTCAGAAGACTACTTCCCTTATCAATGAGTGTACCCCTGGCGAGCTCACTATTCATACCTGGATGAGAACCTTTTTGTACACTTCTGAACAGAACTACTTCAGCATAATCTATCTCTGAGCATATCAGGTAATTTTCACGAACTTCTTTTCTTTTAAATCGTAGCACCCAAGCCAGAATCCTTACGAGTCTCGTGTACGATGAGAATCTCCCAAAGAGTTCATCCTCCTGCTTCGTGGTGACCATTCAGAATTTCGGGCGCAGCTCCATGTTAGTACTAAAATTACCTTTGCTCTGCTGTGGTAATTCCTCAAGATCATCCAATTAAAAATCTGGACCATAGTGACTGTCTGCTGTCTCTCTTAATCTTCGTGCCAAAATCCACTGGATTGTCCTTGCCGGCAACCCATTTCCATTCTTCGACGCGAGAGCTTTCTAGAATTTCGTTCACTCGATGGGCGACATATGGCTTGCACTTTCTCTGATCCGAACGGATCCATGCTAGAACAGTTGATGAGTCCGACCACATACAAACTCGTTTTTGTTAAATATCATGTCCTTCTAATATCGAGTTTCTGAGCCTAGTCGCCATAACCGCAGCCTGCAACTCCAGTCTTGCCACAGTAGACAGTTTTATCGGTACGCATTTCGTCTTTCCCATTATGAAAGACACTTTCCATCCTTCAGTATCTTCAACTCGCCAATAGCCCACTGCTGCATACGCCATCTCACTCGCATCTGCAAATATGTGTAACTCTACACAGTCATGCCATACCATTTTGGAACCCTTATTAAAGCTATTTCATTAACAAAACGAAGCCATCTTTTCCATTCGATGTACTCTTTTTGATGTATAGATTGATCCCATACTATCTTTTTCCTCCAAATAGACTGAAGGAGGAGTTTTGCTATCAACGAGTACTCGGCTAATATTCCGAAGGGATCGAAGATTGACATAACGATCCGTAGTACTTCTCGTTTTGTTGGAATTCTTTCATCAGGGAACAGAGATTTATCGATTTTATTAAACGAAAGTATGAACCCAAATTTATCCTCTGCCGTATTCCAATGCATACCAAGTACCTTCTGACTATACAATGTCCCATCTTCATTGCAGACTTTAGAGTTAGATAAAAATTTCTTCAGCTCAAATCCCCCCTTTCGGTGTATTTGTATCACCTGTTCCGTGACTCTTATTGCTTCAGTTTCGTTGACATATGAGTGGACGAAATCATCAATATAATGATTCCTCACAATAGCATCAGCCGCCTGTGGAAACAAGTCCTTGTATTCCGAAGCATTCTTATTTTTAACGAATTGCGCAGATGCGGGTGAGCATTTCGCTCCAAACGTAATTACCATCATCTCATATGCCTTAAACTTGTCAGTTTCATCTTTTCTCCATAGAATGCGTTGAGCCCATCGGTCTTCTTTGCATATCAAGACGCGATGAAAAATTTCTTCTATGTCCGCGCAAATACCTACGGACCAATGTCTAAATTTCATAAGCACGTAACTTAATGGTTGGCATTGGTCAGGCCCCCTCATCAGCAGTGCATTCAGCGACACGCCGTCGACTTCCGCTGCAGCATCGAATACGATTCTAATTTTCCCGGGTTTATGTGGATTGACGACTCCAAAGTGTGGCAGGTACCATGCCTTATCCAGGCTTATGTTCTGTTCTGACTCCTGAATAAGCCGAATATATCCCTTTTGCTCGTATTCCAACATCAGTTTGCAATATTGCTTACGGTATTCAGGGTCCCTGTTAAACTTCTTTTCCAAAGATAATTGTCTCTTAATGACCATTTCTTTGCTATCGGGAACGTTGAAATCGTCCGTTTTCCATAACAATCCAGTCTCAAAACGATTGTCCATACGCTGATTTTTCACATCCGTTACATCCATTTCAGCATCAGCTATATAATTGCGAACGAGTTCAGAGCGATCGTTTATGATGTAAATTCCATTTGGACCAACATTAGGATGGTTATCGATCTTACCATAAACCACCCAACCTAGTTTAGTCTTTACCACAGCTGGTCCATTCCAGCCAGAGAACTTCACCTATCTGGGTATGCCTAGGTGCACATTACCAAGACCAATCAACAACTAAGGTTCTACATTGCTATACGACTGCAATGGTATGTTCTCGAGATTCGATTTTTAAAATACAAGTCCTAGGTTTTTGACTGTTCGAACGCCCTTTAGATCATAAATTGTGTAGCCATTTGCTTCCGATATGCCCATATCGAATCGGCTTGTGCTTTCGGTTACCTGCTTATTGCCAAACCATTGTAATGTCAAATCTTCCGTTGGGCCTTTAAAATGGAGCGCAGCAGCCGAGCTCTCATTCATCAGAGAAACTGCAGACCCTTCGTCAAGGAAAGCAAAACATTCCACTGTGTGACCCTTGGCATGTAGCCGTACCGGTAGTATCTTGAGCGTTAAGTCTTTGCTCTCTGTTGCAGTGCCCAAAAACTCTTTGGAACTAAGGGGTTTTACTACGACAATCGGTTCTTTCTCCATATGCAGCAATGTATTGTGGCGTCTGTTGCACTATTAATTTGACTCTTTACCAGTTGTTCAGGTCTTCCGAATCGATCCTTTAAAGTTTCCATCACGTCAGGCACATTCTGACTGTGGATAAGTAGACATTCAACTACTTCCCTAGCCCGGCCTACAATCGCCTTTTGTAGGTGCAATAAATTCTGTCGGTCATTATAATCGTACTCCACTGTTGTCAAATCAAACGCCTCCTTGAACATTGGCCATGATTCCGGTGTACCATCGAAAGACGGAAGATCATACAACATTCTAGGCGGTTCTGCTCGTGCCATCAACTCGCTGTCGTTGCTGGCCGCTGTACTTCCTGTCCGCATACAAAAGTTTGCTCGAACTTCCTCCGACTGTATCTCCCCACCTACCATTCCCACGGGATGCCGCTGTAGCTTGCCATTTTGTTCATCAACCATCGGGTCGACGCCGTGTTTGCCGGCATTTTTCTAGTTACCACCATCCGACAGAAAATCCCTCCAAATCAACAATCTATTAGGCACTTACCTTGTGCTTCTCATAAACGTTTAATTCATCACTCCAAGCCTCCTTAGAAGCATCCTCGCCTTTGTACAAAGGTGGGTTGGTCCGCGAAACCAACTGCACCACGAAATAAAATTTGTTGACTCGACCCACGGCGCCGTGGACCTCTTCGCATATAATAACTCCTGACCCTCTCCAAGCGCCACTGGTACCAAATTCATCCAAATTGTTGAGGAGTTGATAAGTAGAGAGTGAGTGAGTTTTATTTCCTAATAAATATTAGAAATTAAATCAACGTAAAACTAATAGCGCATTTTACTCACGCTTTTCTCTCCACGGCTCGATATCAAGTGACCGCTTTCTACACTAGCTTTTCTAGTGTCTTCCAACACTATGTCTAACAACACTAACAATCGTATGTTCTTATAGCTAAATTATGTGTAGTCTAACACTATCAAATTACATTTCAATTCAGACTCTAACAGCTTTTGGTGTAGGCGGAGGAGCATTGGCATCCGCAAGTGATTGAGAGCCAGCATGATCCTGTAATTGATCAGAGTTCGCTTGAGGAATAGATTGAGGTACACCAGGGCTTGTAATGGGTACTTCAATCTGAAAAGAAGAGCATAAAGAGGGACAGCAAGATGGTGTAGGCGAAAATAAAATGGGAGAAGATGTAATAGAGAGTGCTATAACTGTTAATGCGTTTTGTAGGATTTGTATATCAGTGATTACAGGGAGAATGGAACATTCAAGTATGATATATTTATACATCTGCTTCTGTAAGTTGAAATCGATTAAGCTCGATTCTCCCTGGCGACCATTTAACATTCATCATCTCTTCGGGGGAAGGTACATAAGGTTTTGCTGGGCCAAAATTTTATCATCCAGAATGTTTCAGTTTTAATTTTTTATATATCGATTTTATACGACAGCATCGAAAATTCGAACATACCACTACATATATGAATTTATCTTAGATTCGAAAACAAAAAATATCTGAATTGTTTACATATTTAATTCCACTATTTCATACCCTTGCAAAAAGGGAATATTAATTTTGGTCAGAAGTGTGGAACGCATAGAAGGAAGCATTTCCAACCATATAAAGTATATATGTTCTTGATCAGCACGAACATACCACTATATGTATTTATCTTAGATTCGAAAACAAAAAATATCTGAATTGTTTACATATTTAATTCCACTATTTCATACCCTTGCAAAAAGGGAATATTAATTTTGGTCAGAAGTGTGCAACGCATAGAAGAAAGCATTTCCAACCATATAAAGTATACATATTCTTGATCAGCACGATGAGACGAGTTCATATAGCTATGTTTGTCCGTTCGTCTGTCCATCTGGATCAACGCAAACTCCTCCTAGACCGTAAGAGCTACATAGTTCAAATTTGGCATATATATACTGCACAGGTTGTATATCTCGGATTCAGCCGGATCGGATCACTAGCCATAACCGAGCCAAGTCTATTCAACATTTATATATGTATTTCGTTTGGCTCAGACTTAAAGTATGCAATATTAACAATAGAAATTGATTTCATAAAAACATTTACAGAATTTATATAGAAGAATTGTAACTTTAACAAGAGAAAAAATTCTATATATATTATTCGTTATCCACTATCGTTTCCATTATCCCCGACGGAACTACCTTTCAGCTTTGCTTCATCGGGGGAATTTGGCTGATCTAGCGTAAAGTTTAAAATCATGCGAAATTTGATTTCGCTCCGATAGTAATATGTTCAATATTTTATATTTTATAATACCCTCTTCTAGGGTATAAAGAGTGCGCAGTAAACTAACGCATGTCAATACGTTTGTTTCGTGGGATTCCACGATTAATCATAGAATTTAATAGAGCAGCATTATGTGGTAATTTCTGGTTTACAGACTTAACACAAATGTAATTTAAAATATGTTTACCTTGATGACAGTCAATTAAAAAACAATTAGTTTTGCTTCTTTTTTAACATTTTTTTTGTATGAATGGATGTTGTAGGAAATCAATGACGAAGATATATAAAGAATATTGAACGAAAATTATATTCATTCCTCTGGTAACGTGGATCCAAATATTCGGCTACTTATGAAATCTGAATCAAAGAGAAGCCATCTAAACAATATTCGGATTTTGTGACTCAAAATTCATCACGGCAACGCTTCTATGAGCTTGGCAGCTTTGTCCACCTTGCGGATTCAGAACAACCCAATAGATTAGGGTATTAGATTAGATGTGCACATGATCCCGTTTTCTGGGCGATGTAAGTACTCCCAATACATGCCGTCTAAACCTAATTCACTTGCTCTTAAAAACTTTGTGCCAGCTACTCGGAATGGCCTGGTCTTGGATTTCGAAATTAATGTTGGTACAGATACCAAGAACTTATGCAAAATCTTGGATTGGGTGCTGGTATAGTACAATCACATTGCCGCACAATTAAAACTAGCAGAGCAGACAAATAGAATTGAACCAGAGCTGAATGAGATGAAAGAGTAAGAAGCGATGAAAATGTACATACAGTGAGTCAAAAAAGTATTGGTACACTTAAGAAATCCAACTTCTAAGAGCTGTAACTTTTTTGTTAACACAGATGTAAGTAAATAACAACAAAATCAGTTTTGTGCAAGTCAAGGGTAGTACAGCC
This sequence comes from Drosophila tropicalis, assembly GCF_018151085.1. NCBI lineage: Eukaryota > Metazoa > Arthropoda > Insecta > Diptera > Drosophilidae > Drosophila > Drosophila tropicalis. The sequence continues at coordinate 385,473 of NW_027173124.1, read as the reverse complement.
TGCAAACGTCTCTTCATGCTGTTTACCAGTTTGGACGTTTCCGAAGTGGTGATTTTGCTCCATTCAGCGCTTAGGGCCTCTTTGAGGGTATCCATTGACGTTATGTGGTGAGAACGGATCTTTCGTTCCAATAAGTGACACACGTGTTCGATAGGATTCAAATCCGGTGATTGGGGGGTGTTTTGAACTGCTTGCAGTGATACATGAGCCATCCTGCAAAAGATAAGACAAATGTTTTGGGTCATTATCTTGCTGAAACTGCCAATTTGTGCCACTGAGACCCAGTACTACAGTCGAAAGGAGAACCAACAAAATATTAGTGTTTCAGTTGCCTGTTTTTGAGATCCTCTGGTTCCGTAGCTCTTGCGGGGTGTTTGCTGAATCTCTACCTTTAAGTATAAAATTTAATTTTATTAGGATCTCTACTGAAACTAACTTTACATGAAAATCGAATGACTGGCAGAAAATACTTACGAACACAGTAAAGAATTCATGTTAATAAAAAAGACGAAAGAAATGAATGTGTATCCTTTTGTCACTAGGAAAATTAATTATAAAGCTTAAGCAATCATATTCTTATTATTATATTATAATTTCAGATAGAAGCATTTCTTGTTGTACACAATAAATTTTAAAGAAATATTTACAGACTAATTTTAAACAGCTGGTCTGGTATGACTTAACATTTTGAGATTCAGAACTTTCAGACTTGCAAAACAATGGAACTCAAAGTAAATTAAACTATTGGATAAGAGGGTCTAAGTTAGTAGTATAAAAGAGCTTACTAGTTACACACTATTAATTATTGTAGAAAATTATGGAATAAAAAAATATAGAAGGAATATAATAAAGTTATTTTAAATTTTCAAGTCGCACAAAGTCACTCATTGCTTTTAATTTCTCTTCAAGTCAAACATTATTTACGGAAATCTATTTTTTTTTTTTTTTTTTTAATTTAATTTAATTATTTGGTTGATCACAAAATGCTGAAACAGAAATTACATCAACAAATCACAGTGTCAATTGACTACCATCCTCCATAGTTCGCAAAAACTTGGTTGAAAGTCGCCGAATTGATACTGCTTAATACACTAGGCACTTACCCCATAGTTTATTCGCTGAAAGTCCTTCCATCGATGCACTGTGGGAGGGTGTTTATATGATGATTTCTCCTCCTCCTCACTTTGCTTTTACATTTACTCTATTTTAAGTTACTCTCGACTTGAATTATTTAATATAACCATAACGAGACTTTAATTGATTCAATATTTGACTTATTTACATTCTCCTTTTATTTTTTGTTTAACTGGATTAGGACTTGAAATTTAAAAAATAAGATCAGAAAGGAAAATATCGGCACTTAAAGATTTCGTTCAAAACGAGGTTAATTTCAAAAAAAATTTGTAGGAGCTTTCGAGGTGGTCACATGGAATGCGCTAAATCGGGCGACAGCAAGCAGTATCCAGAATTTGACGAAACGACAAGCTTTTTCTGGGTCAGCAATGGCAGAAGGTTAGGTAGGCCACTGCCTTTAAAACCTTGCCGTACAAAAAATCCGGTTCGCCGAAGGTTAGGACACCTTTCGGGAAATGAGACACTTTGGCCGCACCGTAAGCCTTAACTTAGAAACGTTGTGGCACTGCCGGTGGTTAGTTGGCGGTGTCTTTGCAATGTCCGAATGCCAATTCCAGAAGGCAACGACAACCAGAAATTGGGATGCACGTGCTCCGGCACCAGAAATGGGTATTTGAAAACTCGCCGGTTTTCCAGAAAATAATCCTCCCAAACGAAAGCTATCAGGAATATTGGCCAGAAAAAGTGGCGCGTAAAGTTAAGTTTAAAAATTTGAAAGTTAAAACTAGCGCACGCTACACCACCCGATAATATGCAACGTTAGGCAGCATATTAGTGGGAATTAGTTCCGTATATCCTTGGCGTGGAATGTTCCTACTTCTCTACCTTGCATATTTTCTAACAAATAAAAGCAGTTTCCGAGCTTCTTTTTGATTCGACATTTTATGAACTTAAGGGCTAATTTAGCATTGAAGTTCTGAGAGAATTTGCTTAACGCGAAGTTTCTGCGAAAATCGTCTTGGCCTTAAAAGAGACAGACTTACTGCGAAGATTATACTGTGCTACATTTCGATCGTATGCTTTCTTAATGTTTTCTCATATATCCTGTCGCAAAAGGTTTAACTGGTCAGTCTGATTGATAGATTTAGAATTTTGATATCTGGGAATTTGTCTGGATTTTCAGTGATTTTCTTCTTCAGACACATATAACTTTCGTCCAAAAATGCTTCCGAGTCCAGATCTATAATCGGACCCATTTCTATTGCCTCTATCGAAAGATTGGGCAATCTTGATAACGCGTCAGGAATCAAGTGTTCTTTTCCTTTCCTATGCGACATATTAAACTTAAATTGTTGTAAGCGAAAAATCCATCGAGCTAATCTCCCAGAAACATTTTGTTGACGCATTAGCCACAACAAACTAGAGTGATCAATAGCTACTTCAAATTCTTGCAATTCCAAATAACACCTAAACTTTTCTATAGCCAATATAACAGCTAAACATTCGCGTTCAGTAACACTATAATTGCGTTGGGCACGACTTAACTTTTTAGACATGAAAGCAATAGGCTTCTCTTCCTCTGCGTCTGATAATTGGACAAGTACAGCGCCAATACCATAATCGCTGGCATCACAATGTAAGAAAAATTTCTTATTAAAGTCCGGGTTTTGTAGAATAGGGGCAGAAGTTAATAGATCCTTCAACTTATTCATAGAAACTTGAGCTTCCAAACAAAATTTCGTTTTGTTGACAACAGCTCCGTTATAGGATAAGTGAGATCGGCAAAATTTGGTATAAAACGGTGATACCAACCGCAAACTCCAAGAAATCCTCTAGTTTGTTTCAAATTCCTAGGTGATGGCCAATTTAATACATTCAATCTTTGACGGATCGGTGCAGATACCTTTACTGTCTATTACATATCCTAAATAACTAATGCTTGCGACACAAAACTGACTTTTCTCTATGTTAATGGGCAGATTAGCTTTCCGAAATTGCTCCGCAATTCTTGCTAACACCGAAAGATGAGATGAGAAATCCTCTGAAATTATACACAGATCATCTAAATAGCAAAAAACACAATGGCGAAGGTCAGCAGGGACTACTTCATCCATTAGACGACTCATAGTAGATGTGGCATTACAAAGGCCGAAAGGCATAACTTTGAATTGATATAACGGTCTTCCTGGTACTGTAAATGCAGTAAGAGGTTTGGATGCTGCCGTTAATTCTATTTGCCAATAGGCATCCTTTAAATTGATTTTGGAAATAATATTTGCCTTGGGTAATCTTGAAAAAATACTATCAATGCTGGGCAAAGGATAAGCATCCTTAATTGTGACTGCATTTAACTTGCGATCGTCAAAGCACAGTCGCACTTTATTGGGCTTTATTACTGGTCGAATATGAGAGCTCCAGGCGCTAACAGCTGGTTCGATAACTCCTAGTTCAATCATACGATCGATTTCCGTGTATCCTAATTTTTCAACAGCGGGACTAATAGCGTAAAAACGTTGTTTTACTGGTTTGGCTTCGCCAATCTCGATATGATGTTTTATTAAGGACATACGTCCGAGATGATGACTTGCATTATGAAACATTTGCTTGACGGCTTCAAGCTGTCTAATTTGCGAATACGTGAGAGAATAAGAACGAGAGTCAGTCTCTAACTTTTTTTCAGAACCAATCTCGATCGAACTAATAATAGACGGGGCACGTTCGAAAATTCTCCAAAATTCATGACCTAATATTAATCTTTTCTTCAACTTCAACAAATAATTTCAACATTCTTTCTAACCTACCGTACCGTACTATCACTTCTAACATACCAATCACATTTTGGCCGTTTCCGTCCGCTGTGCGCACTTGACCTTTAGTTTTTACAAATTGGGGAAAATGTGAAAAATCTGTTTGTGCTAAATCCGAGCCTATACAACTAATGCTGGCACCGGTATCCAATAAACCTAATTCTGTGAACGTAAGAAATGAGACTTCTGCATAGCTCCTATTATCGTTGTCGTTTCTAAAAATTGTTGCAACAAAAAGTTTCCTGGTTTGTCTTGCGTGATCATAATATTTCCTTAGTCTTAACGTGCGTTTAGACAAGGGTTGGTCAAATCTGAAAATTCTGTCTATGGTAATGTTGTAAACGCTCAGGATATGACAAAAATCTTAGTGGGAGTTTGTGAGACTTTCGTACGTTACTTTACTTTACTTTTTACTTTATGATTCACAATGTTGATACTTTGTTGAACGTTTTCCAAGTTTGATGTAACTATTGCGGGAGTATCTGACGTTGTCTGGATGCACCCTTCGGTCGGTTTTCCGCTAACCTTATTATACAATCTAGACATTGAGGCTTGTAAATATTGGCCGTGCCGCAACCGTAACAAAAAATGCTGCGTTCCTCTAGTCAGTTTTGCCATGTGTGACCGGCTTCGCGACAATTCCAACAAACGAGCTTCCCTTGCACAGCGGCAACTTCATATTCCTCGTCGGGGTCTGGAACTATTTTATTATCTTCGGTTTCCCCTTCTTGAATTTCAAAAATTTGTCTGCGTCCATTCGCTTTGGCGTTAGAAATTACTTTTACTTGAGGGCTGAGCTCTTGTGTTAGATTTTCTCGCATCTGTACTAATCTACGAAGGTGACCTATTGATGCGATGGATTGATATAGTAACTTTTTTCGTATCTCTGGCAACAGGTTATTTTGTAAAATTTCCATCAGCTCCTCTTCCTCCAACTTTATACCGAACTTGTCAATCAAAGAAGCTACCTCATCGTAAAAACAAACAAAATATTCTCCAGCTTTTTGCTTTCTCGCACGAATCATTTCTTTCCTTATAAAATCTGATCGATAGTCTTTATATTGCTGACGAATAGCTAAACAAAACTCGCTCCATACTATTCGAGGGACTTGCTTATGATATCTCCAATAACACTCGCGGGTTTTTCCTCCAAATAATATTTGAATATGTTTACACACCCCAATAAAATCACTATCAAGAGTTTCCTCCGTTAGTGCTTTTACTCTATAAATAAATTCTTCTACTCCTAGACTTTCCGTAGATCCGTCAAAACGTAGATTTAATTTCTGCATTACATTTGCAATTTTTGCATTTTGAACAGTTGTAGGGCAGGGCGAACTGATCAGAGATCGGGTAAAGACCGTGTCTAATGGGACTTCTCGCTGGCCTAAATTCATAGGTAACGACGATACTACACGAGAGACTGTTTGTTCTATCATATTTTGTATGACCGTATAATTGATCTCTCGATTAGGACGAGTATTATTACCACGATTGGGTCTTGCTCTTCGCTGATAAGGCATGGTTCTAGGTAATTGACAAATGTTTTTCCTTCGCTTTTGGTGAACAGTTGCCTACTACGAGCTTTATACTAGACACATTTATCTCACTCTCACAAATTGGGCAATGCTTTTCCTTTTCTAGTAGAGCTTCCAAACAAGATTTATGAAAAATGTGTTTACAGGGAGTACAGAAACATGTTTGCGTGTTCTCCAAAACCAAGGAACAAATTTTGCTTATGTCTTCTGCTGGAGTGTCCGTATTTGCGGGACTATGTTGAACTGGAGCCATTCTTTTATTAAATTATTTTCCTAAAAATGACTTGACTGGGTACATGATTTGAAATCGTAACTAGCTAAATGAACCTAAGGAATATTGGTAAATTTATTATTTTTGTTTTGGGCTATTGCATCTACAAAATTGTTTCTTTTAGTCAGGATTTGGCCTTTCGTATCTGTTGATCGGCAAGGCAATACTATCTGTATTACCAAGATCCAGACACCAGAACATTCAATCATCCAAGTCTTACTATGAAACAATATGTTCGTGTTCTCTTCAATTTCTTTAGACGTTCAGCTGTCGTAACATGATCTTAAATCCAATCAGTACTGATATCGAAACATCCAATATACAATAATCTAAATTGTTAAGAAAAGTTTGAACGCCTTTACTAAACGAGTGCTAAATTATCGAGGACTTTAACTAAACGAGCAATTTGTGATACAGAGTATTGAAATTCTTGTTTACATTCATTCTTGCTTTTAACTTTGCGGCTGAATATTCCTAACAGAAACATCGGCTTCGCCAAGCAGACTTAAACCGTGCAGGTTCATTTATCCGCGTAAGTTAAACCATAAAATAGTCTAACAAAATCGACGAAAAATTTGAAACCTCATGTTTTGATCTTAAGACTTTCCTGATATACTTGAACTCAACACTTTATATCACTTAGGGTAGAACTACATACTTCTAATGTGGTCTGCTGTCAAAATAAACACATGCCGTAACTTAAATGAACTTCTTGTCTATATCTAATATTGTCAAGAAGTTGAGTATAATTTTATCTTGCCCCACACGTTGGGCGCCAAAAATTTTATGTAACCTTCTTATTCGGTTTCTCGTTGTGCGCCATAATTTTTATATAATCGGTTATCTATCGATAACCGAAAGAAGGCGGTAGGTGAATTGCAGCAGATTGAGATCCTCTGGTTCCGTAGCTCTTGCGGGGTGGGGGGGTTGTTTGCTAAATCTCTACCTTTAAGTATAAAATTTAATTTTATTAGGATCTCTACTGAAACTAACTTTACATGAAAATCGAATGACTGGCAGAAAATACTTACGAACACAGTAAAGAATTCATGTTAATAAAAAAGACGAAAGAAATGAAGGTGTATCATTTTGTTCACAAGCTAGCGGTTACTGAGGTCAAGATGTAGATGGACCTTGTCAGTTCTATACCCTCCCAACCATGAATCTTTATTGTCATTTGTAAAGATTCCCAAAAAAACTGATCGATATCAACTCATGTACCCGTGTCACTAGGAAAATTAATTATAAAGCTTAAGCAATCATATTCAAATTCATTATAATTTCAGATAGAAGCATTTCTTATAGTACACAATAAATTTTAAAAAAATATTTACAGACTAATTTTAAACAGCTGGTCTGGTATGACTTAACATTTTGAGATTCAGAAATTTCAGACTTGCAAAACAATGGAACTCAAAGTAAATTAAACTATTGGATAAGAGGGACTAAAACTAGTAGTATAAAAGAGCTTACTAGTTACACACTATTAATTATTGTAGAAAATTATGGAATAAAAAAATATAGAAGGAATATAATAAAGTTATTTTAAATTTTCAAGTCGCACAAAGTCACTCATTGCTTTTAATTTCTCTTCAAGTCAAACATTATTTACGGAAATCTATTTTTTTGTTTTTTTTTTTAATTTAATTTAATTATTTGGTTGATCACAAAATGCTGAAACAGAAATTACATCAACAAATCACAGTGTCAATTGACTACCATCCTCCATAGTTCGCAAAAACTTGGTTGAAAGTTGCCGAATTGATACTGCTTAATACACTAGGCACTTACCCCATAGTTTATTCGCTGAAAGTCCTTCCATCGATGCACTGTGGGAGGGTGTTTATATGATGATTTCTCCTCCTCCTCACTTTGCTTTTACATTTACTCTATTTTACGTTACTCTCGACTTGAATTATTTAATATAACCATAACGAGACTTTAATTGATTCAATATTTGACTTATTTACATTCTCCTTTTATTTTTTGTTTAACTTGATTAGGACTTGAAATTTAAAAATAAGATCAGAAAGGAAAATATCGGCACTTAAAGATTTCGTTCAAAACGAGGTTAATTTCAAAAAAAATTTGTAGGAGCTTTCGAGGTGGTCACATGGAATGCGCTAAATCGGGCGACAGCAAGCAGTATCCAGAATTTGACGAAACGACAAGCTTTTTCTGGGTCAGCAATGGCAGAAGGTTAGGTAGGCCACTGCCTTTAAAACCCTGCCGTACAAAAAATCCGGTTCGCCGAAGGTTAGGACACCTTTCGGGAAATGAGACACTTTGGCCGCACCGTAAGCCTTAACTTAGAAACGTTGTGGCACTGCCGGTGGTTAGTTGGCGGTGTCTTTTCAATGTCCGAATGCCAATTCCAGAAGGCAACGACAACCAGAAATTCGGATGCACGTGCTCCGGCACCAGAAATGGGTATTTGAAAACTCGCCGGTTTTCCAGAAAATAATCCTCCCAAACGAAAGCTATCAGGAATATTGGCCAGAAAAAGTAAGGCTTCCAATCTAGGATATAGAGTAAGATGCAGATGGCGGCGGGGTAAAAATTCTAATTAACCTACATACCTGCTATGATTTATAACCAAAGATTTGGACTACAGCTTTTTTTTCCACACTTTCCTCCTCAGAATTAAAATGAAAATGAAGCGTTGCCACCTCAAGAAAAACGATAGATCAGTTATCGCTATCCCCATATTATGCGTTTATCGATTGATCGATACCAATATTTTTATTTATTGGTTGATCGCTATTGGCAAAGTGGCGCGTAAAGTCGTTAAGTTTAAAAATTTGAAAGTTTAAACTAGCGCACGCTACAACGAATAGTGGAAATACAGCTCGAAGGTTTTTTGAAAAGTCAGAACTGTCCGCTCAAATTACTGGAGTAAACCATGACCTGATAAAAAGACTTGGTGTTATTTGGCGTTCCATGTCTTCAGGTTGTGCAATAAATGCCGAAATTTTTTACGAAATTTGCGGCTCAAGCATACACGGAAAATCTCGCGTGTAAATACAATGGAGGATTTATTGAATTCAATGAGTTTAATGAATATTAGTTGCTTCAAACCCACTTATAACAAGTTTGTGCAAAAACAAACGAAATAAATCTAGCAAAGAAATAGTGTTTAATAAGGAAGTTCGAAGTCTGCTATTAAATTAACCTTCACATTCAGAAAATTCCGATTCGGAATCGGATAACTAATATTCTTATTAATAATAATAGTTAAAAAATTAGTTAATAATAGTTAAAAATAGTTTATATTAAAAATGTTAAAAACATGTAAATAAAAAAACATATATATTAAATATTGTGCCTTGTAGGGTCCAAATAATATAAAAATCACCATTATTGCAAAATTGTTTTTATTTTTTGAGTAATTAATTTCGTTACGCTAGATCAGCCAAATCGCCCACTGTGCTACGTAGGGGTTCGAACTCGAGCACAACAGAATTGTAGTTTTGATAGGTCTCCAATGAGCCACCGACTAGGTTATATATATATACATATGTGTGTATGTATGTCAGTGCCCGGCACTCATATCCCCCGGAGGATGAACATGTTCGGCACCTTTTGAGACGAAAGGCTGCCTAAGTCCTCACACGAAAAAAATCAGGAGCATGAGCATGTCGCTTTGTTGAGAGAATACTTGAAAAAATTGATAGCTGCTTTGTTTTCTCTATCTTTCTATCGAATCACATTACCGGCTGCGCTCGTTTTCCTTTTTTGAGGCAAAATTGTATCAATTTACATTTTGCGCAGTGTAAAGCATCTAACGGACATAAGCAAAGTACACACATACAACAATTTTTTTTTGTGCTCTCTTTGTGCCGGGCCCTGATGCATGTATGTAAAGACGAGATTGGCACACTGATCTCAGATTACCCCTATTTTGATGAGGCGTGTAAGAGCTGAGAGTGAGAGGCATCTAAGAGAGAGAGTTGAGAGTCGAAGGGCAGTCGTCGTCGAGAACGGGCAAGATATAAACAGGTTACGAGAGCGTTCGGCAATTGTGGAATTAATTATTATTCTCAAAGAAATATATGTACTACACCTTAATTTAAACATTTCAGTTAATATTATGTACAATAAACTATTATAAATATAATGTAAACCTGACATTTGGGGGCTCGCCGGTTTTGTGTGTTAGTGCATGTGTAATGTGGAGAAAGTTCTTAGAAAAATGTAAATGTGGTTGTGCTTGAATTTAAAAAACAATAAAGTTGTAAAGTTGCGGTTGATTTTGCAAAAGTTGGTACAAAAGATCCAAATAAAAGTTGTACAGTTGTGAAAATTCCAGTAGTGCGCGGTAGCTTTTCTAAGAAATCGTTCTCGAACAGTCGGTCAGTCGGCACAAAGGCGCGAAAAACCGAAATGTCGCTACCATTGCGAACACCAGCGAAGTCGAAAAACGAAAAGAAGAACGAAAAGAAGATCGTTGAAAAGAAAACATTAACGAAACGTTTGGTTTAGTGGAAGAAGAAGAATCAATAAAAAATAATATGGAAGTGAAAGAAGTTAGTGACGTAGAAAAAAGTGATCCCAGAGATCTAGATATAAAGATGCAACAGTTAATAAAAATGTTTTTTCTTAAAATCGAAGCAGATGGAAGAGTATGCAGAATTCAAAATAAACCCTGAGCATTTCGAAAAGTTGTATGTGTGTTTGACGGTTACACTGTACCAGTAGAGAAATGGTTTGAGAATTTTGAGCAGAATGCCGATGCTTACGAGCTCACAGACCAGCAGATGTATGTGCAAGCGAGAAATAAAATGAGTGGTGCGGCACAGATAACTGTGAGATATAAATCTCGAGTCAGAAACAGTGAGTGATTTTCAGAGTTTGAGACAAATGTTGTGTTGTGAGTTCGAGTCAAATTTGAGTAGCGCTGACCTACATCAACAGTTACGCGATCATAAAATGTACAGTGGTGAATCGTTTCACGAATATATGCTAAATATGAAAAAATTGGAAAAAGACGCGAAGACGCGGAGGTTATACGGTACATAGTTGATGGGCTTAATATTAAAAGCGAGTTCAAGTTCTCAATGTACAATTGTAAGAAGCTAAAAGAATTAAAAGAGCAATATGGTGTATTCGAGCATGTAAACAAATTTGTTAATTTTGACAAAAACAATCGTAAAATCACGTCTATTGCAAAAGTGGAAAACTTTAAAAAGAAAGAGTATTGTTTTAATTGCGGTTCTAGTGAGCACAAGCGTAAAGACTGTAATAGTGCGGATAGAAAATGTTTCAGTTCTAATGAGAGTGGACATATGTCAACTAATTGCCCCAGTAAGTTATCAGCTGTTCGTAAAATAAATATACAAAAACGGGTCAAGTCGATATCGCTGAATGGCGTAAACGTTGACGGTTTGATCGATACGGGCTCAGATGTCACTATTGTAAAGAACTCCTTTTTTAAATACTTGGGTAAGATTGATTTAAAAGAAAGATGCTTAATCCTCTGCGGCCTAGGCAAAAGAAGAGTATGCTGACAATTGGTGCAATGTTTTTGACATCTTATGTAGTTATTCGGCTCCTCCGCAATATCAAAAGCAAGTCGAGGCGTTGATACAGGATAGCTATCAGCCGAATGATGCAGAGAAGGTACATTGTCCTATTGAGTTAAAAATTGTACCAGATGGCGCAATAATCCCATTTAGGCAGTTACCCAGTCGTTTGTCAACACCAGAAGAGGAAGCGGTTAAAAATCAAGTTGATTAGTGGGAAGAAAACGGAAAAGTGCGCAAATCCACTTCGAATGTTGCTAGCAAAGTTGTACTTGTAAAGAAGAAAGACAATACTTTGCGGGTTTGTGTAGACTACAGGAAGCTTAATAGCATGGTCTTGGAAGACTGCTTTCCAGTTCCTTTAATGGATGAAGTGCTTGAGGGATTGCAGGCAGCAAGCTTTTATACGATTATGGATTTAGAAAATGGATTCTTCCAAGTGCCCATAGAGGAATCTAGCAAATCATATACAGCGTTTGTTACTAGAGAAGGATTATAAGAATTTAATAGAGCGCCATTTGGATTTCGTAATTCTTCTGCTTCATTCATTCGTAATAAGAATTATAGTATATGCTAAGTCAGCAAACGAGTGTCTAAACAAAACCAAATTGGTATTAGAAACTGCAGCAAAGTATGATTTGAAAATAAAATGGGGAAAGTTTTTTGCAAAAACGCATAAGTTGCGCAATGGAAATTGTATCTACAAGTTTTGAATTTGAACGTGGAGCACCGATCAGCAGTAAAGATGCAGCACGTGGACTGTTTAAGCCGTTACCCGCAGTCGTGCTTAGTAGTAAAAGACGAAATAACAGCGCGTTTAAAGAAGCCACAGCAGACAGATGATCATATTATCGCAATTATAGAGGTACTAAAGCAGCAATTTAAAGGTAATGAGTTATTGGTGGTACCAAAGCTAATGGAACGCGAGATAATACAAAGATCGCACGAGGTTGGACATTTTTCGACGCGCAAGACAATGCACGCTATCCAACAACAGTACTGGATACCGCATTTGGAAAGTAAAGTATCAAGATTGATTGCAAACTGCATAAAATGTATAGTTCATAATAAACAGCTGGGTAAAATAGAAGGATATTTGCATTGTATAACCAAAGGAGACACACCACTAAATACTTTACATTTGGATCATTTAGGACCCATGGACAGCACCTCCAAGCAGTACAAATTCATTTTGGCAATGGGAGATGGTTTTTCGAAATTTGTATGGTTGTTTCCAACGAAGTCCACAGGTCAAGAAGAAGTAATTAAAAGACTCGCTTTCAAAGAATTCCTTTCATCAAACGATGTAGAGCATGTACTGTCAAGGCATAGCAAGGGGCAATGCCCAAATCGAACGAGTTATCCGTTGTATCCTGTCTATTATCGGAAAAATATCAGCAGATGAACCGACGAAATGGTATAAAGGGGTTTCTCAAGTACAGAAAGCTATTAACACAACGATGCTTTCATCAACGAAAATGTCACCTTTTGAAGTCCTGTTTGGAACGAGAATGCGTAACCATATAGATGACCGTTTGCTGGATATATTACAGGAGGAACAAGTAGATCAGTTCAACAACGAGCGTCAAAAGCTACGACAAGAGGCTAAGTTTAATATAGAAAAGGCGCAGGCGACTTACAAGAGGAATTATGATAGGAACAGGAAAGGCGAAGCTATCTACCAAGTTGGCGATATGGTAGCTATAAAGAGAACGCAGTTTGTAGCGGGCCGTAAATTGGCAAGTCAGTTTTTGGGACCCTATGAAGTAATCAAAGATAACCGCAACGGCCGGTATGATGTAAAGAAAGCGAACAATGGTGAAGGGCCAATGATGACAACTACGAGCGTGGACTATATGAGACTTTGGCGATATGTGGCTGAGAACGACGAGTTGCTGTCTTCTGAGTCAGATGACGATTATCAGGAGGGCCGAGTGTAAAGACGAGATGGGCACACTGATCTCAGATTGTTGTTGTAAAATCTTTTGGGTTTCTTATAAAATTCAACCTTACAGCTCACGATTTATTTATTGTAGCATTGAGTATTTAAAAGACAAAATTGAAATTTGGCTCACAATAATTTGCACAGTCAAGTCGCGAACCAGTTTTTTTAAATCTTTTAAAATATCTCGATTTAATGTTACGGAGATTAGAGAGCCTACGTGTGAACCAGAATAGCGCACTGGAGACGGTAGAGACATAAGGAACGCATTTATCAATTAGAAAATTAAAAGCACAGTAGACAAAATTCACTGCACAATCTATAACACAGCACTCAAATAAAAATGAACAATTAAAAGATGAATGAGGTTAAGACGACTGAAATTTGTATTACGAAAAATCTACAACATTTTGTTGCAAATTTCTAGCAATCTTTGCTTTCCTTCTATTGGTAAGTTTCGAGGCATATGAGATGCGAGATTTCCCCTTAGCGTGCTGCAGTGCTGACTCTAGCTCAATCAATGTGATCTGAGCATGAAAATACTTAGCATCTGCGGAAATGTGATTGGGGGAGTATGCTAGGGAGAGGGAGCTTTCTTTATTAATTTTTTACACATTAGAGAAGTTTTCATCGCTGGAACAATTGGACCACATAGCTCCAAAAGCATTGCCAATGTCAAACAAATTTTGTAGCTCAACATTGTTATCTCTGATGGATTTAAGAGGCCCCGGGAAGATTCCGACTAATTTGTTGACACTCGCCTATAATTTTTTGGTTGTGGAAAATGGTGAAATTGCTAAAAGAATCTCGGTTAGCTTTAATAGCTTCGCTTTTAAACAGGGCTCTCGTTTTTTTTGTAGGCTACTAAATTGGTGGAGTTTCGAGAGGTTTAATAGTTATGCCAGAGAGTCTGTTTTTGTTTTCTTAGAACTTGGAGTCTTGGGCTGAACCAGGGTTTCTTATCTGTTTTTTAGAATTACTTTGTGGAATGGGTACGTTGGCTGCTGGTTTTATGCTTTTCGTAATTCTGGAAGACGTTCATATCGTTAGTCGACAGAAACTGGAAGTGCTTTTTACAAACTGATTGGAAGATATTCCAGTTGGGGTAGTCAGCTTGCTGTGCGGCAGCACAAGCCATCAACCACCTTCAGGATCGCCTTCAATCGCCATCCTTCACTGATCGGGGACCGGATCACTGCTGCCACCGCTTTCTCCGCTCCAATATTGACGGCTGTTAATTTAAAGGCCGTGGCCAGCGACGTCGCCATCGACGATACCGCCGAACAAGGGTCCACGAGGGCCGTCACGTCGAAGGTTTTCCCCTTCCGTCTCAAGACGTACCATCGCCGTTGGCATCAGATGTGGATTGCGGTGCTGCAGCAGTATGGCCAGTGTCAGTTTCGGATCGAAGGCAGGCGTTGGTGCGACCATTCGTCTGAAGGACTCGGAGGTGACTCGGCGTACGACGGAGCATAGAGTGCGTCGACGTGGCTCCTAGTGGATGTGGAGTAGCGTGTGGTGGTGCTCCTTACATATTCGGCACCTATCCCCGCTCAAACAGCTTCCTCCGGAGTGTTGGTAGACCAGGCAGTTGGCGCAGTACTTATTCGCAAGCACTGCCCTCATCCTCTTCTCCACGTTCAGCCGCAGGAAGCCACGGTATCGCTTCAGAGGATGGATTCCGTGACAGACTCGGCAACGGAAGGACTCAGTTCCTCGCGAACATCTGCGCTCCTCCTTCGATGCCTATACTGAACGTGGTCTCGGAGCCATGGAAACGGGATATAGAGTGACGGATATCAGGAAGCTGCCGGGACAAAGCGAAGAAAGCGGATTAATGTAGGACTATAGAATACACATATTACTAATGGCAGCTCGGCCCTTCTTATTTGGGAGGAAGGACTAAGTGCCGGATGCTACTGTAACTTTACGTAATGAGTTTGAACTCTTTCTTCTGAAGGAAGAAAGATCAGCTTTGCGACTGGACGCTTTACAACACCGCGAGCGGTGCCAGGCTACGTTTGGTGGATTCGCCCGAGACGCCATTCATTAAATGGAAGATTGTCGTCCTTAAGTACCACCAGATCGCCCACTTCAAGATTTTTAGAAGGGAATCGCCGCTTATTGCGCTTATGTAGCTCCTTTAGATACTCGTCTTTCCACTGGGTGCAGAAATGCTGACTTACAGCTTTCAAACGCTGCCACGGGTTAATGATAGACGGAACCTGTTCCTTGGTTTTCGGTTCCGTGTCGGATAGCAAAGGACCGCCCACTAAAGAATCGGTGGGGTCTTCAGACATAGGAGAAACCGGACGCGAGTTCAAACAAGCCTCTACCTTAGCCAGTGTAGAGAACTCTTCATAGGCGTACTTTTGGTTGGAGGTGGCCTTGTAGAACAGAGTTTTAAAACTCTTAACTCCAGCCTCCCACAACCCTCCCATGTGTGGAGCCCCGTTAGGGATAATATGCGAGGACAGATTTTGATGGCTATAGTTGGATAAGATTTTCTGCTGGATGCACCTACGAAGTTTTTACCGTTGTCGGACTGCACTTGCTTGGGACACCCTACCCTCGATACAAAGCAAGCGAATGCTGCCAGAAATATTTCGGTACTTAAGTCCGAAGTTGCCTCAAGATGAATGGCTTTGGTGGAAAAACAAACAAAGACACACACATATCCCTTTGATATGCGACAGGAGCGGCAGGTGAAACTCTTGAGGTCGAAAGGACCTGCAAAACCTATCCCGCTGATCGTGAAAGGACGTGCGAAAGTAGTTCGCTGGGATGGAAGGGTGCCCATTAGATTGCAATCACACATACCTCGCATGAATTGACCACCGATTTCACTAGATTCCGCAGTCTTGGAATCCAGTATCTCTGTCCCCATGGAGAGAGATCTGATGCGTGAAAAGCACCAGCAGCAGGGACAATAGACTTACGACTGGCAACAGAATGGGGTTACGCTCTTTGTAACTGAAGGCCTTGTTGCACGCGCCCACATGCTCAGATCACACCTGATGCGTCAATGAACGGATTCAAATTGAGAATGGTGCTAGACGTGGGCAGAGATTTCTTCTGCTGTAGACACCGATGTTCCGTCGGGAAGTAGTCACGCTGAGGGGCGCTTTTTGTTGCCGTCACAATTTTGGCTACCCGATTTGCGACAAACGTTGTCCATGTGCAGGGTGGCTTATTTAACCACGACAGTACGGCGGTGGAATCTGACCAATAAAATGCTTCCGCATTATTAACTTCTGCTAAAAGCGTGGCTCCGCATAATTCAAGGCGGGGCAATGAAACCGTTTTAACCAGGTTTACTCTGGATTTCGCTGCAAGAAGACACCACGATATGCCTTGGTCATTGCTAACGCGCACATAAATTGCGGCACCATAAGCCCGCTGTGACGCATCGCAAAAACAATGGAATTGGATGTCGGAATTTGGATCATGGAGAACCCACCGCGGAATTCGGATCTGGTCAAGGAAGGAGTAGATCTTTGTAAAATCCTGCCACCTGTGATGAAGTTCACTGGGCAATGGATCATCCCACCCTAGCTCTTGTAGCCAAAGCTCTTACATAAACACCTTGGCTTGAATTACTAAGGGAGCCAGCCAGCCAGCGGGATCGAATAAGTTGGCGATCTGCCCGAGGACTTTTCGCTTAGTATAAGCTGACTTGATATCTTGGGGTGAGATGACAAAATAAAACTCATCTGTAGTCGCTTTCCATCGGATTCCCAGTGTTTTTGCTGTGCTAGCCTCTTTGATAGCGAGGAAATCAGCATTCAGCAAATGACACTTTCGAATGCAACTGAGCACGCTCTTCACATTCGATGTCCACTTGCGCAAAGGAAAGCCAAGAGCGTCTTGAAGTTCATTGACCATTGCGATTGCCGTTGCTTCATTGTGAGCCCTTGCCAGGACATCATCGACATACATATAGGACTTGATAATATCGCTAGCCAAAGGAAATTTGAATTATTCTTCACTTGCGAGTTGCTGAAGTACTAATGAAGTATGAATGGCTAAGAACGGAGCACAGTTAATGCCAAACGTGACGGTATTAAGTTCGTAATCACCAAGTCGCCCCTCTTTGTTTCGGAACAGGATCCTCTGAAATGGTGTATGGATTGGATCGACCATAATTTGGCGGTACATTTTTGTGATGTCGGCATTGAAAACTACCCGGAAAAAACGCCACTTGAGAATCTGAGTAGTGAGATCGGACTGAAGTACCGGACCAGGGTAAAGTATGTCGTTGAGACTTACTCCGTTTGTGGACTTGCTAGAGGCGTTAAAGACTACCCGTACTTTTGTTGTGGTGCTGTCGGGCTTGAAAACTGCATGATGTGGCAAATAAAAATTGTCATTACTGCCGTCAAATGGCACCTGACGCATGTGGCCCAAGTCCA
Source organism: Drosophila tropicalis (assembly GCF_018151085.1). Classification (NCBI taxonomy): domain Eukaryota; kingdom Metazoa; phylum Arthropoda; class Insecta; order Diptera; family Drosophilidae; genus Drosophila; species Drosophila tropicalis. The sequence continues at coordinate 367,907 of NW_027173124.1, read as the reverse complement.
AATATTCTTGGATGACGGCGTCATACTCCGTTTTCGCCGGAATATTTTTTAGGAGCCGGCCTTCGTTTTTTAGGAACTGAGCCAATGCCCCTGGTCTGGAATGACCAAGGTTGATGTTGGTTGGATCTCGAAACGGAAGTGAGACCGTATATCTCCCCGAAACATCTCTTCTTGTGGTCTTCTGGAAATTAACCTCACAAACAGAGTCAGAATCTTCTACCGGCTTGCCCGGTAGATCCTACACCTCCCAAAACTTTGTGAGAAGAGTTTCAAGTGCCTCCTCTCTGCTAACAGCGACCCTCGTGGTGAACGCGACACATGAACTAACGGGGACCCCTTGCAACGGGCCTGAAATGACCCAACCGATTCTCGTCTCTTGAGCCATTAAAGATCCGCACACTTCGGTCTGGATGCCGGAAAGGGTCACCGCTGGTATGACATCAATGCCAAGAAGTAGATCGATCTTTGCCTTTAATCTGAAGGAGGGGTCGGCTAGAGGAATATTGGGCATTCCTTCCAGTGTGGCTTGGGCTATCGTACATGACGGCAAATCATCAGCAACTTGGGACAAGACAAAAGCTTCTATCTCTATCTGGACATGAGGTCCATGCGATGACCGAATGCTTATGTGAAAGACCTTCAAGGTTCTATTGACCTTTCCGTTAATGCCTGTCACTTCGGCCCTGACAGTTTGGAATGGTGACTTTATGAGCCGGAACATTCTTTAGGATGTAAAAATGGCTTCCGAAGCCGGGTCTAATAGCGCCGGTGAAGGACAAGCAGTGCCCTTGTGCCAAAAGTCCACGATGGCTGTACGTAGCAACTTATCTCGTGAGGACCTTGCCTCAGATGTAAAGTATGTCCGAACAATATTGTGAGAACTGGGCTGCACTGAGACCGGCGTTGGACTATTCTCCGGTCGGGCATTCTTGTGCAAGAGCGTATTGTGACGACCCTTGCACGTGAAGCAGTTGTGCTGACTCGGGCAATCTTTTACTTGATGCCCTCTTGCGAAACAGTTCAGACAAAGGGACCTTTTGAAAGGGTAATCTTCGGCAATTTGATGGAACAGAAAAATACGACCATGCCACTCCACGTGGTGACTGACAGGCCACAGTGCTCAAAAGCGCTAATGGATGCCTGTTGAGCATTCTGATGATCTTGTAATGCCTTTCCGGGCTCATGGGAAATTTGAGGCAGATCAAGAAGTGCTCGGAATTGGCTGTTTACGATAAGTCGCTTATTTTCGAAACGCTGTTTGAGTGCGTTCCATACCGTTCAAAACCATCATTTGTAAGCGGGAATTTCGCTACAATGAGGTTGGCTTCACCTCTCGTTTTCGCTAGGAGATGGTACAGCTTTTCAACGGGGGACATTCGCGAATCGCTTATGTAAATGGCCGTAAACAAATCACGAAACGTGGGCCGTTTTAGGTAATTTCCCGTAAAGACTTCTGTGTCAATAAGTTGCAGTAAACACACTCGTTCTGCTGGTGTATAGGAAGCCCCATGACGGTTTGGAGCTTCATGGATAAGCTTGCTTAATGCCGTGCATCGCTCGTAAACGTGATAGCACTTGTCACATTTAGCTTGAATGGCTAAAATTTCAGAGCTACCGTCTTTACTATCTGGGAGTGCCTTGCATTTCACATCTTTCAACGTTCAAACTCGATCACGACGCACTTGGAGCGTGAGCATGCTGACCTGAAACTGAATAAGATTATCGCCGATTGAGATAAACTTCTGCAAAGCTATGGTGACAGCAACAACAGTCCCTTTTGGATTCGGACCGAGTTGCTCTTCAAAAGGTTACCACAATCTGTGAAGATGCCACCAGTGTTTTTTTTTGGCTTGCTCGAAGTGGCTCAGACGTGGCCTGTTGAGAGGTTGTACTTCAGGGAGGAAAGTCGAGAGCTTACGGACTAGAAAAAGTCTGAAGGGTTCGAAAGGATCTCGGTATCCCGCTTAAATCATCAATTTCGTAGGGTGTCAAAAAAACTTACTTCCATCCTTGAATTATTTCCTTCCTTTTATTTCCCAAAATATATCGCACAAAATCAAAATCACTTGTTGGTTTCGATAATTTAACCGCCGCCGTGTGTAGACGTGTTTTTTAATGCACTCCGCAAAATTTAGTGCAAAAATAAAAAAGATCACGTTTGCAAAAATTGTGTAGGGCTCTCAGTCGCCTCAGAGACGCCTATTTACAATCATATTGCTATTAGTTTGTTCTAATAGCAACAAATACTAAGTTGAAACAACAAAGTGCGTAATTTTTTAGAAAAGCCATGTCCACCAATTCGGGCCCAAGCTCTCTCGATTCCCAACAGCAACAGCTACAAGAACAAATTGAACAACAACAACGTGAGCGTCGACTCTCGGTCCAACGCAACAACGCGTACTTTTCGGTGGTGTCGCCGACCCCACTGAATGTTAACGTAAGCTATAACACCGAAAGTGCCAGCCACTCAGCAATCAAAAACAACTTACCGTGGAGAGAGCAGTGTGCTATCGATAACTGGGTCACCGATTGCACCGACCAGCACCGTCAGCTCGTTGACAGCAACTTCTGCAAAGTCTGCCGAAGTATTGACCTGCCTCAAGCTGTCATCGACAAGTCGCGCAGAGTCAGCCACAAGAATAAACCCAACGCCTTCTGTCCAAACTGGAATGGATAGATATATTAAAATAACTAAGCGGAAGCTAAGCCCGCAAAAGAAAAAAAGTGGCAATACGCCGAAAATAACCAAACCAAATAAACGAGAAGAACTCCTAAGCGGGAATTGTTTTAAAATTCTTGCCGATCAGCAAGACAATCATGCTGGCGCTGTAGACCACCCCCTTTATACATCCGTGAAGCCAACTGCAGCGCCCTGATTTCGAAGTTAGTAAAAACAGTAGGGGCAAACAACTTTGTTGTAACCCCCATCAATACGGGGTAACATAAAAGAAATTAAATGTCCAACCCAAACTGAGGACAATTTCCGCATCATCGAAAAGTACCTCCGTAATGCTAACATCAACTTCTATACCTACCAACTAAAAAGCAGTAAAGGGCTCCAGGTGTTGTTAAAGGGGATTGAGCCATCGGTCCCAACTCAAGAAATGGCAGACGCTTCGGCCGAAAAAAACTTTGCGGTTAAGTCTGTTGTCAACATCATCAACAGGAACAAAGTCGCACAAACGTTCTTTAAAATCGAGCTCCAACCAGATGCAAAGCGGTCGAAGCCAAATAAAGTGCACCCAATCTACAACATTCAGCTTCTATTTCACAGAAGAATCACCGTAGAGGATCCCATAAGAGATACCTGTGGAGGGAACAGTCCTAGTGTATCCTTCGCTAGTGTGCTCCGAACTGGACAGACGGAGCCTGCGAAAGAGACCCCGTCACTCTACCATCTACAGAATCCGCAACCTAGCGCACCAGACTTGGCCAGCAAACTCCAAGTGGCTTAGAGCCCCTATTGATCTCACTGAATCAAAACATGACCGCTTTTATGGTGTTCATGCAAAACTGTATGCAGAAACTGATGCGGAATCAAAACCTGCTTATCCAGAAGCCTATCGAGAATAAATAATGGCTTCCCTACGTCTTTGTCTTTGGAATGCTAACGGCATCTCACAAAAATGAAATGCAACTATTCCTAGACTCAAGTGAAATCGACGTTTTGCTGATTTCGGAAACACATTTAACATCAAAAAATAATTTTCAAATACCAAAATATACCTTCTATGCAACAAACCATCCAGACGGAAAAGCTCATGGCGGGACTGGTATCCTAATCAAAAACCGTATAAAACACTTGTTCCTCAACAGATTTGAAACACAGCACCTACAAGCAACTGCTATAACCGTCCAAACCAGCTGCGGCAACACTACATTGGTTGCCCTGTACTGCCCACCAAGCTTCTCAATCTCTGAAAAGGAATTTACCGATTTCTTTAACACACTCGGAGATCGTTTCATTGCAGCAGGGAACCCCAAACATACGCACTGGGGATCTCGCCTGGTAAATCCTAAAGGCAAGCAGTTGTACAACACAATAGTCAACCCTCTCAAAAAGATGGATTGCGTCTCACCGGGTAGGCCTACTTATTGGCCCACAGATCCACAGAAAGTGCCTGACTTGATTGATTTCGCAGTAACCAAGAGGATTCCACGTAATCGGATCACTGCGGATACACTGCTAGATTTAACTTCCGATCACTCCCCAGTGCTATTCACACTTTTAACAAGACCTCAAGTACTTGATCGCATAGGCTTACAAACAACAAAACAAATTGGCTTAAATTTAAAATGTACATGGGTGCCCACATTGACTGTTCGCCGAAACTGGATGCTGCAGAAGACATTGATATGTGCGTCTCTGCACTTGAGTCAATGATGGAAGCTGCAGCAAGAGTGTCTACTCCACATGCCCCTACTTACACTAAACCTGTTGACAGGCCTTCGAACCGGCGGATAGAACAATTAGTAACGGAAAAACGTCGTCTAAGAAGAGAAAGGCAGATTACTCGATCACCAGCAGCAAAACTTCGCCTAAGGCATGCCAATCGCAACCTCTCCAAGGAGTTAAGACAAGAGGAAAGCTGGGCTCAAAGGAAATACATAGAAAAGCTCAGCCCAACCAGCACTAAACATCCTCTGTGGAAAGCCCACCCAACTTTAAGCGCTCCTACAGAGACAGTTTCACCGATAAGGGGTCCAACCGGTAGATGGTTTTAATGGTTTAAAATGGTTTAATGGATGGTTTAAAATGGTTTTCCAGCCAAATCCAACATCAAACTCATTTGTACTTCCCCGTTCGAGCACATTAACGGATAGTGAGTACTCGGAACTCCAATCGGATGAGGTCAGTGCAGTTATTAAAAACCACATAAAGCCAAAAAAAAGCACCTGGCCATGACCTAATCACACCGAAAATGATCCCAGAACTCCCTATCATTGCCATACAATACATCTGCAAACTGTTCAACGCAATAATAAGAATTGGCTACTTCCCAAGAGCATGGAAAAGGTCCACTATCATCATGATTCCTAAAGTGGGAAAGGACAAAACCCAGCCATAATCCTATAGGCCAATTAGTTTGCTGCCATGTCTTTCGAAGCTTTTTGAAAAAGTCCTGCAGATCCGACTAAACTCATTTCTGGCATCGAAGAACACAATCCCTTCACACCAGTTCGGCTTCCGCGAAAAAACATGGGACAATTGAACAAGTCAATCGCATAACATCCGAAATTCCAACAGCATTCGAACTAAAAGGATACTGTGCGGCTGTCTTTCATGACGTTGCCCAGGCTTTCGATAGAGTTTGGTTGGAGGGTCTGATGTTCAAAATCCGGCAAAAACTCCCACAGTACACCCACAATCTCATAGAATCTTACCTATACAATAGGAAATTCGCTGTAAGATGTAATGGCTCCGTCTCGGCTGATTTTGAAATCAAAGCTGGTGTACCGCAAGGCAGTGAACTCGGCCCGTTGCTCTACCTGCTGTACACTGCAGACTTACCAATGAGTTTAGGACTTACAACGTCCACTTTTGCCGATGATACGGCAATCCTCAGCAGATCAAAATGCCCAATACGAAATTCTGCAAAATTAGAGGAACACCTCAAGGTGGTAGAGGAATGGTTAGCAACCTGGCGTGCAGAAATGCAAACATGTCACATTTACGCTTAACAGAAGAAACTGTCCAGCACTAAAGCTAAACAACGTACCAATTCCTCAAGCCGTGGATGTCACTTACCTTGGCATCCACCTAGACAGAAGACTAACTTGGCGCAAGCACATCGAAGCAAAAAAGTCACAGCTAAATTTGAAAAGCTACAATTGACACACATGTCAACGATTGAAACTAATTAGTAGGCTCTGACTTATTAGTCAGTCCATCGACCACCTTCGCTTCCAACGGCCATCCTTCGCTGATCGGGGACCAGATCACTGCTGCAACCGCTTTTTCGTTCCCAATGTTGACGGCTTATGCCGTGGCCAGGGACGTCGCCATTGATGACACCGCCGAGCACGGGTTCACGTGAAAATGGAGCAACGTGTGGTGGTCCTCTTCACACATGCGGCACCTATCGCCGCTCTGGCATGCTCCCTCGGAGTGTTGGAGGGCCAGGCAATTGGATTAAGTTCGAGATTGGTCGTTTCACAATACCTCCAGCGGTGAGCAGATCGACGACACAGACGATGCACTGCCACACAGACGACTCACTGCCGGAGGACGTTTGGTAGATTCGCCTGAGATGCTATTTGTTCAATGAAAGGTTGTCGTCCTTGAGTACTACAAGATCGCCTACTTCAAGACTTTTATAAGGAAATCGCCACTTATTCCGCTAATGTAACTCCTTGAGATATTCATCTTTCCATCGGGGGCAGAAATGCTGACTTACGGCCTTGAGACGCTGCCACCGGTTAATCATAGATGAAAGTTGGTCCTTGATCACATGTTCTGTGACGGATACCAACGAACCACCTACTAGGAAATGTCCCCGGGGTCAAAGTCAAAGAATCGGTGGGGTCTTCAGACATAAGAGAGCCTCTATCTTAGCGATCAGAGTTGAAAATTCCTCGAAAGTATTCTTGCTTGAAAACTCTTAACTCCAGCCTCCCACAAACCCCCCATGTGGGATGCCCCGGGAGGTATGAAATGCCAGGACAGATTCTGATGGCTATAGTGGGATTAGATTTTCTGCTGGGTAGACCATCAGAAATCTTTTTCGTATTGTGACGACTCTTGCATGTGAAACAGTTACAGTGATGCCCTCTTGCGATAAAGTTCAGACACAAGGACTTTTTTTTTTATATGCCACCCTCTCTGGTACCGACATCTGAAGGAAGCGGAACATCTACGCAACGGGTGGTTGTCCTTCATACAGGGATCAAAGGACTTGTGTTTGATGATCACCTTGGCTTCAAATGTATTTGCCTTACGGGTGACTGGAAGGGTGTTTCGCGTAGGTTTAGATGTGGGATTTGAAAAAGCTATTGCAGTTGTATTTTTATCCGCGGTGAGGAAATTATCTATCGTTGCCACTCTGGAATGGCAGTATTATCTCCGTGAGATTGTACCCACAGTGAAAGGGTGATTTTCGGCGATTTAACTGAACAGAAGACAACGAACATGCCACCCCACGTGGGGACTGGCAGGCCGCAGTGCTTAAAAGCACGACTGGATGTTTGCAGGTTATCTCTGATCTGATCTTGTAAAAAGTGCTCTGAATTGGCTGTTGACGATAAGTCGTTTATTTTCGAAACCATGCCGTTTCAAAACCATCATTTGTTAGCGGAGGTTGCTACAAGGATGTTGGCTTCATCCCTCTTTTCACTAGGAGATGGTACAGCTTTTCAAAGGGAAATTCGCGAATCGCTTATGTAGATGGCCGTAAACAAGTCACGGAACGTGGGCCATTTTAGGTAATCTCCCGTAAAGACTTCTGTGTCAATGGGTGGCAGTCGACAGCCTCGTTCTGCTGGTGCAGAGGTAGACCCATGACGGTTCGGAGGAGTAGGAGCAGACGCTTCATGGATAAGCTCGCTTACGAGCCGTGCATCGCTCGTAAACTTGAGCGATTACCGTCTTTAGTATCTGGGAGTGCCTCACATTTCTCATACTCCTGCTCGACCCTCTCCCACAATGGTCGTACTCGATCACGACGGATTTGGAGCGTAAAAACGCTGACCTCGGACAGTGAAGTGACTTGGGTGTCGACTTCAAATTGAATCAGTTTATCGCCGATCGAGATAAACTTTTGCAAAGCCATGGTGAAAGCAACTAAAGTCTTCTTGGATTCGGACCGAGTGACTCTTGGGGCGGTTACCAAATTCTGTTGAGGTGATACCAGTGGCTTGACCTTTTTTTGGCCTGCTCGACGTGGCTCTGAGGTGGATTGCTGAGAAGTAACAGAGGAGAAGTAGGGCTGATACTCCTCTGACGCGGACCTGGGGCAACAATTGAAGCTTTGCGCGTGGCCGCAGTGGTCTTAGCCTCTTTTTCGTCTTTTGGCGGGTTCGTGCCCATAACCCCACAGAATGGCGGTTATAAAGTAGTGAGCTGGTTTGGCAATTAAAATTGAAAATTAGCGAAAACCACATTGAAATCTAACTGCAGAGATACGACTTGGAATTGAAATATAACCCCAAAGATACGACTTGGAACACGTGGAACACTTTCGAATTGAAATATAACAACAAAGATTCGACTTGGAACAAGAATTTACCAAAAATATGAAAAATTAATTTTCCAGACGCATAGAAATAAATTTTGATCTCTGAACCGAAACGGAATTGGAACAGAAATTCTAATATTCGGAAATAAAAAAGGGGCGCGGAACACAAGTTTTTAATAATCAAATATTATTCGACCTTTCCCTCAAAGTGACCCTTCAGCATATATACCCCACAAAGTGCCTGCTAACCTAGGGAATACAGCACAGCTACTTTTGGTCGTTTGCTTTGTGCCGGTCTTTGGCACATGAGCTTGCAGCTGTGCTTATATTCTGCAGTTAAGCGGGACTTATGTATGCACGTACGTATATAGTCTGCAAAGGGTAGCGGGATTTTGTTCGCGGTGATGTATATTTGTGTGCGAAAAAATAAAAATTTTGTGGAATATGTATATGGATATGAATATGAATATGTAAAATTTTAAGTATGGAAAATATGTATATATATGTATGTATGTAGTATATATATTTGGATATGTAATATGTGTTGGAGTATTTGTATAGGTACAGTCTGTCAAGAAACACTTTACATAGTGGAAAAAAGCTCAATTTTTTGACTTTATGTAAAAAAATAAGGGGTTTTGTTTAATTTATTTAATTTTTTTTCAATGGTTAACTGTTTAATAGGTATTTTTAAATCAAATTATAAAAAACAGAAACAAAAACAATAAGGGTGAAACTTAAAAAACAACAAAAACTTAGATTACACATATTTGACACTGTCAAGAAACTCTTTACACATTTTGTTCTCTTCATCGGTTTTGCTCTCATTCTAAGAAATAACGGGGCTTTACCGTTAACTATGCTTTTAGAATCGCTATGAATTTTTGTGTTTATTCTTCACTTTGTGCGAGATTTGGCTGAGTACACATGAAAAAAGGATTTAAAATTTTGATTAATAATGCCGGGAAAGAGATTAAGCTTCGATGTTGTCCAATTGATCTTGTACAATCGGCAGTTGGGCAAATCAGTTCCAGAATTAGTGGAAATGTTTTCCGTGTCGAGAAAAACAATATACAACGTTCTCAGTCGCGCTGAAAACGAGGGAAGACTTGAAGCAAAGGGTGTAGGTGGCCGGAAACAAATCATATCTGATCGGGAAAACCGCCTTATGATGCGAAAAATCAAAGCAAATCCCCAAATTTCGACAAGAACTCTTGCCAAGGAGCTTAAAGAAGAGTGTGACGTGGATGTGTCCCACGAAACGGTCCGTCAGGCCATTCTACGGCATGGGTATTCTTCGAAAGTGGCACGTAAGAAACCCTTGCTGTCCTCAACCAATGTGGAAAAGCGCTTCTCTTTTGCTCTTACTATGCTTAGGCACCCAGAGGAGTATTGGAAGGATGTTATATTTTGCGACGAGACCAAAATAATGTTGTATTACAACGAAGGTCCGCTCAAAGTATGGCGAAAGGTCTCTACAGCTTACGATAAAGCAAATATCATTCCAACAGTCAAATTTGGAAAACTGTCGGTTATGGTTTGGGCCTGCATATCCAGCCAAGGAGTCGGTGAACTGGTATTCATTGAAAACACCATGAATGCCGAGCAATATCTGCAAATTTTGAAGTCAAATTTACACCAAAGTGCAACCAAATTTGGCTTTATGACCGGAAATCGGCCAACTTTTAAATTTTACCAGGACAACGATCCAAAACATAAGGAGTTTAATGTACGCAATTGGCTGCTTACAACTGCGGAAAGGTCTTCGAAACACCACCTCAAAGCCCAGATCTCAACCCAATCGAACATGCGTGGTCCTATTTAAAGAAAAAGGTTGGAAAAAGGAATCCAACAAACCGTGGACAGCTAAAAGCTTTTGTAATGGAAGGGCGGCAGAAGATACCCCTAGATTATATTCAAAACTTGGTCAACTCTATGAAAAGAAGACTTCTACATGTACATAATGCTAAGGGGGGCCATACGAAATACTAAGTTTTTAAAAATTAGCTATAGTTAGTTTTACATTTTAAATTTAGAACAAGATATATGAAGTGTGTAAAGAGTTTCTTGACAGTGTCAAATATGTGTAATCTAAGTTTTTGTTGTTTTTTAAGTTTCACCCTTATTGTTTTTGTTTCTGTTTTTTATAATTTGATTTAAAAATACCTATTAAACAGTTAACCATTGAAAAAAATTAGTTAAATTAAACAAAACCCCTTATTTTTTTACGTAAAGTCAAAAAATTGAGCTTTTTTCCACTATGTAAAGTGTTTCTTGACAGACTGTATATGTAAGTTAACACCATAAACTCTGCCCACAAACATCAGGCCACTCTGCCCCTCACACAAACTGCCCCCTAACACAAACTGCCCCTCACACAAACTGACGGCTCAGCATGGATTGCTGGCTCAGCAGAAAGGATGGGGAAGCAGAAATACTAGCAATGCAAAAGTTAACTGGCGCCCGAGCAGGGACCGCCTCAAAAAAACCAATAGCGAGTGCAAAACCGAGAGCCGGTGGAAACACTAAAGAATAATATAAAACAAAAGTGAAAAAATTATGAAAGAATAAAACAAAGCCTCTGGCAGCCGCCTGACAAAACGAAGCTGTAGTGTAATTTTTTTTAAGTTAAAGTGAGTGAAAATTGAATGGCCTCAAAAATATTAAGTGGATGGCTACCGCCTGATAAGCGGTGGCCCGGGGTTCAAAACCCCGTTGAGGGATAACTATTCATTAAGTAACTCAACTCAGTTACCAGTGGTTGTAAGTGCGGCTTGCCCGAGGGGCACCCGGTTTGTGCGAAATAAGAGTGAAAGGAGAAGCTGTTATCCACACACTCAAACGACTGCGGCAACTATTGGTTGCAAGTGGCAGAATGTTAAGAATTTAAGCAAACAAACAAATAAAATATGTGAATAAAATAGTTTTAAGAAAACGTTTTGTCGTGATGTGTGAGTATTGGCCGCTGGATGTGTCTTCCGCCGAAAGTGTCCCCTTCAAACGGAGACGTGGAGCCACTCCTATCTTAGTAGGCCCTTAAATGGGCTAAAAGGGAAAAATGGAGTCTCGCCTTACTGACACAGCAACAGGCAGCTCACGCGCGCAACAAAAAGTAAAATGAAATAATACTTGCTCAGCAATAAAAAAGAGAATGAGAACGAAAAGAAACAAAACAAAAAATGAACTCGAAAATTAAGTACCAATAAACAACGAACAAAAAAAAACTCGCAATGCCGAAAAGAAAAAAATGCAAACTAAAGCAAATTCAAGAATTTTTTTTTAATGCTGACCCGAGTATATTAGACTTATTAAAGAGAAAAAAAGAAAAACACAACAAAATCCCTACAATGTACTAATTATTTTAAATCTCGTTAACAGAAAAACGCTGACCCTGTAAGGAAGGACTACCACACAAACCACACCATTTCAATCAAAACAATACTAACAACAATTGCCCAGGTGAGTGAAGAGTGCTCACATTTAATAAAAACCTAAACTCATTCAGTACAATTATTCTATCAGAAAAATCTATTCCTTCTTTTAAAAAGAAAAATAAAATAAAGAAAAAGTAAAAAAAGGACAATTTTGTGGCATTTTTTTTGCTTGTAATTGTTTTACTTGTAAATATTTTATTTTATTTAAAAGATATCACACTATTCCATCCTATTCTATCGTATTGAATTCCAAATTTTTGTTCCCTTAAAAAATGGACGATATGAAAGAGGCCATTTCCACCCTACCCGCTCAAGCGGACAAGCCGTTATCCAAAGCCCTCACCGAATTCGACCTAAGGCAAATAGCAACTTTACCAGATTGCGTCAAGGAAATAAGACCCTTTACGGGAGAAGCTGCCCAGTATCCAACCTGGATCAGGCAAGCTGAAGCCATAGTACGGGATTATGAGGTAGCAAGAGATAAGCTGATATATAGAGACGTCGTCCTCCACCTGAGGTCGAAGATAGAAGGCAGGGCGGATGAGATGCTGATCTCTAGCGATGTAGCAGATGACGATTGGCCAGAAATCAGGAAGCTCCTTGCCTCAAACTATGAGGACAAAAGGGACTGACTAGAATATCAGATGAGTATGCTAGTCCGCGGTGATGGGAACTTGAAGGCATATTATAACAATATCAACAGGCATCTCTCTTTGATCGTGGCAAAAGTCAGGAATGCAGGTCACGCCAAGGGAGTGCTTGAAGCTCTCATAGGCTCGTACCGCGAAAGAGCTTTACGGGTCTTCATAAGAGGGCTACCACAAGAAATTGCGGGGTTGATCACTGTAAATCGCTCTAGAACATTGCCAGCAGCATTTTCAATTTCCCAGGAGTTAGATAACGTCATGTACACGAAGAACTTAGCTTCCTCGACCGCTCCCGTTAGGCCACCGTATCAACAACGGGCCGTTTATCGGCAGCAATATCCACCAAATAATTTTTCCCCAAGATTCAACAACCCCGTGACCTATGTAAATCATAGGACCGCGGCCCCACACCAGTCCCCGCCGGTATCAAGTGGCTTCCGAAGCCAGCAAATTACCAGGCCGGCCATCAAAATGGAACCGGCAACCTCAAGCCAGTCCAGGACTCGATTCCCAAACCAGGGAGTTGAAGGGGGCGTCAAGAGAAGCCCCAGCGAGTCAACTAACCCCTTCAAAAAAGCACAGTATCTATTCCATGTGGAAGCACCAAACGTGTCCGATCCCAATGGAGTAGACTGCGCCCCAAGGCTTATTGAGGCTACTCCGAGTAACGGACAGTTGTACAAAGAAATGCCGACGATCGCGGTTAAGGCGAGGCGGGATGAGGGTGCAGCCCATGTGGCCCCACCGCACCCCGACAACCTCGTGATCCAAGATTAAATAAATTTTATGGGCACGGCCTCTCAAGCGTACCATACATAGAGTATGAAGATAGGAATGGGGTAGTGCGACAGTTTCTCATTGAAAAAAAAAATTTTTTTTTTTTTTGATTTTTTTTGGGGCCCTTTCCTTTCCCCCCCCCCTTTTTTTTTTAAATCCGCGGGGGGCCTTTTTAATTTATAAAATTTTAAACCCCCCCCCTTTTTCCCCCCTTTGGGCAAAAACACTCAACTCATATTCTACGCGTTGTGAGGAACATTATAATTAACTATAATATCCCACACAACAAGCCAGCAACAACACAATCAAGCGGTGCAAAGGATGCACCAGATACAAGATATAGCCGAGACACAAACCAAACGTACGATATACGACCGAATCCGCTGCTGATGGATCGAAGTGGCATACGATCAAACGTGGCCAGTCGAACCACACGCAACCGTCGGCGATTTCGTACAAGCGGGAAGATGCGTGGGAAGCATAATGCAAGAAACCGATATGCACACACATGCGATGGGCAACCAAGTCCAATATGGCTCGATCCCATGATTTACGATCAAACATGACCGATCGAACCACATGCGACCGCTGGCAATTTCGTACAAGCGGGAAGATGCGTGGGGGGGGCATGCATGCATTATATGAAACGATAATGGTTTGTGCATTGCATAGGGGAATATGCGAACCGAAGGGGGAGGGATGAACGATAGGGAAGCCCTCTATCTGATAGATACGATATACGTATGAAAGTGCATTGCAGGGGAAATTAAACGAGTGCACACAGCACGCGTGCATCGCGACCCATATCACTGTTAGTCAACTAAGCTACATACGTCTTTTATTTCCTGTAAACACATTTAGCCATGTAAGCAACTTATGTTTATGCGACCCTAGCAAAATATGTGACCCAAGACACACTAGGTACTTCACTTCCCTTTTCTAGCATAAGCACTTTTTAGCCTAGCCATTCTTTGAATACTGCCGGTAAGCAGAATTCGCCGGAAGAGGCGACCCACTTCTGACACGATCCCAACGCCGCTGCCAACAGCACGACGCCGCAGCCAGCGCCCTATGGGCATCTCGGGATATATTTAAGGGACCACGCTCGACAGAGCCGGCAGTCTTAGTTTAGACGTGGAACTAATTGACTCAAGTATACAAGTCATGATCAACCAAGGGAGTTTTTAAGGCCTTACGAGTAACCTTAAAGGCTCAGACTAGTGAAACAAACAAGTGAAAGGATCAAGAAAAGTCAGAATAATTCGAGACGGCCTTATGAGTAACCTCTCAAATTATCCTGTAACCAGCAAGTCCTTGGAATAGGACTAAAACACCGTGTTTAGGCAAGAATCGAGTAAGGTCAAACTGCCCCAGGACGATCCCCAGCATATTGGAAGGTACAAGGATATATCCTGTTACCGAAATTCCAGGAAAGAGCTCGGGACTCCTCTAAAAGAAACTTGTCATATCCAACCAAGCCCATAAACAATCGTAAATAAACATACCACCAAAACAAATCATTAAACAAACCTGTTCTAATTTCACCGGGGCACAAAATAAATTTTGTTGTGCCGAACCTAACCCAAGAGATAATTGTAAATATCCCGAAGGACGAAAAAGGATCGTTACAACTGGCGCCCAACGTGCTATACTGGTGAAATTTTAAACAAGACAAAGTTTGAAAATTGAGGGGAAAACATCAAAATGGGGAAAGGATGGATGTACCACATGAAGAAGGAGGATCTGCTACAAACAGGCCAAAGGATCGGAGTCAACATGAACGGCACGGTAGAGGAGATGAGAAAACAACTCGGCGAATGGATAGACAACCACGAGTCTGATCCAGAGTGGGGAGAGGAGATAAGAAGATTAGAACTCAAGTTCACAAAAATGTCCAAGCAAAAACCAGAAACAAGCGCAGCACAGTCTGGCGAGAATGGTGAGAACAAGGAGGCCGAGGAGTTCAAAAAAATAAATATCGCTACGCTAGCGATTCCTCCATTTGCACCACCAAGATGGGGAAGCGAAGGAGCATTAGACGGCACCGACACAAAGAGGGACCTAAGGAGACAAACGATAGACCCCAAGAACGCGGCACCACACACAACAAACAGGACCACCGAATACGCCAAGGTGGCAAAACAAGTGAGGGAGTGGACTTTCAGATTCGATGGCAATTCCAGACCGCTAGAATTTATAGAACAAATCGAGTGGTCAGCAGACATGTATGGCATCGAGCTGGACATGATCCCAAGAGCAATGCCAGAACTACTGAAAGACAAAGCACTCAAATGGTACCTCGCAAACAATAAGCAGTGGCGATCGTGGAAGGAATTCGTTGAGGGCTTCAGGAAATACTTCCTGCCAAGAGGATTCTTCAACAAATTGGCTGATCAAGTAAAAAATCGCAAACAAAACAGAAACGAGTATTTCAAGGACTATATGGTCGACATGCAAACAATGATGAGACCCCTTAAAATACCAGAGTACGAGCAATTGGAGGTTATATTAGAAAATTGCACTCCAGATTTGAGGATATTCGTTCGGCCCCACAGAGTCAGAAACCTAGATGAGCTGATGCAGTTGGCGGAAGAACATGAGATGCTTGAACAAGAACGATCAGATTTCCATCGCCCAAACAATGCTCAAAGAACACACAACAACCAATCAAGCCATAGAGGAGGAAATAATTACGGGCCACCAGTCACACAGTGCCGAAGATGCCAAAACAACAGCATGGAGAACAATTCAAGACCAACCCAAGAAAATAAAAACATCCAAGAGGGAAGAGTCTTGAACCCAAACCAGGCATGCCGCAGATGCGGGGGAGCCGGACACTGGGCAAGGGAGTGCAACAATCAAAGACTCAATTTCTGTTGGCAGTGTGGAAGGATTGGGAAAAGAACAAAAGAGTGTTGTTGGAGTTCGGGAAACGAAAGGCGGTTCCAGCCTATCAGGGGCGAGCAGGGACCCAGCCAACAAGCTCCTCACCACTGATAGGCCAACTAATAGAGGAAGAGGATCAATTGTCAGCAATTATCGAAGTAGCAGGAGTCCACATAAAAGCGACAATTGACTCCGGAGCCACGAGCAGTTTTATCAGCAAACAAATGTTGGAAACGGTGGAAAAGAAAGGAGACCGAGAGACCACGAACAAGCAAGTATACATGGCGGACGGGAAGGTGAGAGACATCAACGAGCAATGGACAGGATACGTTCGATTCGGAAACAAAGAAATGAACATAACATTTCTCATCATGCCAGACGGAATAGATGCTATAATCTTAGGATGGAATTTCCTAAGGCTGATGAATACCGAAATAGCATGCGGAGGCCACAGGATAAAAATTCCAACGGTGAAGAGGATGCAGGACAGGATAACCGAACGCATATCGATCGTGGTGACACAGAAGGAAGAGCAAACAGAAATACAAAGGTTTCTAGAACACGAACTGATGGAATTGGGGAAAATCAAGGGATCATCAAAAGTAGGTTTACACAGGATCACAATGAAGGATGATATACCAATAAAACAAAGGTATTACCCAAAAAATCCAAAAATACAGGGAGAAATCAACACAAAGGTCGATGAGCTGTTGTCAAAGGGATGCATCGAACCATCACAAAGCCCATATAGCTCACCCATAGTGATGGTGAGAAAGAAGCAGACGGGCAAATGGAGATTATGCGTAGATTTTAGACAGATTAACGCAAAATCTATAAAAGATGCATACCCAATGCCCCGCATCGATTACATCTTAAACCAACTACGTGAAGCGAAATTTATAAGCAGCCTAGACCTGAAGGACGGCTATTGGCAAATTCCGTTGGAAGAAAACAGCAGACCAATGACAGCATTCACAGTCCCAGGGAAAGGTTTATTCCAATGGAAAGTGATGCCATTCGGGTTACACTCCGCATCAGCAACGTTCCAACGGGCACTGGACCAAGTCATTGGCCCAGAAATGATACCAAATGCGTTCGCCTACCAAGATGACATAGTGGTAGTAAGCAAAACAATCAAAGAACACATGGACCACCTGCAAGAAGTGTTCAGGAGATTGAAAGAAGCAAACTTAAGAATAAATGCTGAAAAGTGCCAATTCTTTAGAAAAGAGCTAAAGTTTCTAGGCCACTTGGTAACAGAAAACGGTATTGCAACGGACCCAGACAAGGTGGCAGCAATAGCTCAATTGAAGCCGCCCACGTGCACAAAAGAATTACGGCAATATCTAGGAGTGGCTTCATGGTACAGACGATTCGTACCAAATTTTGCTATGATAACACACCCGTTAAACGCACTGCTCAAGAAAAAAACCAAATGGCATTGGAGCGAAGAGCATCAGGCAGCATTCGAATCGGTAAAAGAAAAACTCACGAGTAACTCAGTATTGGCATGCCCAGACTTCACAAAAATGTTCGTACTCCAGACAGATGCAAGCAACATAGGATTAGGGGCCATACTAGTACAAAACACCGAGGAAGGGGAAAGAGTGGTTTCATATCTGTCGAGAGAGTTGAATCAAGCGGAGAAGAACTATTCGGCAACAGAAAAGGAATGCCTAGCAATAGTGTGGGCAGTACGCAAGCTGAGACCATATCTCGAGGGATACCGATTTAAGGTGGTGACAGACCACATGGCGTTGAAGTGGTTGAATAGTATAGAGAGCCCGACGGGCCGCATAGCTCGATGGGCACTGGAATTACAACAATACGATTTCGAAATAGCATATCGAAAGGGTAAATTAAACATTGTCGCCGATGCACTATCAAGACAACCGATGGAAGGGTGCAAAAGAATAGTAGACAATGGCGCCCGATTACGACAAGCAAACAAAGAATGTGAGTGGATTCAAGATATAATAAAGAAAATACAACAACAACCACAGAAATATCCAGATTACATAGTAGAAAACAGCCAGGTGTACAGGAATATTCCGCATAGAGCAGGCCAAGAAGAAGTAATATCATGGAAATTGTGTGTGCCCAAGACGCTACGAAACCAAGTGATGGAAGAAAACCACACTTCCATAACGGCAGGGCATACAGGAAACAGGCGAACGATTGCTAGAACTGCGTCAAGATATTATTGGCCAGGAATGCAACGAGATATCAAGAAATTCGTGGGAAAGTGTACAACGTGTCAACAATACAAACCCAACCAACAGCAAGCAGCAGGGAAAATGCTGACGCAAATACCGGATGAACCATGGGCCACCGTCTGCGCTGATTTCGTCGGACCCTTACCACGGTCGAAACATGGAAACTCAATGTTACTAGTAATCATTGACCGATTTTCAAAATGGACAGAACTGATACCCATGCGAAAGGCAACTGCGGAGAATCTAATCAAGGCCTTTAGGGAAAGGATTCTGTCGAGATTTGGAGTTCCTAAAGTGGTAATAACGGACAATGGGGTCCAATTCACTAGCAGAACATTTAAGAAAATGCTAGAGGAATGGGGATGCCACCACCAATTAACAGCACCATACACACCACAAGAAAACCCAACCGAAAGGGCAAACAGAACAGTGAAAACAATGATTGCTCAGTTTACCGGTGAAAATCAACGGAATTGGGATGAGAGCTGGCCGGAAATAACACTGGCTGTAAATACTAGTCAATCAGAGTCAACTGGATTTACGCCAGCATATGTGATACAAGGACGTGAACCTAGAATGCCAGGCGCGATATACGATAGTGTCACGACAGGCACAGGAAAGCAAAGCGTACCACCAGAGGCGAAGGCAAAACAAGTACAAGAGCTGTTCGAGCTAATAAGACGTAATCTGGAGACGGCGGCACAAAATCAGGCACGTCACTATAACCTAAGGAGGAGAGAGTGGAGACCAACAATTGGAACCACAGTATGGGCAAAAGAACACCATCTCTCGAATGCGGCCGAAGGATTTGCAGCAAAGTTGGCACCAAGATTTGGAGGCCCCTATGAAGTGACAGGGTTTTTGTCTCCAGTTATATGTAAATTACGGCACAAAGAAACAGGAAAAACCAGGCAAGCACATATCAGCCAGATAAAACAACAAATTTGCGAACAAACAGATGGCAAGAAACTAGATGAACAATGAGAAGGACGACTCTGATGACATGGCAGCGAGAAAGAAATACACATACAGAAAACAAACACAAGGTACAAGGGACAGGGGAGGGCAAATCACTCCCGAAGAAGGGGGGAGTGTGAGGAACATTATAATTAACTATAATATCCCACACAACAAGCCAGCAACAACACAATCAAGCGGTGCAAAGGATGCACCAGATACAAGATATAGCCGAGACACAAACCAAACGTACGATATACGACCGAATCCGCTGCTGATGGATCGAAGTGGCATACGATCAAACGTGGCCAGTCGAACCACACGCAACCGTCGGCGATTTCGTACAAGCGGGAAGATGCGTGGGAAGCATAATGCAAGAAACCGATATGCACACACATGCGATGGGCAACCAAGTCCAATATGGCTCGATCCCATGATTTACGATCAAACATGACCGATCGAACCACATGCGACCGCTGGCAATTTCGTACAAGCGGGAAGATGCGTGGGGGGGCATGCATGCATTATATGAAACGATAATGGTTTGTGCATTGCATAGGGGAATATGCGAACCGAAGGGGGAGGGATGAACGATAGGGAAGCCCTCTATCTGATAGATACGATATACGTATGAAAGTGCATTGCAGGGGAAATTAAACGAGTGCACACAGCACGCGTGCATCGCGACCCATATCACTGTTAGTCAACTAAGCTACATACGTCTTTTATTTCCTGTAAACACATTTAGCCATGTAAGCAACTTATGTTTATGCGACCCTAGCAAAATATGTGACCCAAGACACACTAGGTACTTCACTTCCCTTTTCTAGCATAAGCACTTTTTAGCCTAGCCATTCTTTGAATACTGCCGGTAAGCAGAATTCGCCGGAAGAGGCGACCCACTTCTGACACGATCCCAACGCCGCTGCCAACAGCACGACGCCGCAGCCAGCGCCCTATGGGCATCTCGGGATATATTTAAGGGACCACGCTCGACAGAGCCGGCAGTCTTAGTTTAGACGTGGAACTAATTGACTCAAGTATACAAGTCATGATCAACCAAGGGAGTTTTTAAGGCCTTACGAGTAACCTTAAAGGCTCAGACTAGTGAAACAAACAAGTGAAAGGATCAAGAAAAGTCAGAATAATTCGAGACGGCCTTATGAGTAACCTCTCAAATTATCCTGTAACCAGCAAGTCCTTGGAATAGGACTAAAACACCGTGTTTAGGCAAGAATCGAGTAAGGTCAAACTGCCCCAGGACGATCCCCAGCATATTGGAAGGTACAAGGATATATCCTGTTACCGAAATTCCAGGAAAGAGCTCGGGACTCCTCTAAAAGAAACTTGTCATATCCAACCAAGCCCATAAACAATCGTAAATAAACATACCACCAAAACAAATCATTAAACAAACCTGTTCTAATTTCACCGGGGCACAAAATAAATTTTGTTGTGCCGAACCTAACCCAAGAGATAATTGTAAATATCCCGAAGGACGAAAAAGGATCGTTACAGCGTTACCGAACCTGAACAGCTTTGATGGTATTATCGGCGATGATACGTTAAGACACCTGAAGGCTAAAATTGACAGGGAGCTTGACACATTAACCATACAGCCCGGGGTAGCGATACCTCTCCTAAACCGCTTATCAACCCAACTCAATTTCCTCTTAGACGAAGACCATCCGAAAGAAGTCGGGCCTCCCCCGGAAGCCCTTCCCAAAAGCTTTTCATCCGTCTTCGAACCTGTGGCCCATGATGGAGCCGTAGAAACCCAAATTAAAGCATCCATCCACCGCACCCGAACGGAGGATGCCGTTTACACCAGATTCTATCCATATCCAGTCCACATGAGACAGGAAGTCGAAAACCAGGTTACGAAACTCCTCCACGAGGGTATGATCCGGCCGTCGGAAAGCCCGTATAACTCTCCAGTATGGGTGGTTGAAAAGAAACCAAAGCCCACCGGGGAGAAACAATACCGCATGGTAATTGACTACAAAAGACTAAATGCGGTGACGGTCTCCGATAGATATCCAATCCCAGACATTACTTCCACGTTAGCTAGTTTAGGCAAGGCGCAGCTTTTTACTACCATCGATCTGACTTCGGGTTTCCACCAGATTCATATGAATCCCGCGGACATTCGAAAGACCGCTTTTTCAACCCTGAACGGAAAGTACGAATTTCTTAGATTACCTTTCGGGCTTAAGAATGCCCCCGCCATCTTCCAAAGAATGATAGACGATGTACTCAGGGAGTACATCGGGAAAATATGCTACGTGTACATTGACGACATAATTGTTTTCAGTTCATCCTACGAAGACCATTGGTTGAACTACAATACTTACCAGACTCTGTGATGTAGGCCTGCAGGTGAACCTCGAAAAAACTCACTTCCTGCGAAAACAAGTCGAATTCCCAGGCTACATCGTAACGGGGGATGGCATTAAAGTCGATGACAAAAAAGTCAATGCAATCCTAAAAATTCAGCCTCCAAGAAATCTAAAGGAGCTCATGTCTTTCTTATGTATGACCTCCTAATACAGGAAATTTATAAAAAAATCTAGAATTGCGAAACCGCTTATGAACCTGAAGCGTGCGGGCGGTGCCTAAGTTAAATCCTCGCAATCAAAAACAGTACTAATTACACTAGACGAGGAGGCAATGCAAGCTTTCCGCGATTTGAAAACGCTTCTCTCCTCATCAGAGGTGTTAGCCTTCCCTGACTTTTCGAAACCTTTCTATCTCACCACAGATGCGTCAAATGTCGCCCTCGGGGCCGTTCTATCACAGATTACCGCAAACAACGATAGGCCCATTACCTCTCAAGGGCACTTAGTCGGACAGAAGAAAACTACGCCACAATCGAGAGAGAAATGTTAGCAATCATCTGGGCGGTGGACAGCCTCAGGACCTATTTATACGGAACTGCATCTTTAAAAATATACACTGACCACCAACCACTGATTTATGCCATGGGGAATAGCAATTTCAACGCCAAACTAAAGCGTTGCGAAATCCTCCATATAGACATCTTCGCTTTGGAAAAACAAAAATTTCTCAGCTGCATTGACAAATTTTCAAAATTTGCCAAACTATTTCCCATAGAGTCAAAGTCAGCCCTCCACCTGCGCGAAAGATTGGCGGAGGTGCTGCACTATTTCACGGCACCCAAAATCTTGGTAACGGACAATAAACGAGGGCTCCTTTGCCCCACAGTCCTCAATTACCTTAAACTGCTGGACATAGTCGTATATCATACTCCCACCCAACGGAGCGAGGTCAATGGGCAAGTGGAACGATTCCACTCGACATTCCTTTAAATCTATAGATGCTTCAAGTCCGAGTTCTCAAGTCTGGCTGTCGATAGGTACAACAATTCAATCCACTCCGTCATCGGGAAAAAGCCAGTTGATATTTTCCTAGACAGAACGGCTAGGATAAATTATCAAGGCTTGACGGATTTTAGGCGTAACACTTTAGAGGATATAAGCGGCCTTTTACAAGCGAAACAGGAGGCGGTTATCCGCAGGCGGAATAAAGGAAAAAAGAAACAGGTTGAATACAAACAAGGGGAAGAAATCTTTGTCAGAAACAAACAGATTAAGGGAAAAGAGAAAAACCTATTCAATATTGAGGAAGTACAGGAGGATAGAAGGGCCACGGTAAAAGCAAAGACGGGCAAGGTATTTCACAAGGCCCATCTGAAATCTAAAACAAAAGAATGAGTAGATAGGAAATCGCCCCACCTCATCAACCCATTTCCATAAAGACGATAATATAAAATAAAAAAAAAAAGAAAATACAAGTAAGAAAAGAAGCAGGAAAAAAATATACAAAAAAAAAAAACAAACCAAAAAAAATTGAGGAATATTTAAGAATTAAGAAAGCACTCTTCACGAACCAGGTGGAAACCAATACCAATACTTAGCCTTAAGAAAATTTATATTAAAAACATTACTAACCCTCTTCGTCTTCAAGGATGGCAATGGTGATGTTGCAGCAGGCAAGTTCTGCCCATTTCTTCAATTATGACTCTCCGGTAATTCCCTTTCAGCAGGGATACGTCTGGCGGGTTAGCAGCGTGTTTCGGCTGATTCACGTCATAAATCTGCTGGAGCTCCAACAGGCAATCCAAACCACTCGGGAGGAATCCACACTGCTATCCGACCAGCGTACAAGGATGATAGCGGACCACTACTTGGATCAGGCTGAAGAGGAGACCTAGGGCAGTGGAATGCCTCGGTTCAGCATGGAAATGGATTGCTGGCTCCCCAGATGCGGCCGACTGGAACGTGGCTCTGAAGACCCAGGATAGTCTTGTTGCGGGCAATAATCAGCAAGTCCGCATCAACGAAAAGCTTTTCGAGGCTACATATCGGGCTCTGGAGGAACTAAATGGGATCATTGGCAAAGTCAACTCGATAGATAGAGACATCCACGCCGCCACTGCGACGTTACATAAGGCCATGATTTTGGCAAAGCAAGTCCATGGGGTGACCAGAGTATGCCAATTAGCCAAGACGGGAGCGGTTAACTCGGACCTGCTAACCGGAAAGGAAGTAGACGATATCCTGAACGAAGTAATGGGACTCCCGTACCAGAACACGTTCGAGGCCATTGAATTCTCCCGCCCAACGGTCATGTCCAATGGGACCTTCCTGCTCTACGTCCTAGCAATTCCCAAGGTGACGGACAGAAAGTACAAGTTACTTCACCTACTCCCCACAGTCCGTGAGGGTCAGAAACTCGTTTTGGATGCCAACCTGATAGCAGTGGACCCAACCGAAACCTATGAGGTCCTTGGAAATTGCAGGCTAAATGAGGAAGGCTGCATCCCAAGGTCATCAAAGGCGGCAATGCACAATGCCATTACCTAAGGGACGCACAGGAATCAGTGACACTGATAGACGAGAGCACGGTGTTCCTCACTGGCTTTAATGGAACAGTGACCACCTCCTCGGGACAACGAAGACTCCAGGGCTCCTTTATTGTCAAACTCCAAAACGAAACAATAACCATCGGAAGGAAGACTTATTCGAGCCAATCTTCTTCTACCCTTACCGCAATGCCTGCGGTTCTCTCCAACGTAACAGCCTCAGTTTACACCCCGACACTGCAATATTTTCTATACAAAATCTAAGAAAACTATACGATGTATCAAGAAAGCTCCAGATATCTCTATTAACAGAGGCCATCGGAACTGCGTGTGTCGGTATCGTGCTATATATTGCCACAAGAGGCCTGGCGATACCAGAAAAGGCCAGTCCGTCACCTGCACCCTAATCTGCGGGACGCAGATCTCTGGAGGGGGAGGAGTTAACACCATGAACTATGCCCACAAACATCAGGCCACTCTGCCCCTCACACAAACTGCCCCTCACACAAACTGCTGGCTGGATACCAACAACATACTATTGAAACTCTTTATACTAAGAACTGAATAAAAGGAATTGTAATGTTTTCTAACTGTCAAGGATTCTTATTTGGGTAAATAACATTTGTAATAAATCCTTACGAAAACGTAAGGTAACTTTCGCATAGCAATGCGAAAGTTAACTTGTATATTTATGTATATGTGGATATGTAATGTGTTATTATTTTTTTTTTTTTAAATATGAAAATATGGAATGGAATTATGCAGAGGTGTGAATGGATCGGATTTCTATATCCAAATTAATAATTTTTTATATTTCTTTTGATGTATCTAGCTGAGATGCCCCAACTTTATAGGGTGTCGCGGGACACAAGAAATGCCTAAGTGTGGCCTTTATATGTGAGAGGGTGGGTCACTTTCTTTTTTGTTTAAAAATCTTTTTTTAATTTGTATTGAAAATTTCTTCTCTTCGTTGGAACCACCTTTCACTCGCGCACACATTTTTCCCAGGAGTGGACTGTATTTGCTTTTTTTTTGGATTTAATTTAGCACTGGATAAATTTGTATAATTTATGTAATGTCACATTCACACACTCTGCTTGCATTTACATATGTAGAATATCACTTTGAATTTAGTAGATTGTGTCAATACATACATACATATGTGTTAATATTTTGGAAATTGCAAAAATATATATACATATATTGGAAATAGGCATATAAATATGGCGCCTTCTATACTTGGCATATATGTATATGCCAAAGTGCGCGAAAAAAATCTTGAAGTGGGCGAACAAATATGGCGCCTTATGTACTGGACACATATGTATATATATATGAAAAAATTGGGGACCAAAATTTTCTCACCTTTGAGGAGGAAATTTTTGCGCGAAAGTAATTTGACTTTGATTAGAAAAATCAAGGGAAACAATTATATGTATGTGGGTATGGGTACGGATGCTGGACGCATGTACATGTACTCATATTCCTATAATTTGGAAAAAATAACTTAGCTTGAAATATGTATGAAATTCCACCGATGCAAAAGGTTCGTGAGGATCTTGGTACTCGGCTCGAAGGAAGGCGGCAGAACTTCCTTCTGGGTGGGGCAGCTAAATGAATTTTCTCCCTTTTTGGTTTTCTTGTGGAAAAAAAGTAGGCACGCAGAACTTTTCTTTTGACTTCTATATTTATGTACTTACAGGTATAGTACAATTAATTCTAGCTTCAACTAAGAGAGGGGAATCAAACCCCGCTTGGAGCGAAGTGTGGGGAGTTCTTTTCGTGGGGAGAGCGATGGGCATCATCGGGAGAGCGGCGCGAGGTGAAAGCTCCCGCCTCCTTTAACCCTTGTGTTGCCCGTTGGGCATAAACAGTGCGGGATATTTTGACGTATAAATATACCAACGCCATGCTTCACATGAAGATTTGGAAAGTTATTGAAAAAATAACTAATAAATGCTTTGAGAGTTGCAACATGAGTATTATTGGATTTGACGTTATTCTCTTGTAGGCATATAATATCCGGAAGGGTCATTATTTGGAAGGCGTAAAGTGGATATTATATGCAGTGGAAAAGGTTTTTTCTATTTAAATATTACTGTCATCCATAGAATCATCTGATGTGATCTTTTATTTTTTTTTAATTTAAATGTGTAGAGGTAGTTGGGTGATTTGTGTTAGAAAGTTCTTAAATTTTGTATGGCCAAGCAGCTGGCAATTTACATTTTATTGGGTTTGTTGGTATATACTCCCGTAGTTTTACCGAATGTCATGCAATATCGATTTTGCTGGGAAGATAGTATAAATCAAATGTAACCAGAATTACTCCGGAGGGTTTAATGCCAGAATCCGTGGTTTTGGTGAATTTGAAAATATCAATGACTTTTTGGGATCGCAGTTCTTTCATAATATCTTCGTTGCAAACGTCGAAGGTACGGAGCGTATATCGTGCCTTTTACTTGGTTTAGAGTTTTATGCATTTTGCATGTGATGTCGCAAATGCCCGGTAAAAAGAAGGTAAGTTGATTAATTTTTCAGTTTTGATTTTTAACCAGCATCAGCAGGTTGCCGTCACGCAAGTTATGATGGAGGAGATGTTATTAGATATTAGGCGAAGGGCGTTGTACACGGCAATGCATTAGAATCTGAGATTTTTTTCTCAAGGGTTATTGTTGAAATTTCGGAGAAGGCCAAGTCGATTTTTGTTTCTTTTTTTTTTTTTGCTGGGCGACTGTCAGAGAGCAACGCAAACTGATTGCTCCTTAGAATAGGGGGCCGAGGGGGAAGCCCCATAGTCTGATAAAACAATCTTTAGTTATAAGAGCTTAAACGCAACTGCACTCACGAAAGAATGAATAAAAGTAAAGTAAAGAAATACCGGTGTAATTCTTTTCCGACCCATGTGGTCTGTTATTATTTACTTTCATACAATTAGACTCTGCTGATACGAAAACTGACGTCTTTCCGCAACGAGAGCTCGTCGAAAACTGAATAATAAACTAACTCTTAGTGTTAGTTAAAAAAAAGTGCACACGGATAATCTTGCAAATAACGGAAGTTTATCTGAAGTTTGTTAAAAATGCGAGCGAGTGAGCAAGATCCTATTAGCTGTCGCAAAGCTGCCAATTTTGTGCCCAACGCCAAAATCTCTTCAACCCGATCTTTTAGCGTTTTCCAACACTGTGATAACATCTGTTTTTAATATGTCTCATAACGTGGTGGAAAATTATTTTCTTTGCCTAAGAAAGAAGGAGTCTGTTTACCCAACTTTGAAATGGATTCTGAGGTACCAAAATTTTGTAATGTAAAAACCGTCTGTACTGGTTGTAAGGTCATGTATAATAATAGGATTATTATTATTCGTTGTCTATAATTTTGATTGTTGATGAAATTATCCGCCCATATGTATCAGCCAATTTGCATAAAAAATCCTAAAAACAGCCTCAGAGTATCAAAAACAATATCGGGAAGCAAAAACACTAAAACATTCCGGTTATAAAACGAAATCCAATTCAGACCCCAAAAGGAAATTTGACGGCGCCAAAAGAAGATTAGGGAAGCTGAAGCGAAACCGTCGAATAGCAAAACTAAAAAACAAACACAGATAGTCAAAAGGAGTTTAGAGAACGGAAAAAAAAAGACAAATAAAAATGCAGGTTTCGCAGTTAGCTAAAAGTTCTACTTTACCCATCGATTTGGGACCAGAATTATTGCATAAGGAATTGCCTATTCGACGTACCGGTAAGGTAAGAATGTTGGAAAGTTCACAAGTTAAGGAACAATTAATATCAACTTCAACATATGGCAATAATGCATTTGAAGTGCCCTATCAACAGTACATGCACTGTGCACAGCCAGAAGCCATTTTACACCAAATAACGGATATTCCTTCTGATGGAAACTGTCTATTTTCTTCCATAATAAGAACTCTCAATCTTGACAATACATGTACAGAACTGAAGGCAGCTGCTGATTTCTTCATTTGTGGAGTAATGAATTAATCCGGATGGTGCGAAGTCAATTCTTAACAATACTTAACAATTTGGAGATATAGATTTTTGCAAAAACATATACTTTAATATTTGTGTACATAATCAATGATGATGATAATAATGCTAGGTCCCCACGTCCACGTAGACATCAGCGATAAAAATGTTTTAATTCCAAAAAAATAATTTTGGACAACATAGTCTTACAGCTCAACAACAAACTCTTTTGTGGAATGAAGATGAAATGTTACATATGGCACCTAGGGAAAGGAGCGTTCCCCTTAGTATTTTATTCGATAAATATGCTGAAGAGCTTTCATTTCCAACATTTCGGCGTACAGATCGCCGAGCCACTGATCCGCAACATCTTTTGTATGCGGCAGCGAAAATTTTAAGGCACCGAGTGAGCACTTTCGTTAGTATTGGGTTTCAACATGTTGGGCATAACAGCAAGGTCACCAAGAATGACATCTGAAGATAACATTAATAGTTGTATCGAACCTAGCTTTTTTTCGTTGCATACCAAACTCGGCTTGGATCTGGTCTGATAAAAAGAGAGACTTTTTTGGCACTTAGTGCAAATGAAATCGGATGGACTGATTCGGTAAAATTATTATACAGGCTGAAAAATAATGGAGATCAGGTTAGTGATAAATTTATTTCGAATATGTCTTATGTACAAAAAACTGAACTTGTCAGTGAAGATGCTGTCACATGTGCAATTTATTTCAACAAGTTAGTAAATTGTTTGTTAAAAATTTTGCAGTCAAAACAAGACAATCTATTTGGTAAACATAGAGTAAAACATTACTTTAAACCAAAAAAATTCCAGCACCGCGGAGGTCCCCATGCCCATATCTTTTTATGGTTAGAAAATACACCAAAGAATTTACTTTGTAACAGTCATAGATATGGTCAATAATTTGAATCAGTATCGGAATCAGAAGCGTCTGGAATAATTAAACTTTTAACAAAAAGTTACAAAAAATTGTATTTTGGGGGGAAAAAAAAGATCGATTGTTTCAGCTTCCTTTTTAACGCGGAAGACAATAACATTGACGCCAATTTAATATTCTGATTCAGATTTTAATTCAAAGGTTTTTAAAGAGTATAAGAAAAAGTACCAGTTACTTAGAAAAAGTTTGGAGAAATTCGAATACGATGGAATTGATGATTTTTATGCTTGCTTGGATTTCACAATATCTAAGTTATAGGAGGCAGAGAGTTCTTTTTAGGTCCTCTCTTTCTAAGTTAATTTGTTGTTCAATCGGGACTAATTAAGGGTCCTTGGCCAATTACTATTCACCATTTTTATTAATTGTTGAAAATATCATATGTTTTGCAGCCCAGTATTATTTTTTACCCCTGGTTATATCGATTATACTAAGCTTGCAAGTTATCAATATAAGATACTGTATAACTCTGAAGATGATCTTCCTTCCCTTTCCGCATTCGAAAGTGTATGGATTTAGTGGGAGAGGACAAGGTGAGCGACTATCTCAATATGTTCTTCGCTACATTGAACAAACTTGCTGAAGTGAATATTAAGTTAGAAGACGAACTAGCGGTGATCATATTACTTTCAAGATTATGGAGACACGTGATAGTCTGCCTTTGTTGGACAGTCTCAGGATTAAGTGGCTGGAAGAAGAAGATCGCCGGAGCTTTCTGCTCTCTGACGTGACGCTCGTGTTTTTGCATAGCTCCTGAGTTTTTATTAATATTTATTGTTTTTTCTCAATTTTTAATTGTGCTTAGTTTGTTTACACTTTCGCTGGTGTTGTTCGCTTGACTCCCTTGTGTTTTATTTCCATAATTCGCCAAATTAATCAGTTTCAACAGTTTTTTCTTTTTCGTGATTAGTGTTTGGTGCATTTACATATTTTTTTTTTCTTTCGTCATTGCTTCTGCAGTTGCTCCCCTCATCGCCCCCATCATACCATCAGTGCTAGTGGCTTTGTTGTGCTCTCTGCTTTGTGCTTGTGCTTAGCTTCTCTCCCGCGTAATCACTTCTGTAAGGCCGCCTCTCAAAGCTCGGCTTATAACTGTTCTTGCACTCTCTGTTGTGCTGTGCACTCTAGCTGTCTCTTTGTTTTATTTGTAATTATTGATTATTTATCAATAATTATCTTTTTAGCCGTATGTATAGGGATCTTCGTTTAAGGTTTCTTTCTTTAAACAAACTGGCCAAACAGCTGTCAAACGAGTGTGACTCTAGCGTTCAATTATTGTCGCAATTCAAATTTGTTTCACCTTCTGAGAAATTGCACAAGAAATGTACCCTTGAGTTGCCTCGTAAGCAGTCGCCAGCTCTCTCCATTACTTCCTCTCCGATTTTACTTTCGCCATCTTCTTGTCCCTCTTTATGCTCTTCTCTTCAGATTGAAGTACCCATTACAAGCCCTGGTGTACCTCAATCTATCCCTCACGGGAACTCTGATCAATCACAGGATCATGCCGGCTCTCAATCACTTGCGGATCCCAATGCTCCTCCGCCTCCACTAACTGTAGTACCTCATCGCAAACAATTATTTATCTCTAGGCTTGCTCCAGATACTTCTGAGTCGTCTGTGGCAGCTTACATTGGTAATATTTGCCCTGCTAAGGTTTTAATTCAAAAGTTTAAGTTTTCTAGGCCTCGCGAAATCTCCTCTTTTAAAATTACAGTACCAAATGAGTACTTCTCAGCTATGGTTGACCCTAATTTTTGGCCAGAGGGCCTAGTTGTACACGAGTTTGCGCCCAATAAGCGCTCTCGTCCGTTGCCTGTCCACCTTCCTACTTTATCTTCTGCTTCAAAAAACTAATAACGTCTAGTCTTTGCATTCATTATCAAAATGTAAGAGGACTTCTTACCAAGCTGTCGAACCTTTTCTGTGATAGCCAAACCTTTTCAGCTGACATATTAGCTTTCTCTGAAACTTGGCTTAACTCCTCTGTTTTAGATAATGAAATTCTTTCTAATAATTTTATTTCTTATGTGATGTTCTTATAGTTTTAGGTGATTTTAACTTGCCTAATATTTCTTGGCTTGTTGATGATAATCTATCTTTCTTAATTCCTTCATCTCAACATGTTTTTCTTGATAGCCTACTTGAATGTCCACTATATCAGTTGAATTCTTTCCTTAACTGTTCTAAAAGAATCCTTGATCTTGTTTTTGTCTCTGATCCCACTGTTAGTGCTGTATCGCAAACACAGCCACTGGTGAAACCTGAAGATCCTTATCATCCTACCATTGAAGTTACTATTTCTTACAATTCGGTTACTAATTTATTTAAAAACATCTCAAATTCTCGTCGTAGATGTTTTCGTAAAACAAATTTCAATCTTCTTAACAGCCTTATTTTCTTTTTTGATTGGTCGTTTCTATTTGAGTGCTGCGATATAGATTGTGCAGTGAAGTTTTTCTATTCTGCTCTTAATTCTCTAATTGATAAATGCGTTCCTTATGTGAATGTCTCTACCGTCTCCAGCTCGCCAGTCTGGTTCACACGTAGGCTCTCTAATCTTCGTAACATTAAATCGAGATATTTTAAAAGATTTAAAAAAACTGGTTCGCGACTTGACTATGCAAATTATTGTATAGCCAAATCTCAATTTTGTCTTTTAAATACTCAATGCTACAACAATTATCTCGTTCGCTGTAAGGCTGAATTTTATAAGAACCCCAAAAGATTTTACAACTTTGTCAATTCCAAAAGACGCTCTAATGTACTACCTTCCACCTTCAGACTTAACGACCAGTCTGCTAATAATGATTTAGATATTGCAGATCTGTTTGCTAAATTTTATTCAGTCGACATATTCTACTACTGTTTCGGATCCCACACCCTATCCCTTTTCAATCCCACATTTAAATTGTATGTTTTTTCCCAGTATTACTGAAGACTGTATTCTCTCTAGCTTGTCATCTATGAAGTCTTCCTTCGTTCCCGGGCCTGATAATATACCTAGTTGCATCCTTAAAATGTGTTCTATTTCCCTATCTAAGCCTTTAGCTCGGTTATTCTTTATATCGAGTGAGACTTGTAGATTTCCTGATATTTGGAAGGAGTCATTTATTATTCCGCTTTTTAAAAAGGGTAGCAAATCGGATGTTTCCAACTACCGTGGCATTGCCAAACTTTCGGCAATACCTAAACTGTTTGAGAAAATTATTACGTCTTCTCTTCAACATCTATCCACTATTTCTCCTTGTCAGCATGGTTTCATGAAAGGTCGTTCGTCGCTTACCAACCTTTTAGAATTGACTACCCTTGTACACCATGGCTTCCGTAAAAAGTGTCAAGCAGATGTTATTTATACTGACTTCAGTAAGGCTTTTGATACGGTTGATCATTCTTTGCTTCTCGCGAAACTTAACATCATGGGTTTTTCACCAAAATTATTGGGTTGGTTAAAGTCGTATCTTATTGGCAGAACCCAAAAGGTGTCTTTTCGTTCCTCGATATCTAAAACTGTTCGAGTTACGTCAGGTGTACCCCAAGGCAGTCATCTGGGCCCACTATTTACACTGTTTATAAATGATTTGCCTTTGGCCTTGGCTCATTCACGCGTGCTCATGTTTGCGGATGACGTCAAGATTTGTTATTCCTATAATGATCCTTCTTTCCAACAGTACTTGCAATCAGATCTCGATGCGTTCTGTGATTGGTGCCACGTTAATAAATTACACCTTAATGCCTCTAAGTGTTCTTTTATGACTTTCAGTCGTTTGTCTCCGCTCCTAGCTCATTACTCTATTAAGTCTGTTCTGTTAGATTGTGTTCCATCATTCAAAGACTTAGGCGTTATGTTTGACCCTAAACTTTCATTTAATGTTCATATTTCAAAGAATTTGATGATCCCTATGTAACAAAGGTTTTATACACTTCGTTAGTTCGCCCTACTCTAGAATATTGCTCGCCAGTGTGGAACCCGCAATATGATGTTCACCAGCGTAGTATTGAATCGGTACAGAAGCAATTCCTTAAGTTTGCGCTACGCGGTCTAAATTGGGACCCGGGTCTTCGCCTATCTTCTTATTCTGACAGACTTCTTCTTATTAATCTTCCTTCACTTTATAACCGTAGGCTTGTTTTTGGCATTCTCTTTCTCCATAAACTAGTCAACGGCGAAGTCATTTCTACCAATTTACTAGATACGCTGTATTTTTGTGTTCCCTCACGTCGGACCAGAAACTTTTTTCCTATTCACCTTAGTAGATGTCTGACTAACTACTCTCTTCACGAACCTCTTCGTGTTCTTTGCCAATCTTTTAACAACCTTCCTCACCTTATCTCTCCTCATCTTTCTGTCACTTCTCTTCGCGCTATACTTTTTAATCATCTACAGCGAAACCAATGAAAATATTCTGGACTTGGATTGGCTGCAACTCATTCCTGGCCGCATTGGCTGTGAATCGGGGCATAGCTGGCACCTTGTGCAAATAAAACACCTCCACCGGGCCGGGGATGTTTAGTTGTGTATAAAGCTAAGCTACCTTCTTCATTTAATTACTATCTGTCTTTAGCTTAAGCTTTTTCGTCGACTGCTGTGTTAGTTGACGTAAATAAATAAATAAATAAATAAATAAATAAATAAATAAATAAATAAATAAATAAATAAATAAATAAAATAAATAATTAACGAGAGAGTAACAACCCAAGAAGATCAACGGGCATACCAGGCAAATGTGCGAAAATTTCCAATTCGTGAAGAGAAGTCCCTGCTTGTACAGACTGGATTTTGCGAGCTGAAACTGGAAAACGTTTTGCACTTACCAGGGTTGGAGATGAATTTTATGCCGGTTAATCGAGCAGTCGACAAGCGATGCACTGTGATTTTCTACAAAGATTCTGCGACGGGTCGCTAAGACGGTGAGGTAGTACTAACTGCAGGGAGAAAAGGAAAGCTTTTTGTGTTTAAGGAGAGAGGCAATCGATGCTTTGGAGGGAGACAGAATTATCTGGCAGAAGATTGGCACTACAGGTCATTTGAATTATTCAAGTCTGTGACGAGTCACATTTCCATTGCGGCTTAAATTACGCCCATGTGGGGCCCCTCGGTATTGTTACTTTTATTTTTCATACGCCCATGGAGGGCACATTAAATACCTCAACATGAAAACTAACTGTAATTCCTTTTTTCTGATAGGCAATATTTACGATCGCCGCCTCTCTCTCTTTCTAACTACCGTCTTGATGCGGCTGCAGCGTCGACGCATCGCGGAGAGAGCAACCTCCCGACTGCGGACGCTGCGCTGCATGGCGACGCTAAAGAGACCATGAGAAAACCGAAAGTGAAAGAGAGAGATGGCGATCGTGACGCGTGCCAAAGCACAAGACGCATCGAATGTTTTCACCGTTAGGACATAAGTAGGCAGAGCAAGGGTGGGTTTGAACAGAGAGCTAGAATTAGGAGAAAATCACTTCGCCAGTAGCCACGGGAGTAATCAGTCTCATTGTGAAAAAGTGAGTGCAAATCAACAAGTGCAACCAAGTATAACCAAGACTAGAGACCGAGTACCAGAGAGAGATCCTTCAGGAATAGCAGGTGAGCCCATGAACAAAGTTCCCCTTTATTTCTACTTGAGTGCGGTAGGGACCCAGATTTCCAAATATGTTTAGGATTAATTAATTATTAATAAACATTACAACATGATTACTTAATCTAACCCGGCATTATTTTTTTATTCGGCACTGAACTTTTGTATACCCTTTCCCTTCCCTTTTCCTTGCCCACTTAATTATTTGAGTGGAGCCAAAGGATCAGCGGACTTCGGCAGGATGAGTTATTCTCCTGCAGTCGAAGTCAGTCGCTGGTCCCTAGGCTCAGTTACTCAAGGTGAGGAGGCAACGGATCTCGGCCAAGCGGGCTTCGCTTGGCAGACGAGATCAGTCGTTGCAGTTCCTCTGCACCATCCCTGTCTAATAACCCCACTAACATTTCCTTTCACGCTTCCTTTTCCCAGTCCAAGAGGCAACGGATCTTGGCCTAGCGGGCTTCGCTTGGCAGACGAGATCAGTCGTTGCTACTCCTCTTGGACTCTCCTTCTACTCCTTTTCCTTCCCTTTCCTCCCCTTTAGGTGGTCTCAGTCCCATATCCTAATACTCGTCAAGGTCTCCAGATCAAATAAATGTTCTGTAGACTGGACTCTGGGACTGAGAATTGTACCCCAGCCAGAGCTTCCTTACAGATGGCGCCCGAGCAGGGACCTTGACGAGTATTATGGGGGAAATGTTAAATTATATATATATATATGTATGCACATTCATAGATATATATATATATATATATACATATATGAGTCCACACAAGGGTGAAAATTTGATATGTATGTCTATTCATTAATATATATATATATATCGGGGTCAACACAGAGGCAAAAATTATTTTTTTTCATATATATATATGTGTATATTTGTGGTTAGGGTATTTAAAAGTCGCATATACGTTGTCGATGTGCCACGTGCTTTTAGTTTTCTTTGCAAGCAACAGTTACATGCGAGAAAGAGACAGGGACACGCGAGTGGCCAGTAAGAATGAGAGCAGACAATTCACCGTTTGATTCGGGGCGTGCGTGTGAGCTACGAGCATTCTCTGGCCATTTCTCTCTCACTCTTACACACAGCTTTGATTCAACCGTTTTTTTTTTGTCTTTCCTTCATTCACACTGAATTGCAAGTACAGGCGCGCGTGGAGTTAGTTATTTTTTATTGTGCGAAAAAAAAGAGTTTTCAAAGTGCGTGTGTGGAAAAAAAAACAGTTATGTTCGTGTGCATTGGCTCTCACATGTGTGATGCCACATTCGATCGTGTGAGTGTGTATGAGTGTCGCTGACTCTCGTGTATGTGTGCGCTCACGACACGAATCGCAGTGGCCTGAAAGTGTCGGGCTGTGACAATTACGTCACACATTTCTTCCAAGGCATAAGAATTTCTGGTTCACTCGTACCGTACATATGCGTGAAGAGGCGACTGATAGACATTGACACAATCGTATGGGTATTCGTATGGAAGGGTATGCACAGGTATATCGCCTAAGCTTAACACACACATGAGCAAAAGAAAAGCATTTGTTTTATGCAGACTTGCATGATTGTTTTTTTGTTGTTTTGTTGAGAACAGTGAAACAAAAGCAACATTTAACAAAAAAAAAAAAAAAAAAAAAATATATTTACAACACGTACACATTCATGCCCTGCTATGGGAGAAAATCGGCAGAGTCTCGGGCAGGGTTTCGACAGAATTATCAGAAGAGTTATCAACAGAGTTCTCGACAGGATTAATAGCATCTTCAACAGCATAGTTCGGAGGGAATTATTAATGAAGTCAACTACTGACAGAGTCACACATGGAAATCAGTTTCAAAAAAAAATAAAGTAATATATATATATTTATAACACGCTCAAAGCCAGGTCATGCTAAGGAAGAATATCGGCACAGTCTCCGGCAGGGTTGCTACCGAATTATCAGCAGAGTCATCAACAGAGTTTCCGACAGGATTAATAATTTTATTAACAGCGTAGTTCGGAGAGAATTATTAATGTAGTCAACTACTGAGTTACCGACAGAGCTAGCAATAGGGTCATCAACGGAGCCATCGACAGAGTCGTATATAGGAATTAGTTTTATTAAAAAAAATTTTAAAAAAAAAAGCTAACGTTACCAGAAACACATAGAACGAGTCTAGGAGTCTCTCTCAGAAAGCCATTAGTGAGGTTGTAACCTACCGCATTACGAGTCGAACGGGACCTGGGCATGGGTAACCTAAAAATCCACCACTCTCACCCAAAGCAGCAGCATAAGTCACAGCAGCAGAGGAAACGAGACAGAAGAGTGACGCACAAGGGACTATTTAAAACCAAGCCTATGCACTGGCAAAGTCAGTCAGTCAACAAGGAAGCATCGAAAAAAATTGCTTCAATCCGGAAGGATAGCAACTGGACAAGGATCATTATCAGGACTACTCACCAATACAAGGATTAACAACTGGACAAGGATCAGCACCCGGACAAGGATCAACAAGGACATAGGACAAGGACATTCATCGCCAAGCTGAACTAAGCTTCAAGGACCCAACGGAGATTAATGCGAAGGACGTCAGGAAATTCGGCAGCAAGGACCACTATTTTCTCAAGGATATTCTAGACAGTAATCGGAGTAAACTTTTATTTTCTTTGTACAACATCGAGGGAGAAGCAATCACGTCCCCAATAACTATATTCTACAAGGATTTACCTATTTCAAATAAACAAACTGGATCGAATTCTACCAACAGGCAAGATCTTTCTTATATACATTTGAGCCATTGCAAAGATTTTGTTAAGAATATTTAAACCAAAAACCACCTCAAAAGTTCCCCGGCGGCGATAATTCCCCTTTACGCGTCACCGTTTCTTACTCTTCTTTGAACAAACATATAAACATTTTTTATATTTTCTGACCCCTCCCTTGCAGAATTTATTAAAAATTAAATAAAATATATATGTATATATGCATTGGTCAAATTGCATGTCCACATCATAGTCTATCGGTTTACCGTAGCCATCCTCAATCAGTATCGCGTAACCTACTGGGCAAACTCCGAGATCCTTAAGCTGCTTATCACTTATACTACGACTCCGAGTCTTTACTAACATACTAGCAATGGGCGTTCATTGGATAAATCATCGTGTCAAAGCCGAATTGGAAGTCCTTTCTGACGAATTCGGATTAGATACCGGTGGAATAGTGGAAGAACTAAGAAATCGGTTCCGTGAGTTCGCCTTAAGGGAGGATCATCATCCTGAGGTATTGAGTCGACTCGCAGAAATCGAAGCCCAATTTAGTGCCGGGGACAAGAAATTAGATGTAAAGCCACAGTCCAGAGCACCGTCGCCTACTCCCGAAGGAATCATTTCTCAACTACCGGTGCCACAAGACCCCAACTATCGTTCGGAATCGCATTCTGGTTCTCGTTCCGGTTCTCCGACACCTTTCGGCATGGCTGGCTCAAAGATTAACATAGAGCCCAGAGAGCGGAGTCGAGTCCATGAATCTATGGTAGGCCGTACTACTGGGAGCTATGCCTCGATCGTGGAACGTATAACTAAATGGGGAATTGCCTTTAGCGGATCTACCGACCCTATCTATTTCATAGAGCAAATAGAGGCTCGAGCCGCGACTTACCGTTTGAGTTTGGAGACGCTGCCTCCGATGATAGCCATCCTATTGACCGGACGGGCCGAAAGCTGGTGGCAAATCAGCGGCTATCCGGAGATGACATGGGTCGACTTCAAGTCCGAATTCTTAGAGTTCTTTCTACCTCCACGCTATTTTGAGAAACTAGAGGATAGTATACGCGCTCGAAAGCAACGCCATCAGGAACCATACAAGGAGTATCTAGTAGACCTTCGTTTGATGATGAAGAGAGCTCATTACTCGACGTTACAGGAACTCGACCGGATCTACGAATATCTTTTACCAGACTACAAGCTGTATACCCGACGAAACGATTTCCAAACTTTACCCGGCTTAACCAAGTTGGTGGTAAATTATGAGACAATTCGATTGGAGCAAGGCAGCGAGGACTCAGCGCATGCTTGGAAAAGGAGCCACGCCGTTCAGAGTAGGACTGCTATATGTCAACTCTCCGAAGCACTAGTAGATACCAGTACCGCTTGCCGCAAATGTGCGGGAGCTGGTCACTTCGCACGAGTTGGCAATGCGGACTAAGGGGGGTACGTACCATCGAATGTTGCCGTCGTTCGGGAAACGGGCCAAACCTCCGTCTCAATCTGGGCCAGACGGAGGGACCAGACCAGGACCTCAGCCCAGTAACCCACTCCTCCTAAAGAAAGACCGCATAAAACTCCATGTCTTCGTCAATAGAAAACCAATGGTAGCTACCTTGGATTCAGGAGCGAACAAGAGTTTCATAAACGAGGAAGTGGCTCTTCAACACTTCGCTCCGTTCCTTCTGCGAGACATTCATACTAATATTAACCTTGCCGATAATACTCGAGCAGCAATCAAAAGTTCTCTTAGGGCAACCATCAGCCTCGGGGCACAGACCGTGCATATGACCTTGTTAGCGATGCCATCGATGATGGATGTTTCCTTCGGAACATAGGAACTTCTATACGTTGTGGAGGTTATCTATTACAATTGCCTCCTTTCGATAAGACCCACAGCCCAGTCAATTCTACAATTCAGCCATCCCTAGTGGCGGATGACCACACGCAGCCGGATGCTCATATAAATCAACTGGATCCTGCAGAAACGTCCGCTATGCCCAAGGACACCTCTGACTCTCAGCATAGCAATAAACCGGTATGCCAAGCAGGCTCAGTTTTGCCGCCTCCAACACCTGACGCTGTCCGTAAAAACCCATTCCGCCAGCCCGGCGGCAAAAAGCAACCGGTAACCAAGGTGGACGCCCGATTAGCCTCAGTAGAAGCTGAGACCCGTGACGAGGACTTAAAGCCAGAACAATCATCCAGTATGGAACAGGAGACACTAGTGCCGGAACTTCAAGCGGTTCTTGACGCGGAAATCACTAAGTTCGACGGGCTCAGCGGAGTTACCCAAATAGCACAACATGTCATTGTATTGAAGCACGATCGACCCATGAAGCAGAGGTATTATCCGCGTAATCCAACAAATTACACAGGCCGACATGATTTTTGCTGACGTTAACTTGAGAAGTGTTCCTAACTAATTCGGGTACGCTGATTCTAACTGCATACTTGGTTTTTGTCCATCACGTCTAGATTTTGTGAAATCTGGAGATTTGGGGTTGGAAAATAGGCACCCAAAAGTATACTATAGAAAGTTTAAACAAAAATTTTTAACGTTTTTTACGGATTTTAAAATATTCTGTGTAAGAAAATTAGTTCTTGTTTGCACATATAACTAATAAACAATATGTTACACGCAGCAGATTCCCATAATTCTTTAAAATTTAAAAGCAGACAATTCTTGGAATTCCTATAGCATACTTTTTGGTTGAAATTTTACTCATTATAGAACTATATCCAGAGTGTAAGATATTATACATTATAACAAAGAAATAACTCTTTGATATTTTGTAAATTCCTTTTCAATCAAGCCTAATATATTAATAGGATAAAATAATAATGTTTTTAGTACAATATTATGCCTATATCATGGAAAAATATATTGAAAATTAGGTCATTTTGAATAATTTGAACGCATTTTTTTCGAAATCCTGACTTGATGGAGAAAAACTAAGTACAGGGCCGTGATTAGCAGCCCCCAATTACTATAGGAGACCTATTGAACTTGAAACACTTTTTCATGACCTCAAAAATGTCGGCC
This sequence comes from Drosophila tropicalis, assembly GCF_018151085.1. Taxonomy (NCBI): domain Eukaryota; kingdom Metazoa; phylum Arthropoda; class Insecta; order Diptera; family Drosophilidae; genus Drosophila; species Drosophila tropicalis. The sequence goes on along the minus strand of NW_027173124.1, from coordinate 327,636 downwards.
TGTGTTATCAATGAAACCGTAGACGCACTGCTGAAGTGGGACCGTATTGAACCATCCAAAAGCCCTCACAGCGCACCAATCATGTTGTTAGGTAAGAAAACCGGGACACTCGCATGTGTATAGACTTTCGACAACTGAACTCTCAGTCAGTACGTGACGCATACCCCTTGCCTCATATACACCATATCCTAGAGAAATTGAGGAACGCGAAGTACATTTCTACTCTAGATTTAAAGAGCGGATATTGGCAAATACCCTTAGAGGTCAAAAGTAGAGAGTGTACAGCCTTCACAGTGCCCAGACGCGGGTTATTCCATTGGAAAGTCATGTCCGCCACGTTCCAGAGGGCTTTGGATAGTGTGATTGGACCCGAAATGGAACCACATGCCTTCGCGTACCTAGACGATATTATCGTAATCGGAAAGACGCTCGAGGAACACCTCTCACACCTGATTGAAGTCTTCCGACGTCTACGAGAAGCAAATTTAAGGATCAACCGAGACAAATGTCGTTTCTTCAAGAAGCGGATCCAATTTCTAGGTCATGTCGTCAGTGAGGATGTTATCCATACCGACCCCGAAAAGGTAGCAGCTATCCGTAACCTTCAGCCCCCAACCAATGTCAAGGAGTTACGTCGATGTCTCTGTATCGCCTCTTGGTATCGTCGGTTCGTACCCAACTTCTCCGACACGGTACAACCTCTCACAAGTTTGTTAAAGAAAGGTTTGAGTTGGTTTTGGAACGTAGAGCAACTACAGGCGTTCGACGAACTCAAGACACGTCTCACCACTGCCCCTGTCCTAGCTTGTCCAGATTTCGCTGTAAAGTTTTGCTTACAGACTGATGCCAGCGATGTTGGCCTCGGCGCAATGCTCACTCAGAGTATCGACGGTACAGAAAGAGTCATTGCGTACGCTAGTCGACGTCTCTTGAAGGCGGAAGAAACCTACTCGACTACTGAGAAAGAATGCCTAGCGATAGTCTGGGCCATCAGGAAATATCGTTGCTATTTGGAAGGCTATTGCTTCGACGTGATCACGGACCAAATGGCTAAACTCGATAGAAAATTCCACGGGGCGTGTGGCGAGATGGGCGCTGGAGTTGCAACAATACGAGTTCGAGGTACATTATAGACGATGTAAGCTGAACGTGATTGCCGATGCATTATCGCGTCAACCTTTGGATGTACTTCACTGGGCACAACTAGTAGAACCGGAGTGCAAATGGTGGCTTAAGATGCGGCAGCACGTCACAGAGCACCCTGCGGATTTCTCAGATTATATATTCGAAAACGGCCAGATTTATCGCAGACGAGACTCCCACCCCGATGACCACGATTCTACATCTTGGAAACTATGCGTCCCCTTAGAATTTCGACACCAAGTACTAAAGGAATGTCATGATGTGGTGACGGCTGGCCACTTGGGAATCAGGAAAACCACTTTGCGAGTGACCCAAAGATACTTTTGGCCTGGCCTCTTCCGAGATGTCGTGCGTTACGTTAGATGCTGCCTCGTCTGCTCGCAGTTTAAGCCGGCGCAAATAAAACCAGCGGGCAAAATGCTCATCCGTCAAGTCGCGGAGTCGTTCGATACCGTGTGTACTGACTTTATCGGGCCTTTGCCGCGTTCTAAGCAAGGTAATACGATGTTACTAGTTTTCTTGGATTTATTTTTTTTTTTTTTTTTTTTTATTTTATTTACGTCAACTAACACAGCAGTCGACGAAAAAGCTTAAGCTAAAGACAGATAGTAATTAAATGAAGAAGGTAGCTTAGCTTTATACACAACTAAACATCCCCGGCCCGGTGGAGGTGTTTTATTTGCACAAGGTGCCAGCTATGCCCCGATTCACAGCCAATGTGGCCAGGAATGAGTTGCAGCCAATCCAAGTCCAGAATATTTTCATTGGTTTCGGTGTAGATGATTAAAAAGTATAGCGCGAAGAGAAGTGACAGAAAGATGAGGAGAGATAAGGTGAGGAAGGTTGTTAAAAGATTGGCAAAGAACACGAAGAGGTTCGTGAAGAGAGTAGTTAGTCAGACATCTACTAAGGTGAATAGGAAAAAAAGTTTCTTGTCCGACGTGAGGGAACACAAAAATACAGCGTATCTTTTAAATTGGTAGAAATGACTTCGCCGTTGACTAGTTTATGGAGAAAGAGAATGCCAAAAACAAGCCTACGGTTATAAAGTGAAGGAAGATTAATAAGAAGAAGTCTGTCAGAATAAGAAGGTAGGCGAAGACCCGGGTCCCAATTTAGACCGCGTAGCGCAAACTTAAGGAATTGCTTCTGTACCGATTCAATACTACGCTGGTGAACATCATATTGCGGGTTCCACACTGGCGAGCAATATTCTAGAGTAGGGCGAACTAACGAAGTGTATAAAACCTTTGTTACATCGGGATCATCAAATTCTTTGGCCCAACGTTTACTGAAGCCGAGAAGGCTGCTTGCTCTGTTGACAATTGAAGAAATATGAACATTAAATGAAAGTTTAGGGTCAAACATAACGCCTAAGTCTTTGAATGATGGAACACAATCTAACAGAACAGACTTAATAGAGTAATGAGGTAGGAGCGGAGACAAACGACTGAAAGTCATAAAAGAACACTTAGAGGCATTAAGGTGTAATTTATTAACGTGGCACCAATCACAGAACGCATCGAGACTGCCTTGGGGTACACCTGACGTAACTCGAACAGTTTTAGATATCGAGGAACGAAAAGACACCTTTTGGGTTCTGCCAATAAGATACGACTTTAACCAACCCAATAATTTTGGTGAAAAACCCATGATGTTAAGTTTCGCGAGAAGCAAAGAATGATCAACCGTATCAAAAGCCTTACTGAAGTCAGTATAAATAACATCAGTTTGACACTTTTTACGGAAGGCATGGTGTACAAGGGTAGTCAATTCTAAAAGGTTGGTAAGCGACGAACGACCTTTCATGAAACCATGCTGACAAGGAGAAATAGTGAATCTGGATAGATGTTGAAGGGAAGACGTAATAATTTTCTCAAACAGTTTAGGTATTGCCGAAAGTTTGGCAATGCCACGGTAGTTGGAAACATCCGATTTGCTACCCTTTTTAAAAAGCGGAATAATAAAAGACTCCTTGCAAATATCAGGAAATCTACAAGTCTCACTCGATATAAAGAATAACCGAGATAAAGGCTTAGATAGGGAAATCGAACACATTTTAAGGATGCAACTAGGTATATTATCAGGCCCGGGAACGAAGGAAGACTTCATAGATGACAAGCTAGAGAGAATACAGTCTTCAGTAATACTAGGAAAAAACATACAATTTAAATGTGGGATTGAAAAGGGATAGGGTGTGGGATCCGAAACAGTAGTAGAATATGTCGACTGAAAAAATTTAGCAAACAGATCTGCAATATCTAAATCATTATTAGCAGACTGGTCGTTAAGTCTGAAGGTGGAAGGTAGTACATTAGAGCGTCTTTTGGAATTGACAAAGTTGTAAAATCTTTTGGGTTTCTTATAAAATTCAGCCTTACAGCGAACGAGATAATTGTTGTAGCGTTGAGTATTTAAAAGACAAAACTGAGATTTGGCTATACAATAATTTGCATAGTCAAGTCGCGAACCAGTTTTTTTAAATCTTTTAAAATATCTCGATTTAATGTTACGAAGATTAGAGAGCCTACATGTGAACCAGACTGGCGAGCTGGAGACAGTAGAGACATTCACATAAGGAACACATTTATCAATTAGAGAATTAAGAGCAGAATAGAAAAACTTCACTGCACAATCTATATCGCAGCACTCAAATAGAAACGACCAATCAAAAAAGAAAATAAGGCTGTTAAGAAGATTGAAATTTGTTTTACGAAAACATCTACGACGAGAATTTGAGATGTTTTTAAATAAATTAGTAACCGAATTGTAAGAAATAGTAACTTCAATGGTAGGATGATAAGGATCTTCAGGTTTCACCAGTGGCTGTGTTTGCGATACAGCACTAACAGTGGGATCAGAGACAAAAACAAGATCAAGGATTCTTATAGAACAGTTAAGGAAAGAAATCAACTGATATAGTGGACTTTCAAGTAGGCTTTCAAGAAAAACATGTTGAGATGAAGGAATTAAGAAAGATAGATTATCATCAACAAGCCAAGAAATATTAGGCAAGTTAAAATCACCTAAAACTATAAGAACATCACGATCTTTAAGACGACCAAAAATAGTTCGTAAAGCATCAGCATGGTGCACGTAGATCATGATATCAGAAGCTGGAGGAACAAGAGATATATAGGCTAAAGTTAGAACATGTAACTTCGACGCAAATAAACTCAACACCTAAGGGGAGATCAATCGGCACCACACTTGAAGACAGATTCGAGTTTACAGCAATGAGTACTCCACCGCCACGACGACCAACACGATCAAGCCTATAAGAAATAAAGTTATTAGAAAGAATTTCATTATCCAAAACAGAGGAGTTAAGCCAAGTTTCAGAGAAAGCTAATATGTCAGCTGAAAAGGTTTGGCTATCACAGAAAAGGTTCGACAGCTTGGTAAGAAGTCCTCTTACATTTTGATAATGAATGCAAAGACTAGACGTTATTAGTTTTTTGAAGCAGAAGATAAAGTAGGAAGGTGGACAGGCAACGGACGAGAGCGCTTATTGGGCGCAAACTCGTGTACAACTAGGCCCTCTGGCCAAAAATTAGGGTCAACCATAGCTGAGAAGTACTCATTTGGTACTGTAATTTTAAAAGAGGAGATTTCGCGAGGCCTAGAAAACTTAAACTTTTGAATTAAAACCTTAGCAGGGCAAATATTACCAATGTAAGCTGCCACAGACGACTCAGAAGTATCTGGAGCAAGCCCAGAGATAAATAATTGTTTGCGATGAGGCACTACAGTTAGTGGAGGCGGAGGAGCATTGGGATCCGCAAGTGATTGAGAGCCGGCATGATCCTGTGATTGATCAGAGTTCCCGTGAGGGATAGATTGAGGTACACCAGGGCTTGTAATGGGTACTTCAATCTGAAAAGAAGAGCATAAAGAGGGACAAGAAGATGGTGTAGGCGAAAGTAAAATCGGAGAGGAAGTAATAGAGAGAGCTGGCGACTGCTTACGAGGCAACTCAAGGGTACATTTCTTGTGCAATTTCTCAGAAGGTGGAACAAATTTGAATTGCGACAATAATTGAACGCTAGAGTCACACTCGTTTGACAGCTGTTTGGCCAGTTTGTTTAAAGAAAGAAACCTTAAACGAAGATCCCTATACATACGGCTAAAATCAAGCTGCTGGCTGGCACAAGATGGGCAAGTCCAGCGCATTAAGCCAAGCTCAGGCTTAGACACAGACAAACCAGAAAATTTGTCGTATTCGCGGCCATTGAGGCCAGCACATTTTAAGTGAATAAGATTATCGCAGAGCCAACAAGATATTGCTCTATACTGATCATCAAAACGATCAGAATATTTGCAATTAGGTAGACAACAAGCCATTGAAAAGCCGAAAGAAAGGCAAAAAAATTATATACATATAAGAATATATAGAAAAATTAGCACAAAGCACAAAGATAATTATTGATAAATAATCAATAATTACAAATAAAACAAAGAGACAGCTAGAGTGCACAGCACAACAGAGAGTGCAAGAACAGTTATAAGCCGAGCTTTGAGAGGCGGCCTTACAAAAATGATTACGCGGGAGAGAAGCTGAGCACAAGCACAAAGCAAAGAGAACAACAAAGCCACTAGTACTGATGGTATGATGAGGGGAGCAACTGCAGGAAGCAATGACGAAAGAAAAAAAATAAAAAAAATATGTAAATGCACCAAACACTAATCACGAAAAAGAAAAAAACTGTTTAAACTGATTAATTTGGCGAATTATGGAAATAAAACACAAGGGAGTCAAGCGAACAACACCAGCGAAAGTGTAAACAAACTAAGCACAATTAAAAATTGAGAAAAAACAATAAATATTAATAAAAACTCAGGAGCTATGCAAAAACACGACCGTCACGTCAGAGAGCAGAAAGCTTTTTTTTATATAGTAAATGGGTCGAGATGGTACCACTTCATAAGGCCACTGCAGCCGCTTTGGAGAAGGCATTTCGGGAAAGGATCTGGGCCCGATTCGGCAATCCTCGTACCCAGTTCACTAGCAAGCTTTTCAACAACTTCTGCAAAACGTCCGGAATTATACTCCAGCATACCGCCCCCTATTCTCCACAGCAGAATCCTACCGAGCGCGCAAATCGAACCATCAAAACCATGATTGCACAATACCTGGAGAATGGGCAAAACACTTGGGATCAATGGCTTCCAGAAATAACACTAGCGATCAACTCAAGCGTCAACGACACCACCGGATTCAGTCCAGCCTACATCATATTAGGGCGGGAACCCCGTATGCCCGGCGCCCTTTATGACCAAGTAACGGATGTCGCCGGTAACGAACCCCCTAGCTCTGAAGAGCGCACCCGACGAATGGAAGATATTTTCAAGCTCGTACATGAGAATCAACTGAACGCGGCCCAGAATCAAAAGAAATACTACGACCTGAGGCGACGCGACTGGCGTCCAAACATCGGGAGCATGGTCATGCTCAAGCAACATGTGCTGTCTAATGCCATCGAAGGGTTTAATGCCAAACTGGCGCCTAAGTATAAAGGCCCGTATAAAATAATCAAGTTTCTTTCCAGCAACGTCGTTAGACTACAAGAAACCCAGGGACGTAAACGACGTACCGCCGGTCTGGCTGACTTAAAGGCCTTTAATAGTGACGACGGCGAACCACCAGAACTTGTTCCTTCTGACGACATTGGCCTCGGGACACCGCGTTCCCACGGCCCGCACGAGGCCACTGATTAAAGATCTTTCAAGGGGGACCACTTGTTGGTGGGTGCGCCTGCCCAACGTCCCCCTCCCTTCTAAAGAGGGGTACTTCGCGCCGATGCTAGGCAAGAATTGTCTAAAACCATTGTATCTTAGTTTTAATCATAGCATTTTTGTAAACCGCACTCATAGGGCCCCGTTAGTACACTCAGAATGCAGGGTAGCTTTAACGCACTTTATATTTCACAGTGTGTCACAGCAAGGAGAAGACGACGGCGATCGCGCGTCAGATATAGCCCGGATCGTCGAAGAAATGATAGCCGTATGGGAAAGGGAACATGGCCCTGTCATGCCCGTCCCCCCACAGGCGATAGTGCACCGGAAGACCCTGTCCGGCTTTGCCGCGTAGAGTTGGCCCCGACAGACATCCCTATCGAGCGACCATCAGGGAGCAAGGGTCACCAGGGCGACCGAAAACCACCCGACGAGGCTCAACGAGTTGCAGATTCTGCCCGACCGGAGCGCGCCGTGATCCTGTCGGTGGTCAACCTCCCTCCTTGGCACAAGATATTGGACCCTCGGATTCTGCCGGCACCATTCATATAGAAGAACCGACGACATCCACCGACCCGGTGGGGCAAGCCTGCCCGGAAGAAACGATCGTCTCGGTCGCAGCTACGTTCTTTGGATCAGTCCCGGTGCCCGTGTGCCCCCAGATATGGCGCTCGGACAATATCGACAAAACATGGTCACACCCCCGCTTTCCTAAACGGAGCCCCTCGTCTGGCCGGCAGAGCGCGTTTTCCGGGAGGAGATGTTCGTCCTGCCGTACCCAGGGCCGGACCCTGGTGAAGTACTCGCCGTCCAAATGGAGGACTACAGAGTCCCAGCCGCCGATGACCAGGGATCCAAGTCCCACTCTTCGTCCCACCGTGGATCGGACACCCCTCCGCAGCCCGTACATGAGTCTTCCAAAGCCCGAGCAGACCCAGCTCCACTCACAACGGACACCCCTCCGCGGCCCGTTTGTGAGTGTCTGGAGAGACGTCCATCTCTGGCAGTCGTAGAAGTAGCCATGCCGGACACCCCTCCGCGGCCCGCGTATGAGCCGATAAGTCCCCCAACCGTCAGGGTTCGTGAGTGTCCACCAGTCAACGAGGAGACGCCTATGGATCTCTCTGGGCCCAGCCCCCGACCAGCGCTCGCCCCAGCAAACGAGACCGCTACCACACCAACTCACGCCAGCCTTGGGCTAACGTCGCGAGGTCCTTTGCGCCGATCTACGGTAATTTATGTGCCGGAGGCCATTCCCGCGGCTTCCAATTGGGTCATCACACCGCCAGAATGGATCGTCAACACCCCGGATAGGCGAGTGCCCGTTGAGATACGAGACCGGGTGGCGGTAATCCATCAAGAAGGACCCCGCCGAAACCAACGCTTCCTCATGTGGGCGGAAGAGCATCTGTTCCGCATCGAAATCAAGCTACATGGGCGAGTCACGATCCGTTTCGTCCGGTCAAAGTAGGGACACCGTGTGACGAGTCACATTTCCATTGCTGCTTAAACTACGCCCATGTGGGCCCCTCTGTATTGTTACTTTTATTTTTCATACGCCCATGGAGGGCACATTAAATACCTCAACATGAAAACTAACTGTAATTCCTTTTTTCTGATAGGCAATATTTACGATCGCCGCCTCTCTCTCTTTCTAACTACCGTCTTGATGCGGCTGCAGCGTCGACGCATCGCGGAGAGAGCAACCTCCCGACTGCGGACGCTGCGCTGCATGGCGACGCTAAAGAGACCATGAGAAAACCGAAAGTGAAAGAGAGAGATGGCGATCGTGACGCGTGCCAAAGCACAAGACGCATCGAATGTTTTCACCGTTAGGACATAAGTAGGCAGAGCAAGGGTGGGTTTGAACAGAGAGCTAGAATTAGGAGAAAATCACTTCGCCAGTAGCCACGGGAGTAATCAGTCGCATTGTGAAAAAGTGAGTGCAAATCAACAAGTGCAACCAAGTATAACCAAGACTAGAGACCGAGTACCAGAGAGAGATCCTTCAGGAATAGCAGGTGAGCCCATGACCAAAGTTCCCCTTTATTTCTACTTGAGTGCGGTAGGGACCCAGATTTCCAAATATGTTTAGGATTAATTAATTATTAATAAACATTACAACATGATTACTTAATCTAACCCGGCATTATTTCTTTATTCGGCACTGAACTTTTGTATAACCTTTCCCTTCCCTTTTCCTTGCCCACTTAACTATTTGAGTGGAGCCAAAAGATCAGCGGACTTCGGCAGGATGAGTTATTCTCCTGTCAGTCAGTCGCTGGTCCCTAGGCTCAGTCAATCAAGGTGAGGAGGCAACGGAACTCGGCCAAGCGGGCTTCGCTTGGCAGACGAGATCAGTCGTTGCAGTTCCTCTTCACCATCCCTGTCTAATAACCCCTCTAACATTTCCTTTCACGCTTCCTTTTCCCAGTCCAAGAGGCAACGGATCTTGGCCAAGCGGGCTTCGTCAAGGTCTCCAGATCAAATAAATGTTCTGTAGACTGGACTCTGGGACTGAGAATTGTACCCCAGCCAGAGCTTCCTTACAAGTCTAATAAATATTGGTAAACGCAGGATGGTGAGTGGCATGGAAAATGTGGATTTCTCTGAGAAGATGCCTTGCATAAAAAGCAAGATTCATACTAAACCTTGTCCGCCGGCGTCTGAACATACAGTTCGGCAACTTTTGGAATTGGTACACACTGATGTATGTGCGTCTTTTCAGATACGTTCTCTTGGCGGCTCTTCATATTTTTTGACTTTCATAGACGACATGATGGGACGAATATTTCCATATTGTCTAAAATCGAAGGACGAATTATTTGAGAAATTCGTAGAATTCAAGAAGTCTGGTCAAAAATTGAAGGCGATAAGAAGTGTCAACGGCCGAGAATTCATCAATACGCGTTTTTATGCGTATTTAAAGGATCATGGAATTTTGCGTCAGTTGACGGTTCCATATAGCCCTCAACAGAATGGAGTGGCTGAACGAGCAAACGCGGATATGGAGGAGTTTCTCTAGGCAGAGGCAATAATGACAGTGTGTTACATTCGAAACAGATCACTAACAGCAGCATTAGCAGCAGCACTAGTATCAAAAGCATACAGGTTGTATGAAAAAGAAAGCGAGAGTCGTTGAGAAACGGGATGCATTGTTCAAGGATCCAAATGATATGGTTTCGATTTTCGAATCCCCAGTTCCAGCACAAACAGTCACAGGTCTGGATATGTGGAGGGACGACTCAAGTAAAGATGATATGGAAAGTGAGGAATTTGGTAGCGCTGATGGATCCGATAATGAACGTTCAGGCCAGAGCGACCATGAAGTTGGCCAAGCATACGAACAAGAACCAGAACAGGAGTTACGACAAGAAGAACACATCGGTCCTGGAAGGCCACGGTTGATTCGCACCGGCAAGCCAGGACGTCCGAAGAAAATGTATAATCGTGTAAATCGTGTAAGCCAAGGACATTCGAAGAAGCGATGAACAGTACGCAATCTTCATTCTGGAAGACAGGTATAGATAAGAAATATGAGGCTCTGTTGGCAAATAAGACATGGACTCTGGTAGATTTACCCAAGGGACAAAAAGCGATTGGTTCAAAATGGGAGTATACTATCAAGGTATACTGGTACTGGTAGCTAAAGTGTGCTCACAAACATACGGCGTCGATTCTACCGAAACCTTCTCTCCACTGTGTCGTTACGAGACGATACGGCTAGTTTTGGCTATAGCAGAGGTGCCGAAACTATATCTGCACCAAATAGATTTGTGCACAGCCTATCTTAACAGTGACCTAAACGAAGTCCTCTATATGGGCAGCCTCAGGGATATGTGAACAAGGTAAGTTCACAGCAGGTGTTGAGGCTAAATAAAGCAATATATGGATTAAAACAAGCAGGATGAGAATGGAATGCCATGTTGAAAGCAGCGCTATGTAATCTTGGATAAACTTCTGGCCAGAACGAGCCGTGCCTTTATCAGTAGGATATAAAATGTAGACTTTGTATAATTCTAATATATGTAGATGATTTACTTAAAGCTTGCCAACAAATGAACGACATGGTCGCTGTTCACGCCACCGGGTAAACAGCAGTGAGCGGCGAAGAGCAGTGAGGAGTGAGGAGGGTTTTTTGATCCTCGGCGGCTACGGTCACTCTGGGCGGAGTGACTTGATTTTCATGATGGGCATCGCCATATCAATTTGGTACGAGTTTTTAAGCCGAACACCCGTTCTTTTTCATTGAGCTATTTTTTCCGATATTGAAACCTTTCAACCCGAACCATTTCGTGTGTGTCGGGATTTCTTGTGAAATTAAAATAAATCAGAATTAATTTAAAACGAAGTTTTCGCGCGTTTAAATTTCATTCCGCACTCACCAGACCCAGAAGAAATTGGCACCCGCCAAAATTGTACTCCACATATCGTTCCGCCCCTCTACGAACATTGGTCCTTCGAGCCGGATATCCTTCCGCTCCTCTAGCTTGCATCGGCGGAATACCTGCTAAGTACAAAATTTCTTTATTCACACTTAATTTGCCCCTACATACTAATAAAAGTTTTAGGTTTCCCGCTCTTCCAAAGCGACCTCCACACCTTTATATACTTGTATGTACATACCTGACCTGTCCCAAGGTTACATGGTAGTTCTCAATCCTTAGTGTGTTTGTCCAACTTTTTTTTCCATTCCACGACCACGCATTTTTTTCCGCACTTGTCCAATTCCACTTTTATTCTATTCCATCAACCATACATACATATGTAAAACTCGTTTACACCCACATGTACATGTATTTCCCACAGCTGTTTGCCGGGTCCGCTTAAAAGTGTAAAAGACAAAAAAAATTGTTAAGGTGTTATAAAAAAAAAAAAAAATTAATAAAAGTATTCACCGCGATTTCTTATGTGAGCGAATTATTTCAATTGCCCAATTAATTTCCTCACGCGCGTATCCGCAAACCGGTGCACTTTCTTACATACATACATCGTCATATCCACATATCCACATACACATAATTCATTTCGGTGCCGCAAATTTATTTAAAAAAAAAAAAGGGGAGAGGAAAGGAACCCAACAAGGATATTAAATTTCCTATCATCCGATCGAGTTAGCTAAATAAAAAATTACTTACGTTTTTGTGAGTTACCTGTGTACTTACCTCTGTATGTATATATCCATTTGCACTGATCGTTTGTTTTATTCCTTTCGCGCACAACACTCGCGGTGTGTAAAATCGTTCGTTTTTGATTTTTTTTCTCACTCCGCACAACCACAAAAATTATTATAACACAATTAATCACCAAAAAAAAAAAAAAAAAAACAAAATATATAAACAGTGCCCGGCAGCTGTATTTTTTGCCCTATATATCCTTATTTATATACTACATCCGTGTTTTGTTTTATACGTACTCCCATCCTTACTTACAAATCCATCTATGTTTGTTTTGTTATCACTCCGCGTTGTCTACGTGTAGTTTTCGATCCGCATTCGTGCGTTCGTATATTATTCCGCATATATCTCCATTGATAGGGCTCCGTTTCCGAGCCACACGCGAGAGAATTCTCACGCAATCCTGCAGTGCACAGTAAGAAAAACCAAAGGGCGCGAGAACTCGGACTTTGTCGGTAAGTCGTCCCCTGAGTTTGTCCACTGAGCCGTCCAAGACTACGCCAAGGTCTAACAGTCTTTCGTACCCCTCTGCAACTCCGGAGAAGGTACGGCTTCCGCAAGTTCCCGTCTACTCGCAGCTTCAGCGCATCTCCAAAGTCCCGTCCGTCCTCGTCTAGCCTACCTAAAGGTCGCAGATTCTCAGTTAAAAACTCGATCGAACACAAAGGTCGTTCCAAGCTTTCAATCCAGAAGTGCCCTTATTTTCCATTAAAATGCACTTAGAGCAGCTCAAATCCCTTTGGTCAACTGTCGAGATGGAGTACTCCCGGTGTCACAAGGCCTTGACGACCCAAACAGACGAGGAAAGCTTGGCAAACATAAGCCACATCAAGGCGAAGCACGAATCCGCTTAAGCGGCGTATGTGCGATGCGGGACGTTGTTCGGAGAACGCATCGAATAGCCCTCGGCACAGATGGCGAGTCTTATGCTTCAGCCAAACTATCCGTCGGGGCCTCCGGGGCATAGAGTTCCTCCGTGTGAGGTGGAGACATTTGATGGCGACAGCCTAGCATGGCTTACATTCCGCGATTTGTTCGCTGCCATTTATACTGCCAATCCGTATTTGTCACAAGTGGAGAAGCTTTATCACTTGAATGCCAAGACGCGAGGGGAAGCGAGAACCATCGTGGCTAAGTCCCCCCTGACGAATGAGGGTTTACAGTCGGCGTACGATAACCACACCGCGCGGTACGAAAATAGCCGTCTGCTTGTCATGACTCAAGCTAGACAACTCCTTCAGATTCCCGCGGTGGCACAAGAGTCGGGTAAATTCTTGCGAGAACTGCAGACTACGTTTCAAGGGTGTATTACCGCTCTTGAGCGTTCGGGTGTTAGCACTGACATGCCTGTTCAGAGGCGTTTGGAAACCATTAGACAGCAGTGACTCTGTTTGAATTGTTTTGCTCGCGGTCATCAAGTGAAGTGCTGCTCCAGTACGCATAATTGCCATACCTGCAAGGAACGTACCCTGTTGCATCCTAGTGATGTGTCCGTGTCCTCGCCGTCCGCTGCTCAAGTCCCACCATCCAGTGCCACAGAGCGTCCGTCCACGAGCAACCAGATCACCAATGCTCAAAGTTATTTTGCATCTACCCCAGGCAGAGGGCTCTTAGACAATGCGATTGTCACTCTGCATTATCGCGGTGTGGAACACCATATTCGTGCGTTGATCGACTCGGGGGCCGATTCAACTTTCCTATCCGAGCGTGTCTTCAACATTGGACCCCCCTTTTATCCAGTAGACGCCGCGGTTACTGGCATGGGCCAGAGTGAGGATACGCCGACAAAGTGTGTCTGCTGATGCTGTCTCCTCCGTGTGACAGGCTGAACAAGATTGAGGTGTCCGCCCTGGTCGTATCCAAATTGTCGGGAGCCATTCCATCGGCTCTATTCCTTAACACGGTTCCGACGCAGTGCCTCGATCGCCCCCTGGCTGACCCGTATTACAACAAGCCCGCGCCTATTGATATGATTATCGGTGTAGACCTTTTTTCCCACATCCTCGGAGAGCGGATCAAAAAGGATATTGGTGATTTCGTCGGGCTAGAAACCATCTTTGGATGGGTTCTGTGTGAAGCGATCATGCCTGACCCTCCGGTGGCTCGATTAGGTTTCGCTGCACAGACGCGAGTCAGTCCGGAAGCAAAACTTGATGTACTCTTCACCAAGGTTTGGGATGTGGAAGACCTTCCCGAAAAGGAGGATGACGTATTCTGCGAACGGAATTTCTAGGAGACCACCTGAAGAGGGAAGGACGGCCGATATATTGTGTCTCTTCCCTTCAAAGGTCCGAATAGCGTCGACTTGGGTTATTCAAGACCGATCACGCTGGCTCAATTCCTGCGGAATGAAGCACGACTTCGGATCCCGTCCTAAAAACGCAGAACGATGCCATAATTCAAGAATGCGAGGAGTTGTGCCATATGATTCGGGTGACGCCGCCTCAGGATGGAAAAAAATTCTATCTCCCCCATCACGCCGTGTTTAAGCCCGACAGCACCACCACCAAGGTACGCGTGGTATTTAACGCTTCGAGTCCCTCCACCAGAGGCGTCAGCCTTAATGATGTCTTGCATACCGGGCCTACTTTTCAGGCCGATCTCACGCTTCAGGTACTGAAATGGCGGTTCTTTCAGTTCGTTTTCAACGCTGACATAACGCAGATGTATCGACAAATCCGAGTCGACCCCAGGCATACTCCTTTTCAGCGGATCCTCTACCGTGATCGTTCCTGCAGTATTCAGGATTATGAGCTACAAACTGTCACGTTTGGGGTTAACTGCGCGCCATTCTTGACGACACGAGTCCTTTTATCGATGTACCCTCAGGCGAACGAAATCGTTCGGAACTACATGTATGTCTCGCCATACGAAAGCTTCAAGCTGACCTTCAATCTGCGGGCCTCCCGCTTCGGAAGTGGACTTCCAATAAGAAGAAAGTACTTCAAGCTATCCCAAGAGAGCATCTGCTGTGAGAGGACTTTCTCGAGCTGGAAGACGCGAGCACTGCGAACACCTTGGGAATCTGCTGGCAAGCCAAAGTCTCCAAGAGGCAGGTTCTGTCCCATATCGCTAAACTCTTCGACCCCGCTGGCTGGCTAACCCCATTTGTTATCCGAGCGAAGATATTCATGCAGCAAATCTGGTTAACCGAACTGGGCTGGGATGACGCTCTGCCGCCGCTCCTGCTGCAGCAATCGCACGAATTCCTGCAGGATTACCCAGGTCTCAGTCCACTCCGCATCCCCCGTTGGCTAAACACAAGCAATACGCTCTCGTGGGAGCTTCTGTGACGCGTCACAGAAAGCGTACGGAGCAGCCCTATATGTGCGGGTTCGGTATCGCGATGATGTAAGCGTCCATTTATTAACGGCTAAGACCCGTGTAGCTCCAATCAAAACAGTCTCGCTGCCTCGGCTGGAGTTGTGCGGAGCGGTTTTGCTGGCCGATCTCTGGGCGTCGATCGTTCCGTCCTCGTCTAGCCTACCTAAAGGTCGCAGATTCTCAGTTAAAAACTCGATCGAACACAAAGGTCGTTCCAAGCTTTCAATCCAGAAGTGCCCTTATTTTCCATTAAAATGCACTTAGAGCAGCTCAAATCCCTTTGGTCAACTGTCGAGATGGAGTACTCCCGGTGTCACAAGGCCTTGACGACCCAAACAGACGAGGAAAGCTTGGCAAACATAAGCCACATCAAGGCGAAGCACGAATCCGCTTAAGCGGCGTATGTGCGATGCGGGACGTTGTTCGGAGAACGCATCGAATAGCCCTCGGCACAGATGGCGAGTCTTATGCTTCAGCCAAACTATCCGTCGGGGCCTCCGGGGCATAGAGTTCCTCCGTGTGAGGTGGAGACATTTGATGGCGACAGCCTAGCATGGCTTACATTCCGTGATTTGTTCGCTGCCATTTATACTGCCAATCCGTATTTGTCACAAGTGGAGAAGCTTTATCACTTGAATGCCAAGACGCGAGGGGAAGCGAGAACCATCGTGGCTAAGTCCCCCTGACGAATGAGGGTTTACAGTCGGCGTACGATAACCACACCGCGCGGTACGAAAATAGCCGTCTGCTTGTCATGACTCAAGCTAGACAACTCCTTCAGATTCCCGCGGTGGCACAAGAGTCGGGTAAATTCTTGCGAGAACTGCAGACTACGTTTCAAGGGTGTCTTACCGCTCTTGAGCGTTCGAGTGTTAGCACTGACATGCCTGTTCAGAGGCGTTTGGAAACCATTAGACAGCAGTGACTCTGTTTGAATTGTTTTGCTCGCGGTCATCAAGTGAAGTGCTGCTCCAGTACGCATAATTGCCATACCTGCAAGGAACGTACCCTGTTGCATCCTAGTGATGTGTCCGTGTCCTCGCCGTCCGCTGCTCAAGTCCCACCATCCAGTGCCACAGAGCGTCCGTCCACGAGCAACCAGATCACCAATGCTCAAAGTTATTTTGCATCTACCCCAGGCAGAGGGCTCTTAGACAATGCGATTGTCACTCTGCATTATCGCGGTGTGGAACACCATATTCGTGCGTTGATCGACTCGGGGGCCGATTCAACTTTCCTATCCGAGCGTGTCTTCAACATTGGACCCCCCTTTTATCCAGTAGACGCCGCGGTTACTGGCATGGGCCAGAGTGAGGATACGCCGACAAAGTGTGTCTGCTGATGCTGTCTCCTCCGTGTGACAGGCTGAACAAGATTGAGGTGTCCGCCCTGGTCGTATCCAAATTGTCGGGAGCCATTCCATCGGCTCTATTCCTTAACACGGTTCCGACGCAGTGCCTCGATCGCCCCCTGGCTGACCCGTATTACAACAAGCCCGCGCCTATTGATATGATTATCGGTGTAGACCTTTTTTCCCACATCCTCGGAGAGCGGATCAAAAAGGATATTGGTGATTTCGTCGGGCTAGAAACCATCTTTGGATGGGTTCTGTGTGAAGCGATCATGCCTGACCCTCCGGTGGCTCGATTAGGTTTCGCTGCACAGACGCGAGTCAGTCCGGAAGCAAAACTTGATGTACTCTTCACCAAGGTTTGGGATGTGGAAGACCTTCCCGAAAAGGAGGATGACGTATTCTGCGAGCGGAATTTCTAGGAGACCACCTGAAGAGGGAAGGACGGCCGATATATTGTGTCTCTTCCCTTCAAAGGTCCGAATAGCGTCGACTTGGGTTATTCAAGACCGATCACGCTGGCTCAATTCCTGCGGAATAAAGCACGACTTCGGATCCTGTCCTAAAAACGCAGAACGATGCCATAATTCAAGAATACGAGGAGTTGTGCCATATGATTCGGGTGACGCCGCCTCAGGATGGAAAAAAATTCTATCTCCCCCATCACGCCGTGTTTAAGCCCGACAGCACCACCACCAAGGTACGCGTGGTATTTAACGCTTCGAGTCCCTCCACCAGAGGCGTCAGCCTTAATGATGTCTTGCATACCGGGCCTACTTTTCAGGCCGATCTCACGCTTCAGGTACTGAAATGGCGGTTCTTTCAGTTCGTTTTCAACGCTGACATAACGCAGATGTATCGACAAATCCGAGTCGACCCCAGGCATACTCCTTTTCAGCGGATCCTCTACCGTGATCGTTCCTGCAGTATTCAGGATTATGAGCTACAAACTGTCACGTTTGGGGTTAACTGCGCGCCATTCTTGACGACACGAGTCCTTTTATCGATGTACCCTCAGGCGAGCGAAATCGTTCGGAACTACATGTATGTCTCGCCATACGAAAGCTTCAAGCTGACCTTCAATCTGCGGGCCTCCCGCTTCGGAAGTGGACTTCCAATAAGAAGAAAGTACTTCAAGCTATCCCAAGAGAGCATCTGCTGTGAGAGGACTTTCTCGAGCTGGAAGACGCGAGCACTGCGAACACCTTGGGAATCTGCTGGCAAGCCAAAGTCTCCAAGAGGCAGGTTCTGTCCCATATCGCTAAACTCTTCGACCCCGCTGGCTGGCTAACCCCATTTGTTATCCGAGCGAAGATATTCATGCAGCAAATCTGGTTAACCGAACTGGGCTGGGATGACGCTCTGCCGCCGCTCCTGCTGCAGCAATCGCACGAATTCCTGCAGGATTACCCAGGTCTCAGTCCACTCCGCATCCCCCGTTGGCTAAACACAAGCAATACGCTCTCGTGGGAGCTTCTGTGACGCGTCACAGAAAGCGTACGGAGCAGCCCTATATGTGCGGGTTCGGTATCGCGATGATGTAAGCGTCCATTTATTAACGGCTAAGACCCGTGTAGCTCCAATCAAAACAGTCTCGCTGCCTCGGCTGGAGTTGTGCGGAGCGGTTTTGCTGGCCGATCTCTGGGCGTCGATCGTTCCTGAACTCCCAATCCCACCTGCAACCTCCCAGTTTTCCACCGACTCTAGCATCGTGTTGGCTTGGCTCAATAAGCCCCCGTGTAGTTGGTCCACCTTCGTGGCCAATCGGGTATCCAGCATCTCCAAAAGCACCAGTGGCCAAAGCTGGTCATATTTGCGCTCCGTGGACAACCCCGCTGATTTGGCAAGCCGTGGAGTCTCCGCGGCCGAGTTATCGGCCAGCAGCCTCTGGTGGCATGGGCCGGACTGGCTCCGGCGGTATCCCGAGTACTGGCCAGCTCTCAATAATGAACTTCCAGACACCCAGCTTTAGCAACGAGTTCAGTGCCACACTACTTCGACTACCATTAGGGCATTACGGCATTACAAGCCACCGCGTACATCATAAGCGTCGCCACCAAAAAGATTTACACGCCTTACACGGTCCACCTCACCAACGACGAATTTCTCTCCGCCGAGCGCGCCTTGATTCGGATCTCCCAGCGTCGAAAATACGTCGCGGAGATACGGGCCCTTGGTGAAGGGCGACCACTTCCATCATCGAGCACGCGGGATATTCCGCTCCTGCGGGCGACTCCGGGCCGCTGAATCCCTCCGGTACGATGAACGTCACCTATTCTCCTCCCCTATAATACCCACTTCACGCGTTTGTTGAATTCGCCCACCGCGTCACGTTGCATGGCGGCAATCAACTGATGGTGCGGTATCTGCGAACCAAATTCTGGATTCCACGGATCAAGAATCTTGTGAAGTCCCACATCAAGGGGTGTAAAGTCTGCATTGTTTATCGTCGACGACTGCAGACTCAAATGATGGGTGACCTCCCTCGATAGCGCATCACGTACTCCAAGCCCTTCACCCACACGGGCATTGACTTCGCAGGGCCCTTCGAGGTCAAGAATTATACCGGGCGTGCGTGTCTCATTACAAAGGGTTATGTCTGCGTCTTTGTGTGTTTCAGCACGAAGGCAATCCATCTTGAGGCTACCTCCGACCTCACCACTAAACGATTTCTCGCAGCCTTCTTTCGGTTTGTCGCACGGAGAAAATGCCCACAGCGCATTTACTCCGACAATGACAAAAACTTCGTAGGGGCCTCCAAGGCACTCGAAAAAGATTTCCTGGATGCCACTAAGCTGAATATAATGAAGGCATTTCCCCAGCATATTTTATCCTGGCAGTTCATTCCGCCGAGCGCCCCCATTGCGGAACCGGAGATTCTAGTCGAGCCTATGTCGCTAATCAACCGAAGGCAGCGATTGAAGGCAATCCAGCAGGCTTTCTGCGGCCGGTGGAAGAAATACCTTAAGGATCTCCACAAACGGAATAAGTGGAAATCACCGGATCGCAGTCTCCAGACCAGCGACCTCGTGATCGTGTCCGAAGATCGATCCATCGAGTGGCGCTTATGGCAGTGCCAGCGCTTCCTCGATTTCCGAGGGGAAAAGCGGCTCCGGGCGGTGCTAATAAATAAGGACTGCACAAACTACTAGGCACACGAGCACTCATCCGACGCGTGCCAGAGCCGCCTTGGGTGCCGACGATGCGGGCAAAGGCACCACACCCTGCTCCATATGGCCGACCAACCGCCGTTTTGCCCGGTCCCTGGGGCTGGTTGTGACCAAGGTCTTGGTCGACGAGGCATGCACGGCCGTCATCGAGTCGAGGTCCGATCGTACGTTCCGGTGGAATGTTATATGCCGCGTCGAAGAGGAGCTGCTCATCCGCACTCCCATCCGGGAAGTGTTGGCGCAGGTCCGGGAGAAATTCGCCACCCTGATCCTGGCCGACCCCAATTTCTATCGGCCTGCGTCGGAGTCCGTGGTGCTAGGGGCAGACCTCTATACTGAGGTCATCCAACCAGGCTGTGTGCCCGGTCTTAGCGATACTCCGGCAGCCCAGAGCACAGTGATCATACGGGTCGTCTCCGGCTCCTGTGGGATCTAGGCGCTCCAGGACGCTGCCGTCCCCCATTTTACATATGTCCAGGGTGACAATTGCACCATGTTGCAAGGGGGCGGTATGTTCACGCCACTGGGTGAACAGCAGTGAGCAGTGATGAGGGTTTTTTGATTTTCGGCGACTACGGTCACTCTGGGGGGAGTGACTTGATTTTCCGATGGGCATCGCCATATCAATTTGGTACGAGTTTTTAAGCCGAACACCCGTTCTTTTCCTTGAGCTATTTTTTCCGATATTGTAACCTTTTAACCCGAAAGGTTGTGAAATTAAAATAAATCAACATTAATTTTAAACGAGATTCTCGCGCGTTTTATTTTCGTTCCGCACTCCGCAATAAAACATAAGTGTTCACTTGAATATGTTTATGTGTATACATTAAAGTTAGGAGTTTTTATTTCCTTTATAGGTGAATTCTTACCATTTCCTTCATTAGGAACAAGGATTTGGACTTGGGAACTCTGGTTTTTAATAGTGACACACAACACAGCACTTGTTTTAGAACGTTATAAGGTTTTTATTCAGTTGTATTTGGTGTAACTAGTTCTATGTCTAATCTAAGACTGCTTGCTCTGTGGAGCGTGGTCCTTTAAATAAACCCCGAGATGCCCTATAGGCGCTGGCCGCGGCGTCATGCCGTTGGCAGCGGCGTTGGGATCGTCTCCAAAGTGGGTCGCCTCTTCCGGCGAATTCTGCTTATCGGCAATATTCAAAGAACGGTTAGGCTAGATGATACAAAAATGCTTATGCTATAAAAGGGAAGTGAAGTGTCTAGTATGACCCAACATGGGTCGTCTTGCGTCACATATCTGCTTGGATCGCATAAACACTAGGAAATATAAGTTGCTTACTTGGCTAAGTGTGTTAAGTGTTTACAAAAAATGAAAGATGTGGGTTTCTTAGTTGAGGGAGGAGGGAGTCGAGGAAGGGCATTTTACCCGATACTCGTTCAGGCGTTTCTGGTAGAGTGTGCCCATCGAGTCCCTTTGTAATGTGAGAGGCCGGGGTGCGGGGCATGGTCTGGCTTGTGAAGGGAAAGGCGTCCCAGGGGCGCTAGTTGTGTGAGAGGAGGGGAAAGAGGCCTCGTGTGAGGATGGGTGTGCTAACTCCTCCCCCTCAAAAATCGACGTCCCTTTGTACTTATGGGCGGTGATCCTGGGGGAGGGTGGTGTTTCTGGTTTTCGGAGCACCTTCTTCAGAATCCAACCTATGGAGATGGCTAGAAGTACAAAGATTAACGTCGCGCAACTGGCCGTGATGGTGGTTCTTTTTGTTAGAGTGTCGAGGCGGCGTAAATTGTTTATGTGCAAATTGTAAATGTATTCCACATTTAACCTGTGCCCTTCGTTTATGACTTCTGACAAAGTGGAAGGTATTGCCACCATTCTTGTAATCGTCTGGCTTTTGAAGGTTTTATTAGCAATTGTCACTGATTCGTTTGAGAATTGAATGACAAAGGTACCGTTTAGGTCCGATTCTACAACGCCGTTTGTCATCTTTCCTTTAAAGTTGGTCGTGAATATGGTGCCATCTTCCATTTCGATGGGGCTTGCCGTGTTGGTTATTGAATGGCATTTTGCGGTGCCTCCCTTTATCAGTCTTGGCAGGCAAGAATCCTCATCCAGGTGGGTGAGGTCCGATTCCTTACAAATGGTGATATTGCCCATGGTTTGTTACAGTTGGCCTGATGATCTGCACCGAATATTCCTGTTGTAGTACCCGTGGCATTGCTATGCTGTATAGGAGCAAGGTACCGTTCACGAAGATGGTTGGTTGAGCGAATTCAATGGCCTCTATGATGTTATTGTAAGGCAGGCTTGGTGTAGTTTTGATGATATCCTGTAGCTCGTCTATGTCCAGCAGGTTTGAGTTTATCACGCCGACTTTAGCGAATTGGCATGCTCGCACAATTTCGACCAGCTTTCTTTCAAGCAATAGGATCTTATTTAGTAGAATGGACAATTCGGAGTCGTTATCCTTGTTGCTTCTTGGATGCCGGACAAGAATTGTTTATTTATGGTAAACTGCTGGTTATTCTCCCTAATTAGACAATCATGGGATTGTAAAATCTGGTCCCAGTGCAGCTGCATCTGGTGATCTTGCTATTTCCAAGCCGAACATAACCATTTGTGTGATCGTCTAGACCTCCTGTTGGAGACCGTGAGTTCCTCAATTTTTGTGTTTAAATCTTTAATTTTGAGAGAGGCCAGTGTTTTTAGGTCGCATGAAGGGTATTGGTCCAGGGCTAGGGACAGGTTCTCAGCACGGCCCGCAAAAGAGTCAAGAGGAATTACGTGTACCAAGTTTGTGTGTCCTTCTATTCTCCATCCTTTTCCTTGCTGTAACGTCACGATTGGGGACTCGTATTTAAAGACTTGGTAGCTCTCCACCGATGAGAGGCACAAAATGAGGGGGCTTGTATTGGAAGTAGAAGGGTGTTTTTAGTGTGATATTAAATTTAACTTAGCTTCTAGTTGCTTAAGTGCTATGTGTATAAGTGTGTTTCTACTTAATGTGTGACTTGTGTAGCTTCTTCCCTGTTTGTGTGATTACTGTAACCCTTTCGTATTGAGCGACTTTTTCCTGGAAAAATCTCTTTGCGTGTTTTCCTTTGATTTGTTTGTTGGCCAGGAGAATTTCTTGGTCAACCTCATATGACAAAGGGTTGTCCCTTTTAAGTTCTTGGCCCTATTTGTAACTGCTTGTTGATGCTCGAGCAATCTTCTAACGTTCTCTAGGAGTGTTTCTTTGGGATTGGCGGTTCCGCCCACGCCTTGTGCCGATGTTCGATTAAAAAAAAAAAACGACGGGTTTCTTTTTTGGTTACGGAGTGTAGGGATTGATTGTATCTTGTGACCGTCAACTTTGCCAACTGCGCAGCGCTCAACTTCGGGTGCTCCATGCGTAAACATCGGTATATTTCTAGGAATGTTGAGTGGAACCGCTCTACCTGTCCATTCAACTCACTTTTTTGCGAAGGGGTCCGGTAAATCTCAATTTGTAGTTCGTGGAGATGGTTGACGATGATGGGACATAACAATCCTCGCTCGTTGTCCATTACTATTAATTTGGGCACTGAGATATATGCAAGAACGTCCATAAGTTTTTCTTTGAGGTGTATAGACGATCTGTTCTCGATAGGGAACAACATTGCGTATTTCGAGAATTTGTCAATGCAGGACAAAAACCATAGTTTCTCAATTACGAAGAGATCGATGTGTAAAATTTCGCATGGCATGCAAGGTATTGGTGTCGGCTGCAGGAGAGGTTTCTTTGGTCCTCGTTTGTATTTTTGTGTTCCACATATAGTGCATTTTGACACATAGCTCTTGGTTTTTGCCGCCATTTTTGGGCGATGAGTTTTGGAAAGTTCCCCTTTAAGTGCAGTTCTAGATAGGGCAATGTCTTTGGACAGATTTATGTGTACCATATGTCACTGAAATCCAGGGTATTGTTCGGTGGAGGTGTCAATGCCCGTCCCTATGATGACAATTATCTGATTCCGAAATGAGTTGAGTGGGGTGTCGACCCGGTGCAGTGGGAGGCGAAGTGTTTGTCCAGCCGATTGCGCTAGCCTGAGAGGGTTTAGATGCGAGGTAATGCGTGACAAGGCATCGGCCACTGCATTTGCTCTTCCCGGCTTATAGAACAACTTGCAATTATATTCCTCGATCCGGGCCTTCCATCTTTTTAGCTTTGCGTTTCAGTTGCTGTTTCCCAGGACAAAAGTCAATGGCTGGTGATCGGTGTATATCCTGATTTCCTCTGCTCCATATAAATATGAGCGCAATGTCTCTAGTCCCCGTAGGATGGCTAGCATTTCCTTTTCGTTGGTTGCCTAATTCTCTTCCGTTCGTGATAGTCCCCGAGAAATAAAGAAGATTGGCCGATCCTTCTCATCCTGTAACTGGGACAGGACACCACCAAATGGCTCGTTGGATGCGTCGGTCATGAGGTTAAACGGCTTGCTGAAATCCGGAAAGGCTAGGACTTCGGATGAAACTGGCAGTGCTTTAAGATCCTCGAAGGCCTTTAATTCGTTTTCCCCAAAGGTGATTTGTACCTTCCTTGATTGGCTTGCTCTAACTTGACGCAGATCTCCCCTCGTGAGGTTAGTGAGAGGTTTGGCTACCTTGGCGTAGTCTCGGATGAATTTCCTGTAATACGACGTCATTCCCAAGAAGCTCTTGAGCTCCTTTAGGTTGGTTGGAGGCTTCATTGCGGTAACGGCTGCTACTTTCTTCTCGTCGGTGCGTATCCCTTCACTTGACACCGTGTATCCCAGGAAATTTACCTCGGTTTTCATGAAGGTTAACCCGATGGTTGGCCCCTAAAACCTTTTCGAAGACTTTCTGAATGTCGTTCATATGTTCCTCCTCGCTCCTGCTGAATATTATAATGTCGTCAATGTACACGTAACAACATACTCCGATGAGGTCCCGAAGGACATCGTCTATCATACGTTGAAATATGGCAGGGGCGTTTTTCAGTCCAAATAAAAGTCTTAGGAATTCGTATTTCCCGTTCAAGACGGAGAAGGCGGTTTTCGGTATGTCATTCTCACGCATCCGAACTTGATGAAATCCCGAAGTCAAGTCCAGAGTGGTGAAGAATTTAGCCTTACCCAGGCTGGAAAGCGCTGAGTTAATGTCGGGAATGGGGTACCGGTCGGCGATGGTAACAGTGTTCAATTTCTTGAAATCGATTACCACTCTGTATTGTAATGTGTAATGGATTATTTCCTCAAGCTGGGGTGTATACGATTTCGGGGTGGTCATCATGTTCATGGCGGTTGAACTCATCATCGTGAGTGGGATTTTTTACGCCGTGTTCCATACTCAGCTGGTTGGTGGAGCGGTCCAATACGGCTCGAACCTTGCGCAGGGTATCGTCGCCAATGATTCCGTCAAAATCGATCAGGTTGGGCAGGACATAAAAGGTGACAGTTGTTTCCTTCCCGAAAGGTTTAAAAAATTTCCCTTTTACATTTTACGTTATCTTCATGCTTCCCCCGACGGAAGCGGTATACAAGAGTCGTGGCAACAATTGGCAGTGGGGGGCGTGCCGCACCTGGATGTAATTGGCGGCGGCCCCAGTATCGATGAGGAAGGTGAGACATTCCCCATCTTTGGTAGCGTACTTTAAGTACGGTACTCCGGTTCGGATGGGTTCATTAAATTTTCAGCCTTTTTGGGGCTTCGTCGGTCATCCAGTTGTCTTGACTCACCCTTGGAGTCTTCAGAGGCATCCGATCCTTCCACGGTCAAATGGTTCAGGGCCTGCCTTTGATTGTGCCCACGATCTTCTGGTTTTTTTTGATCGGTTTTATTCCCTCCGTGGTGGTGACCGTTGTTCCGGCCATAATTATGGTCCCAATTGGTTTCCTGTAGGAATTCTTACCCCTGTAGTTGTTATTTTTGTAATCTTTACCGGACCTGTAATTTCCCTTGAAAGGATTATCGTTATTTCTGTAATTTTTATCGGAGAGTGGGGCCCGATGATCACTACTCCCCTAGCTGCTGCTTGGCGTATCGAGTCGGAACTCATGGATCTTGCTGACGACACCTAAAGCTGCACGGTGTGCAGCGTTTAAGGTCGTCGGGACGATATGCAAGAGATGTATCCTTAGTTCCCAGCTTAGGTTGCAAATAAATTCGCATGAGCTGTTTACTTCTTGTTGTCGGAGTGTGGATTCTTTTAGTTCAACCTGTGAAGTGCTCGAAATTTAACGTAGTAAGCTTCTACTGTGTCACGTTCTTGCTGCAGGTTCCGCATGGCAGACAGGATAGCCTCCGGGGGGCGTTGATCGGAGAAATGATTTCTCAGCACGCGTTTAATGGCTTCCCATGACGTGTTGTCCCCCTCTTCTTCGTAGTAGATATCAGCGGCTTCGCCGGTCAATTTCAGCCGGACACGCCTTAACATCATTTTATACGCGGTTTGTTTCCCATTTGCCGCGATTTCAACCAGTACCTCCTCAATTGAATTAATCCACCTGCCGAGTTCGGCATGACCTTCAGAATAGGACGCCAGTCCGTTGCACAAGTTGTCTACGTAAGCATTCAAATTGTGGGCGTAGGTGTTTGAATTGAGTATTCCGATTTGACCTTTTGACTCCACTCGGGATCTTGGTCACGGGAGTTGCTACTGGTGGCGTATTCACAAGGGTTTCACTGTCCGTTGTGACATACGCGGCATCCCCTGCGGCTGCCGATTGCTCGAGTTGAGCATCCCGTTTGGCCAATTGATTGATGACTTCCCGTAGTCTCTCAATTTCAGCATCCCTTTCGGCTATGGTACCCATGGCCTCCTGCAGTGTAACGCCCAAGGTTTGGTTGTCACTCATTTCAGTTTGTTTATAGCAACCCTTTTTCCAATTTCTCAAATATTTCTATGTTCCCTATTATAGGACGCGACGCTTTTTTTTATGAGTGGATGACTCCTAAGTGTGTATGTGTATACCTGAATTTGAATCTCACCCGTTGTGTAGCAAATTTTACAATTCGTGATACTAGCAATATTATCTGTAAGAATGAAAAATACACATTAAGATACCATATGCTAGATTGCTACCAATTTAGTAGCTCATTTTTGCTGTCATTATGCCTTAAACTCTCAAAAAGGGGTAACAATTTTTGGGTTTTCTGCTGAGCGTGCATAATTGGAAATGCATTTGTGCATGTGTTTCGCATTTCTGCTTTGGCCCCTTTTATGTGTTGATTCTGTCCTATAGTGTTGTTTTTTATGAGTTTTGTTTCTTTTACCTCAACCTGACTAGGCATATTCTCATTTTGTGTTTCTCAGAAACCCATAGTGCTCAAAGTTGGTGTAAGGTTTAATTTAGTATCAGCCAAGAACATGGATTGATCGGACGAAAATTTCAATCCAACTGCGCAAACGGAAATAATTTATTGCGACTCCTATTCTGATGACGAGAGCATGGAGGTGGAAATAATGGAGGTGGATTCAAGTTCTGAATCTGATGGGGATTCAGACTAAAATTCCGAATTATACCCTCGGGTCATCAGAGGTGGGTCACCGAGCTCTGATCAGAGTTACAATTTACTGTGCCTGTTCCGGATGAAGATGAGGAAACAATCCCCTTCCCGTTTCCTATGCCGATCAACGTTCCCGAGTTGATCATTCCGGAATATCTGGATTATACCCCACCATTTGAGGAGTCTCACTATACCCAGCTTACAGAGACGATCTCTGGAGTCAGTTTTCCGTTACGAGGAAAATAGAAGGCGAGCCGGGTGTCCCAACTTGAGGGGTATACTACTCAGAGGTGGGTCACCGAGCTCTGATCAGAGTTACAATTTACTGTGCCTGTTCCGGATGAAGATGAGGAAACAATCCCCTTCCCGTTTCCTATGCCGATCAACGTTCCCGAGTTGATCATTCCGGAATATCTGGATTATACCCCACCATTTGAGGAGTCTCACTATACCCAGCTTGAAGAGACGATCTCTGGAGTCAGTTTTCCGTTACGAGGAAAATAGAAGGCGAGCTGGGTGTCCCAACTTGAGGGGTATACTCAAGTGGAGGCATTCCACTCCTGCCCGCAGACGGCCAAGATAACCTGATTAATAAACTAAATCACAGAATCAAAGAGCAAGAGTTTGTTTGATTTTTTTTCATTAGTTGGGGTACTAGCTCGTATTTTCGCAGTTTCTTATGAGGGCTTGGATTTTCAACCAAATACACTTTTTCCGCAGCTCCTTGAAGGAGGGCTTGGCTTTTCAACCAGTCATGCTTTTGCTTTCAGCAGCTCCTTGCTCAGAAGGAGGGCTTGGGTTTTCAACCAGGAATGAACTCTTTCCGCGATCCTTGAAGGAGGGCTTGGCTTTTCAACCAGTCATTCGTTTTTACTTTCAGCAGTTCCTTGCTCAGAAGGAGGGCTTGGGTTTTCAACCAAAAATGAACTTTTTCCGCAGCTCCTTGAAGGAGGGCTTGGCTTTTCAACCATTCATTTACTGTAGCAGGGCTTGGTTTTTTAACCAAAAATTAACTTTTTCCGCAGTTCCTTGAAGGAGGGCTTGTCTTTTCAACCATGTAGCAGCGCTTGGTTTTTTAACCAAAAATGAACTTTTTCCGCAGCTCCTTGAAGGAGGGCTTGTCTTTTCAACCATTCATTTTTTGTTGCAAGACACCGGAAGAGGGAGTTTAAATGACATATCCACCCATTGTGGTAATTGAACCTTGCCACTGCATGTGGCTAGATTTTCTTTCTTTTTTATTATTATTTTTTTTTAGGGTCCCGTTGCCAAACACGAACAATTTGTATTTGTGTTAGTTAGTTTAGTTCTACATCTAAACTAAGACTGCCCGCTCTGTCGAGCGTGGTCCCTTAAATATACCCCGAGATGCCCTATGGGCGCAGGCCGCGGCGTCATGCCGTTGGCAGCGGCGTTGGGATCGTCTCCAAAGTGGGTCGCCTCTTCCGGCGAATTCTGCTTATCGGCAATATTCAAAGAACGGTTAGGCTAGATGATACAAAAATGCTTATGCTAGAAAAGGGAAGTGAAGTGTCTAGTGTGACCCAACATGGGTCGTCTTGGGTCACATATCTGCTTGGGTCGCATAAACACTAGGAAATATAAGTTGCTTACTTGGCTAAGTGTGTTAAGTGCTTACAGGAAATGAAAGATGTGGGTCCTCGAAGACGTATTATAGGTGTGTCCAAACGAGGGACCACGCCCACTCACGATAGCTGAGTACCGGGCTCGCTAAGAAAAGAAAATAGAAGGCGTGAGCGGAAGCTCCTCCAGGACCTCCTCCACAGAGGACTGGACGACTACACGACCAAGAAACTTTTTGCTAGTTACATGGGTTCTCAAGAATCCAGCGGCTAATGTCGTTAACAGTGTGAAAATAGTAGATCACAAAAAAAATTTAGAAGAAATAGGAATATTATTGTTAGCTAACCTAATATTAGTAGCTTTAAACCTGGCTTTGAAATTATATGCAATGCATAATAAAATAATTTAGAAAAAATATCAGAGTAGAGCAGATGGTCTAAATACAGTATAAATATCAAAGAAGCTAACATCGGCTATGACGAAGTTTATATACCCTTGCAGTCCTTGGCAATAATATTTTTACATTGTGAAATTTCTTTCCCTGCAACTCAATTTATCAATATACAAACAAAACAATTTTACTCTTTCCTCATTCCCTAAGCAAAGCAACGCACGCATACACATACAGTTCATGTAGCATTGCGTCTGTGTGTGTTTGCATGTGCTCTGTTGATGTCGTATGACGTAGGTGACAGCAAGCAGAGCTGCCGGCAGAGCTAGGAGCAGAGCAGCGATTATTATATTGACTTTAACTTGTGTTATATTTATCCGATCAGATTTAAATTTTGAGATCTGGTGTTTTATATCCAATATTATCAAATATGTAAATTTCATAGCGATACTCCTATTTTTATGAAAATGTTTGTTCTGGAGCTATATGATATAGTAGTCCGATCCTGATAATTCTCATACTTGATCTGCGCCAGATAATAAAAAGCACAGAAATTTCAGCCCAATATCTCTTAAGGCGGCTAAATAAAACGCATACGCACGGACGGACAGACGGACGTGGCTATATTTACTCAGCTTCATATGCTGATCAAGAATATATATACTTTATGGGGTCGGAAACGTCTCCTTCTGTGCGTTACAAACATCTGACCAATTTTATAATACCCTCTGCAAGGGTATAAAAATGGGTCGAGTAGAACTTAAATATTTGAACAAATACGTTCCATTTTTAGACTTTTTCCTTAGCAGAGGTGAAACCAATCCAAAATATAAAGAAATCAAATACTGGATTGTGAATAATAGAAAATTTAAATCAGGGATAGCCAACTTGATAGAAAGATCCATAGTAGAAGCCTACAACCGCCTGAAGCGAAAAAACAGAATTTTACCCACCTGGGTACATAAACTATTTGAACAACCCATAGAGACAATCAATCTCTCCGAGAACTAAAAAAAAAAAAAAAAAAGCAATGAGGTGTCGCGGGACACCCGGGTAGAGCGAAGCTCTCTAGGAATTCGTCGAATTTAGGGGGTCACTGAAGTGTAGCTGAATTTTGTTAATACATTTCGATTTGAAGTCTCACTAAATTGATCGCAATATTGGGGGAGTGAAGGTAACACCCCATGCCAGTACTAGGCGACGCCCTTGTGTACACATACTTTTTATACCCTTGCAAAAAGGATATATTAATGTTGGTCAAAAGTGTGCAACGCATAGAAGGAAGCATCTCCGACCATATAAAGTATATATATTCTTGATCAGCACGACGAGACGAGTTCAAATAGCCATGTCCGTCCGTCCGTCTGGATCAACGCAAACTCCTCCTAGACCGTAAGAGCTGAAATTTTGCATGTAGACTTGTATATCTCGGATTCAGCCGGATCGGATCACTATATCATATATGTAGCTCCCATACAAATGACAAAGTCACGAACAGTGACTTTTCTTAATAACTTCGTTATTTTCTGAGCTATTGTCGTGAAATTTAATATTGGTGAGTTAATTACACATATAAACGACTATGCCAAATTTGATCAAGATCGGGTGACTATATCATATAACTCCTATAGGATCGATCTTTCGAAAACAGTGACTTTTGTCAATAACTTCGTTATTTCCTATGCTAAGATTGTACGCCGTTTTTTCGGAAACATTAGCCTTTTTAGCTTAAACGTTTTTCCACTTTGATGGCTATATGTAAGGAAAGAGTTACCAAAAATGTTGCAAGGGTATACAAACTTTGACGCGGTCAAAGTTAGCCCCGGCCCTCTGGTTTAAGCGTAACTCTTATACATACAGAGTTACGCTTAAACCAGAGGGCCGGGGCTAACTTTGACCGCGTCAAAGTTTGTATACCCTTGCAACTTTTTTGGTAAGTCTTTCCATACCTATTAGCCATCAATGTGGAAGAACGTTTTATCTAAAATGGCTTATTTTTTGCGAAAGAATGGACTTCAATCATAGGAAATAACGAAGATATTGATCATAGTCACTGTTTTCCACCGATCGTTCCTATGAGAGCTATATGATATAGTCACCCGATCTTTATCAAATTCGGCACAGTCAATAACAGATATATCAAACTAACAGATGTTTAATTTGAAAGCAATCGCGTTAAAAGTAACGAAGTTATTTACAAAAGTCACTGTTATCGACCGATCGTTCCTATGGGAGCTATAGGATATAATCACCCGATCTTTATCAAATTTGGCACAGTCATTAACAGATATATTAAACTAACAAATGTTTAATTTGAAAGCAATCGCGTTAAAAGTAACGAAGTTATTTACAAAAGTCACTGTTTTCGACCGATCGTTCCTATGGGAGCTATATGATATAGTCACCCAATCTTGATCAAATTTGGCATAGTCGTTTATATGTGTAATTAACTCACCAATATTAAATTTCACGACAATAGCTTAGAAAATAACGAAGTTATTAAGAAAAGTCACTGTTCGTGACTTTGTCATTTGTATGGGAGCTACATATATGATATAGTGATCCGATCCGGCTGAATCCGAGATATACAAGTCTACATGCAAAATTTCAGCTCTGTAGCTCTTACGGTCTAGGAGGAGTTTGCGTTGATCCAGACGGACGGACGGACATGGCTATTTGAACTCGTCTCGTCGTGCTGATCAAGAATATATATACTTTATATGGTCGGAGATGCTTCCTTCTATGCGTTGCACACTTTTGACCAACATTAATATATCCTTTTTGCAAGGGTATAAAAAGTATGTGTACACAAGGGCGTCGCCTAGTACTGGCATGGGGTGTTACCTTCACTCCCCCAATATTGCGATCAATTTAGTGAGACTTCAAATCGAAATGTATTAACAAAATTCAGCTACACTTCAGTGACCCCCTAAATTCGACGAATTCCTAGAGAGCTTCGCTCTACCCGGGTGTCCCGCGACACCTCATTGCTTTTTTTTTTTTTTTTTTTAGTTCTCGGAGAGATTGATTGTCTCTATGGGTTGTTCAAATAGTTTATGTACCCAGGTGGGTAAAATTCTGTTTTTTCGCTTCAGGCGGTTGTATGCTTCTACTATGGATCTTTCTATCAAGTTGGCTATCCCTGATTTAAATTTTCTATTATTCACAATCCAGTATTTGATTTCTTTATATTTTGGATTGGTTTCACCTCTGCTAAGGAAAAAGTCTAAAAATGGAACGTATTTGTTCAAATATTTAAGTTCTACTCGACCCATTTTTATACCCTTGCAGAGGGTATTATAAAATTGGTCAGATGTTTGTAACGCACAGAAGGAGACGTTTCCGACCCCATAAAGTATATATATTCTTGATCAGCATATGAAGCTGAGTAAATATAGCCACGTCCGTCTGTCCGTCCGTGCGTATGCGTTTTATTTAGCCGCCTTAAGAGATATTGGGCTGAAATTTCTGTGCTTTTTATTATCTGGCGCAGATCAAGTATGAGAATTATCAGGATCGGACTACTATATCATATAGCTCCAGAACAAACATTTTCATAAAAATAGGAGTATCGCTATGAAATTTACATATTTGATAATATTGGATATAAAACACCAGATCTCAAAATTTAAATCTGATCGGATAAATATAACACAAGTTAAAAACAATATAATAATCGCTGCTCTGCTCCTAGCTCTGCCGGCAGCTCTGCTTGCTGTCACCTACGTCATACGTCATCAACAGAGCACATGCAAACACACACAGACGCAATGCTACATGAACTGTATGTGTATGCGTGCGTTGCTTTGCTTAGGGAATGAGGGAAGAGTAAAATTGTTTTGTTTGTATATTGATAAATTGAGTTGCAGGGAAAGAAATTTCACAATGTAAAAATATTATTGCCAAGGACTGCAAGGGTATATAAACTTCGTCATAGCCGATGTTAGCTTCTTTGATATTTATACTGTATTTAGACCATCTGCTCTACTCTGATATTTTTTCTAAATTATTTTATTATGCATTGCATATAATTTCAAAGCCAGGTTTAAAGCTTCTAATATTAGGTTAGCTAACAATAATATCCCTATTTCTTCTAAATTTTTTTTGTGATCTACTATTTTCACACTGTTAACGACATTAGCCGCTGGATTCTTGAGAACCCATGTAACTAGCAAAAAGTTTCTTGGTCGTGTAGTCGTCCAGTCCTCTGTGGAGGAGGTCCTGGAGGAGCTTCCGCTCACGCCTTCTATTTTCTTTTCTTAGCGAGCCCGGTACTCAGCTATCGTGAGTGGGCGTGGTCCCTCGTTTGGACACACCTATAATACGTCTTCGAGGAGGGGTGCGTCCCTTTTTACGATAGTTACAGCCGTCAGGAAATCCAAGTCCTCTGGATGCCTTTTTTCAATTGTTAATTTATATTTTTGTGTGTATGTGTGTGTTCTTTTTTATTTCTTCATTATTTTTGTATTTATTTGATTTTTTTTGGCCTATTGTCACGGTCGCCATGTAATGACCGGGTTCCACTGTTATGAATATTGAATGAATGAACACGTCAGTTCAGTTTTGTGGTCTTGTTCCGATTGATTTTTATTCAAAAAATATTCTTTGGCTTAACCTATTGTTACATAGATATTCTTATGCTGCGACTTAGGCGACAGCTACAAAAGTGAGGGAGAGTGTCAGTACATACATACATATTATTTAGGGCGCTTGCATCAAAGTGCATGAAGAGCGCTCACACGCTGGCTTGGCCCTAGCTCATGTTACGCCTGTGTTTAGCTGTATATTTATGCGAGTATGTTTATGTCAATATATTTAAATTAGCACACCCATCTTCACACAAGGCCTCTTTCCCCTCCTCTCACACAACTAGCGCCCCTGGGACGCCTTTCCCTTCACAAGCCAGACCATGCCCCGCACCCCGGCCTCTCACATTACAAAGGGACTCGATGGGCACACTTTACCAGAAACGCCTGAACGAGTATCGGGTAAAATACCCTCCCTCGACTCCCTCCTCCCTCAACTAAGAAACCCACATCTTTCATTTCCTGTAAGCACTTAACACACTTAGCCAAGTAAGCAACTTATATTTCCTAGTGTTTATGCGACCAAAGCAGATATGTGACCCAAGACGACCCATGTTGGGTCACACTAGATACTTCACTTCCCTTTTCTAGCATAAGCATTTTTGTATCATCTAGCCTAACCGTTCTTTGAATATTGCCGATAAGCAGAATTCGCCGGAAGAGGCGACCCACTTTGGAGACGATCCCAACGCCGCTGCCAACGGCATGACGCCGCGGCCTGCGCCCATAGGGCATCTCGGGGTATATTTAAGGGACCACGCTCGACAGAGCGGGCAGTCTTAGTTTAGATGTAGAACTAAACTAACTAACACAAATACAAATTGACGAAACCGGAAGGGGAGCGGTACGCTTTCGTATTTGGCAACGGGGCCCTAAAAAAAAAAATAATAATAAAAAAAGAAAGAAAATCTAGCCACATGCAGTGGCAAGGTTCAATTACCACAATGGGTGGATATGTCATTTAAACTCCCTCTTCCGGTGTCTTGCAACAAAAAATGAATGGTTGAAAAGACAAGCCCTCCTTCAAGGAGCTGCGGAAAAAGTTCATTTTTGGTTAAAAAACCAAGCGCTGCTACATGGTTGAAAAGACAAGCCCTCCTTCAAGGAACTGCGGAAAAAGTTAATTTTTGGTTAAAAAACCAAGCCCTGCTACAGTAAATGAATGGTTGAAAAGCCAAGCCCTCCTTCAAGGAGCTGCGGAAAAAGTTCATTTTTGGTTGAAAACCCAAGCCCTCCTTCTGAGCAAGGAACTGCTGAAAGTAAAAACGAATGACTGGTTGAAAAGCCAAGCCCTCCTTCAAGAAGCTGCGGAAAGAGTTCATTCCTGGTTGAAAACCCAAGCCCTCCTTCTGAGCAAGGAGCCGCTGAAAGCAAAAGCATGAATGGTTGAAAAGCCAAGCCCTCCTTCAAGGAGCTGCGGAAAAAGTGTATTTGGTTGAAAACCCAAGCCCTCATAAGAAGCTGCGAAAATACGAGCTAGTACCCCAACTAATGAAAAAAAATCAAACAAACTCTTGCTCTTTGATTCTGTGATTTAGTTTATTAATCAGGTTATCTTGGCCGTCTGCGGGCAGGAGTGGAATGCCTCCACTTGAGTATATACCTCAAGTTGGGACACCCAGCTCGCCTTCTATTTTCCTCGTAACGGAAAACTGACTCCAGAGATCGTCTCTTCAAGCTGGGTATAGTGCGACTCCTCAAATGGTGGGGTATAATCCAGATATTCCTGAATGATCAACTCCGGAACGTTGATCGGCATAGGAAACGGGAAGGGGATTGTTTCCTCATCTTCATCCGGAACAGGCACAGTAATTCCTGAGCTGGCAAAGTCATCCTCCCATAAATTGTAACTCTGATCAGAGCTCACAAATTTAATATTTGTGAGTTAATTACACATATAAACGACTATGCCAAATTTGATCGAGATCGGGTGACTATATCATATAGCTCCTATAGGATCGATCTTTCGAAAACAGTGACTTTTGTCAATAACTTCGTTATTTCCTATGCTAAGATTGTACGCCGTTTTTTCGGAAACATTAGCCTTTTTAGCTTAAACGTTTTTCCACTTTGATGGCTATATGTAAAGAAAGAGTTACCAAAAATGTTGCAAGGGTATACAAACTTTGACGCGGTCAAAGTTAGCCCCGGCCCTCTGGTTTAAACGTAACTCTTATACATACATACATACATATGTATGTATGTTCATACATATGTACATATGTATGTATGTTCATACATATGTACATACGTATTTCCATATATGTAGTTACCCTTCAGTACCAAATGTCGCCGGGGACAAAATCGCCACATATTCCGAACTATTGACGTCGATAGAAAAAAAAATCTGCCAGCGCATTTCATGCTGAGGTTAGCCGAAGGCACCCGAACGAGCTAATGTCGTCATTGTACATACAAGTTAATAGTTTCGTTGCTTTCAAATTTATTTAGGTTATTTATTTAGTTAGGTTAATTTATAAGTATGTATTAAACATCTACCGCTTTAGCATTGCGTGTAGTGCCTTTTGAGTTCTTTTTGATACTACTTTCGCACACGTGGGTGCGGGCTTCAAGCCTATCGAGCTCAAGCTGCTATCAGCTGCAATAAATAAGCTTTGTGGGACCAAAGCCTCGAGTGATAACTGTAGAGCTGGATATCACCTGCGAGCTGCGCAAGCTTTGGAGTCTTAAAGCTTTATATGATAACTAATCCCCCCTCAATCGGGGACGTCCTCGGTGCCGCAAAAGATGATTAACTCCTCTCCGAGATTGGCCATAAGTGTTTGCGCATAGCTGTACACATATGAGTTTTAGGCGTTTTGGTTGAAGCGTTGGTCCAGTAATTCAGGCAATACGGTATCGGTTTTGATTTTTGTTGGACTGTGGATAATCTTCTACTAATTTTAACTAATTTTACAAACTAACAAAATTCGTATGAATATAACGATGTGAACTGCTCAACCAGCATGAATTTTTGTTTATCTTTTTTCCTCTTTTCTTTTACTTTTACTCTTTATTTTTCATTCCTTTTCATTGATTTCATTATTTTTTCTCATTTTCTTTTTAGTTTTTTTTTTTTTTTTTTTTTTTTTTAATTTATTTTTTTATTTGATATTGTCTTTGTGCACAACTCTTCCCTTAACCTTAACCGTTGATCCTAAGTCTTCCTCAATTACCTCTTCTGTATATAGGGGCGTTAGTTTGTTACCAAGTCTCTTATTGGATTTCACCATAACTTTATCTCCTGTTTTATATTTACGATCAACAGTGTTCCTATTATGATTTATTAATTCAGTTTCTTGAGCTTTCTTTACTTGATTTATAGTCGCATTAATTCTTTCATCGTTCGAATTATATAAGTCAATTGGTTTTTGCCCTGTTACAGAATAAATACTTCGATTGTACTCTATAGTGGCTAGCAATATTATGTCTGTTGTGTCCTGGATTCCTCTTTCTAGCTTTAGGCATCTGCCTATTTCGCACAAGGTGCTGTGAAACCTCTCAACTTGCCCGTTAGAAGAGCTATGCATAGGAGCAGAGTTTGCAATTTCGATACCAAAATGATCGCGAAGACAGGACACAATAGTATCCGAGTTCAAAGAGCGCTCGTTATCACAATAAATTGTTTTTGTTCGATGGAATACATTTAACAGCTGCAGAAGGTGTATTTTTACATCCAAAATTGTACGAGAAGCTATCTTTTGTACTATTGCGAATTTAGATAACTTATCCACACATGTCAGAAAATAAGTTGAGTCCGTAGAGTAGATGTCAACATGCAAAAGTTCCCCGACATAAGTTGGAATAGGAGTCTCGCATACCGGGTGTCTCGTTGGATGTCTAGCATACTTGCCCTTTGAACAAATCTTGCAATTTAACGCAACTTCTTTTGCCTTTTTTTCCATTCTAGGAAAAAAATAATCGCGAAGAATTTGTTTGACGTTTTCTTGAGAAGATCTATGAGCTCTATTATGTTCTTGATTAATAATTTCTAGTTGTTCGTTTGGGTTAACAATATCGGTTACCATTACTTCAGTGTGTCGGAAAACTGTCTTAGGAAAAATCTTCACTAAACGATGCTGAATTTTGCCAAGCACAGACAATTCGCACTTAATTGCGTTAACTACACCTAACTTCACGCAATCCTGTACAGTGTTAATTAAGTTTTGAAAATCAGTAAATACGATCATATGTCTTAATTTCTTGCCAAACAAAATAGTGGTTTTCTTAGAGTGAGATTTTCCATGTTCGAGAATTATTTGGTTGGCGTAACAGTTGACCGGTCTAGTAACGGATTCTATAGTATTTGAATACGACTCCTCACTATGAATTGTTGCAGCGTCCGAATTTTGATCTTCCTCAGTATAATTTAAATATTGGCGAGACAAAGCGTCCGCGTAAGTAAGAGGCTTATGATCCGTATAAATCTTAAGACCTTTTACACCGTAAAGGTAGTTTCTTAATGATCTGAGAGCCCAAACAATTGCGAGCAACTCTCTCTCGTTGGTCGCATAATGCTCCTCTGCTTTTTGTAGGATTCTCGAGATCATCGTGATGGGCCGGCCATCTTGGGATAAAACTGCTCCCAAGGCATTTGAAGAAGCGTCGGTCGTAAGATCGAATGGCTTTCGAAAATTTGGATATGAGAGCATTACCTCCTCTGAGATCAAAATCTGTTTTAATTTACTGAACGCCTCGCGCTGATTCTCGTCTGATGAAATTACTATTTTTTTTGACTGCGACGCTGGGACACTGCCGTTTTCGCCTCTCAGAATATCTGTTAAGGGTTTAGCTATTTTTGAGTAATCCCTTATAAATCGTCTATAGTATCCGGATAAGCCCAAGAAGGAGCGAAGCGATTTTAGGGTGCGTGGTTCCGGAAAAGCTTTGATTGCTTCCACTTTCTTGGGACAGGTTTTAATCCCACTGCGACTGACTATAAATCCCAAATACTCAACTTCTTCTTCAAAAAATTTATATTTTTCAAGGGATACTCTCATATTTGAGGCAAAAAGACTTGATAAAATTAAGTCTACATGTTTAAGATGTTCCTCCATTGTTTTTGAAAAAATGATAACGTCATCTATATAAACAAAGCAATATTTCCCGATGTGTTCACGCAAAACATCATCGATGGCCCGTTGAAACACACTGGGGGCGTTTTTGAGTCCGAAAGGAAGGCGACAAAATTCAAATTTTCCACCGCTAACAGAAAAAGCTGTTTTTTCTCGATCCCGCTCTGCGAGCTCAATTTGGTGAAATCCAGATTTTAGATCAAGTGTTGAAAAATAATTAGAACCGCCCAGATTGGATACAATGACTTCGATGTTTGGAATAGGATACGAATCCTCGATTGTTTTTGCATTTAATTTTCTAAAATCTATAACCAACCGCTTCTTCCTAATTCCGTTTTCATCGTATCCTTTCTTATCGACAACCCATATAGGATTGTTGTATGGGGATATCGATGGCCTAATAATCCCATCTTCGAGCAGTAATTGTATTTCATTATTGACAAACGACCTAACACTCATAGGGTACGGGTATAATTTAGAATATGTTGGCTCTTCATATCTTGTTCGGATTGTTGCAACAATATTAGTATTGTAGGGAAGCTTCTCATTAGGATCGGCGAAGACCCCGAATTTTAGCTTTATCATTTTATGAAAAGGTTCCTTTATGGCAGAAGGCACTTCCTCAGCTTGTAACTGTAAATGACTCACATCTTGGCCTACCAAAAACTGAATAAGTTCACTGCCAGAATCATGAGTAATTACTTTGGTTTTGAAATTCAGAGTCGCGTTAACATTTTTTAATAGATCAAGTCCTATAACACCATCGAAAGATGCCAAATTCGGGAGAATAAAAAAGTCTGAAGTTACACCGAACAAGTTAATTTTACATTTATGAGATACAGAGGTAGTTCCATGAATGGATTTTACAAAAAATACTTTATCGACTAGCTGTATACCCTTTAGCATAGGTAATGGTTTGATATAGCTTCTCGATGCTCCTGTATCGATCAGCAACTTTATTTCTTTCCCCCTACATATCTACGAATCCATGGCAGGAGGGAACTACCCCTAAAAAATTAATCTCGTCATCTTCTATCCCTGCAACCTCTTGTTCTCCAAGCTCGTTGTATGCTGCGTCAGAGTCAGGCTTCTCCTCATTAAGATGATTAATTCGATTAGTTCTAGAGCTTTGACGATCAGGCGGGCTATTAACCCACTGCTGAGTTTCAAGGTTTTGTCTACCTAATTGGCCTCGGCCTAAGTGCGCGGTGTTTTGTCTGAAACGTGACGTGGAAGGGTCAACATCCATTGGTTCGCCCAAAGATTGTACGACACCCGGCGTGCTGTTAGTTTTTTGCGATACCCGGTTGTCAGTGACGGTCCTATTGGTCTGTGCTACAACATTGGCATCGCTACCTAAGTTTGGTTGTCTATTAGAAAAATATGGATTGCGATGACCTGGAGCTGAATCTGAGTTAATAATTTTTTGTGCTGGTTGCCTGTTCCTTACAGGGATTTCAGCACTACCCTTTGCAACATGCGAAGCAAAAGTATAACGCTCATGATTTGCTCCGACTTCTTGTGCTAGTGCCAATGCACATGGTAAATCAGTAGGTCTTGATGCAAACACTATATCGCATAGGGGCTTTTTTAGTCCTGATATAAATACTCTTAAAGCGTCTCCTCTATATTTTTCGTTTATTGCATCAGCAATATCTGTTTCATAGGTCATAATGCACTTGTTAATTAACAGAGTCAATTTCTTTTCTATCTCATCATCAAATTCGAGAATTGTCGTTGTTCCCTGTCTTAAAGTAAACAGTTCCTGTTCGATTAGATAAGCAGGGCGCTTATCCGAGTAAGTAAAGTCTAGCCTAGCAATTATGGCATCAAAACTGAGCACTGTACTAAAAGATGATAATACACCGTCAGCAGCACCTCTAATTTTATTTCTAATTATTGTTACCGCCTGAAAATGTCGTGAGCTTCCATCATATTCTTTGAAAATCTCGTACACATTGTGTGCCGCCTCTCGCCAAGACACATATGTCCCGGGTTGGCCGGAAAATTCGGGAAGAGTTTTTACAGCATCGAGCGTTTCTTCACATTTTATTCCAGGAACAATTTTTACTTTTTCGCTGTCGGCTTATTAGTAATGCCGTTTATTTGATTTTTAATATTATTTAATTCGTTTTCAAACTCTTTTCGAGTATTTTCAACTGCTTCCCTTACTAACAATCTAACCTGATCTGCATTCATTTTTAAGCTAATCTCGTTTAAATTTAGTTGTCCGAAAAAAATATTCTAATTCAAGCAAGGAAGAGTCGCACATGAAGAATTATAGTTCATGGTTTTTTTTACAAAAAAAAAATTTGAAATGAAAATTGAAATAATTGTTGGAAAAAAATTATTTTTTTTTGCACGTGTTGGAGAAAATTCATACACTGTGAGCAGAACACTTACAAAAATTTTGATGATTTTTAATTTCTTTATTCAGTTTTACGAAGATTTTTCCGTAGTTTCCAGTTTTCCGTTGTTACGGGTTTTTCCGTTGGTACAGGTTTTTTCGTTGGGCGCCAGTTAATAGTTTCGTTGCTTTCAAATTTATTTAGGTTATTTATTTAGTTAGGTTAATTTATAAGTATGTATTAAACATCTACCGCTTTAGCATTGCGTGTAGTGCCTTTTGAGTTCTTTTTGATACTACTTTCGCACACGTGGGTGCGGGCTTCAAGCCTATCGAGCTCAAGCTGCTATCAGCTGCAATAAATAAGCTTTGTGGGACCAAAGCCTCGAGTGATAACTGTAGAGCTGGATATCACCTGCGAGCTGCGCAAGCTTTGGAGTCTTAAAGCTTTATATGATAACTTACATATATATATATTTCTCATTTGAAAAAAAAAATTGGAAGAAGTAAAGCATGATTATTTTTGTCTACGCCAATTCACTTCGTTCGTCAGTGCATTGTTGTTATTGTTTTTTCCAACTCCTGCGCGCATCGCTTTGTACATTTCGTTTCTTTGTTCATTCGCGATTGAATTTCGTAGGGGCAGGAACTGTTGAATTTTTTCAAATTCAGTGTATACAGTAATAAAGGTAAGTGTTATTAAAATATTATGAAGTTTTCATTCCCTAATCAATTTTGTTCTTTTTAGAATCCATCCAAAATCCGATTCCGGATGAGCCGGCGGAGAATGTGCTAAGACATTGGTTGGCACAAGCCAAAAGAAGTGAAGTAATAAAAACTTAAGAAAAATGTAAATATACATAAATATTTAAATTTAATGTAATATATTTAAGAATAAAAATAAACAAATTTAAATGTATATATATGTTATTAAATAAAAACTAATGCGTGTTAAAAAACCAAATCAAGTCAAGTTTTTATTTATTTTTGGAAAAATGCGGCGATATTCCATCGACAATGTCGCCGCAATGTCGATTGTAATTCCAAGGTATTCTGGGATATTGTAAATCCGAGGTATAATTTCGCTGGGACATTGCGTCGACATGTCGCCGCTAATTCGATTGAAAAATCAACCACTATTTTGCTGGGATATTCTGGGATATTGTAAATCCGAGGTATAATTTCGCTGGGACATTGCATCGACATGTCGCCGCTAATTCGATTGAAAAATCAACCACTATTTTGCTGGGACATTCCGTCGACATGTCGCCGCTAGTTCCGTTGAACACACGAGCGACTTTGTTATTCTTCTTTAGAGAAAATTCCGTCGACATGTCGCCGAAAAATCGATAGAATGTCCGAGGCGCTAGGACACACAATGTTAAATGTCGCCGCAAATTTGTATGGCATGTCCCCTGAAATTCCGAGGCGACATCTGAAAAATTGCCTCGGATTTTCTGAGGAATTTGCGGCGACCGGTTCTGAAGGGTATGTACATATGTACGCATACGTATTTAATAGTAATGATAACATACATATATATGTACATACATACATATGAATGCATTTACATGGTTGTATATATGTACATACATGCGTTTTCAAAGCTAAATGAGAAAAATGTATGTACATACATACATAGGTACATATAATAAAGTTATACATATACATAAAGTTTCACGTTCATATATGTACATGCATATATATATATATACATACATACATACATATATTCTAAAAAATTTGTTAACATATATAATTATTATACAAAATATACAT
The DNA here is from genome assembly GCF_018151085.1 of Drosophila tropicalis. Lineage (NCBI taxonomy): Eukaryota > Metazoa > Arthropoda > Insecta > Diptera > Drosophilidae > Drosophila > Drosophila tropicalis. The sequence continues at coordinate 284,527 of NW_027173124.1, read as the reverse complement.
ATAAATGTATAAATCCTAATGAGAAGCTTCCCTACAATACTAATATTGTTGCAACAATCCGAACAAGAGATGAAGAGCCAACATATTCTAAATTATCCCCGTACCCTATGAGTGTTAGGTCGTTTGTCAATAATGAAATACAATTACTGCTCGAAGATGGGATTATTAGGCCATCGATATCCCCATACAACAATCCTATATGGGTTGTCGATAAGAAAGGATACGATGAAAACGGAATTAGGAAGAAGCGGTTGGTTATAGATTTTAGAAAATTAAATGCAAAAACAATCGAGGATTCGTATCCTATTCCAAACATCGAAGTCATTGTATCCAATCTGGGCGGTTCTAATTATTTTTCAACACTTGATCTAAAATCTGGATTTCACCAAATTGAGCTCGCAGAGCGGGATCGAGAAAAAACAGCTTTTTCTGTTAGCGGTGGAAAATTTGAATTTTGTCGCCTTCCTTTCGGACTCAAAAACGCCAGTGTGTTTCAACGGGCCATCGATGATGTTTTGCGTGAACACATCGGGAAATATTGCTTTGTTTATATAGATGACGTTATCATTTTTTCAAAAACAATGGAGGAACATCTTAAACATGTAGACTTAATTTTATCAAGTCTTTTTGCCTCAAATATGAGAGTATCCCTTGAAAAATCTAAATTTTTTGAAGAAGAAGTTGAGTATTTGGGATTTATAGTCAGTCGCAGTGGGATTAAAACCTGTCCCAAGAAAGTGGAAGCAATGAAAGCTTTTCCGGAACCACGCACCCTAAAATCGCTTCGCTCCTTCTTGGGCTTATCCGGATACTATAGACGATTTATAAGGGATTACTCAAAAATAGCTAAACCCTTAACAGATATTCTGAGAGGCGAAAACGGCAGTGTTCCAGCGTCGCAGTCAAAAAAAATAGTAATTTCATTAGACGAGAATCAGCGCGTCAGTAAATTAAAACAGATTTTGATCTCAGAGGAGGTAATGCTCTCATATCCAAACTTTCGAAAGCCATTCGATCTTACGACCGACGCTTCTTCAAATGCCTTGGGAGCAGTTTTATCCCAAGATGGCCGGCCCATCACGATGATCTCGAGAATCCTACAAAAAGCAGAGGAGCATTATGCGACCAACGAGAGAGAGTTGCTCGCAATTGTTTGGGCTCTCAGATCATTAAGAAACTACCTTTACGGTGTAAAAGGTCTTAAGATTTATACGGATCATAAGCCTCTTACTTACGCCATATCGGATCGAAATCCGAATTCTAAAATCCAAAGATGGAACGCGATTATTGAAGAATTCGATGCTACACTTCTCTATAAACCCGGCAAGGATAATTTGGTTGCGGACGCTTTGTCTCGACAATATTTAAATTATACTGAGGAAGATCAAAATTCGGACGCTGCAACAATTCTTAGTGAGGAGTCGTATTCAAATACTATAGAATCCGTTACTAGACCGGTCAACTGTTACGCCAACCAAATAATTCTCGAACATGGAAAATCTCACTCTAAGAAAACCACTATTTTGTTTGGCAAGAAATTAAGACATATGATCGTATTTACTGATTTTCAAAACTTAATTAACACTGTACAGGATTGCGTGAAGTTAGGTGTAGTTAACGCAATTAAGTGCGAATTGCCTGTGCTTGGCAAAATTCAGCATCGTTTAGTGAAGATTTTTCCTAAGACAGTTTTCCGACACACTGAAGTAATGGTAACAGATATTGTTAACCCAAACGAACAACTAGAAATTATTAATCAAGAACATAATAGAGCTCATAGATCTTCTCAAGAAAACGTCAAACAAATTCTTCGCGATTATTTTTTTCCTAGAATGGAAAAAAAGGCAAAAGAAGTTGCGTTAAATTGCAAGATTTGTTCAAAGGGCAAGTATGCTAGACATCCAACGAGACACCCGGTATGCGAGACTCCTATTCCAACTTATGTCGGGGAACTTTTGCATGTTGACATCTACTCTACGGACTCAACTTATTTTCTGACATGTGTGGATAAGTTATCTAAATTCGCAATAGTACAAAAGATAGCTTCTCGTACAATTTTGGATGTAAAAATACACCTTCTGCAGCTGTTAAATGTATTCCATCGAACAAAAACAATTTATTGTGATAACGAGCGCTCTTTGAACTCGGATACTATTGTGTCCTGTCTTCGCGATCATTTTGGTATCGAAATTGCAAACTCTGCTCCTATGCATAGCTCTTCGAACGGGCAAGTTGAGAGGTTTCACAGCACCTTGAGCGAAATAGGCAGATGCCTAAAGCTAGAAAGAGGAATCCAGGACACAACAGACATAATATTGCTAGCCACTATAGAGTACAATCGAAGTATTTATTCTGTAACAGGGCAAAAACCAATTGACTTATATAATTCGAACGATGAAAGAATTAATGCGACTATAAATCAAGTAAAGAAAGCTCAAGAAACTGAATTAATAAATCATAATAGGAACACTGTTGATCGTAAATATAAAACAGGAGATAAAGTTATGGTGAAATCCAATAAGAGACTTGGTAACAAACTAACGCCCCTATATACAGAAGAGGTAATTGAGGAAGACTTAGGATCAACGATTAAGGTTAAGGGAAGAGTTGTGCACAAAGACAATATCAAATAAAAAAATAAATTAAAAAAAAAAAAAATAAAAAAAAGAACTAAAAAGAAAATGAGAAAAAATAATGAAATCAATGAAAAGGAATGAAAAATAAAGAGTAAAAGTAAAAGAAAAGAGGGATAAATTATCGTTTTATTGTGCTACAAGAAAAAAAAAATCTGACGCGCTGCAGATCTGACGTCTGACGATTTTTAAAAATAATTTTCTACCGCGACGTGCCTAAGAGAGCTTCGCTCTAAAAAGCGTTTCTTTTTTTTTTGACTATGCAAATATTATTCAGCAAAACTAGAAAGCAGCCAAATTATGATATAAAATACAAAAAAAAAAAAAGGAAAGTTCCAAGTCGATAATACAAAAACAACATCAAAAATAAAAGGAAAACAAAACCAACAAGAAATACGTATGAACAACAGTGAAGATATTCCCTTTGCGGAATCTGCTCTTATCAAGCAAAGGGATGGACCGACGCTAGAAGAAGCGTTAGAGCTGTATCCCAACGATGAACCGCGCCCACTCAATATAGCTGAGTACCGGGCCCGCAACACAAAATCTACAAAGCCAAAGAAGACCAAAAGAGGCCAAGTACGTAAGCTACTCCAGCAGAAGAGGCTGGAAGTAGACTTACTGACCACTCTGAAGACGGAGGAAGACAACGCTGCATAGAGCGTATTGACATCCTAAAAGCTGAACTTTGCCAAAGAGCGAAGAAGCGCAAGGGGGGCCGCAGAAGCCCACAATGGGGTTTATCGAAACAAAGCTTACCTTGACATAACGGGCGAAGATTTCCCAGTCAAAGGAGGCACTAGGGTACAGATGAGTTTCATTCACGGTACCATATGTATGCTGTTTTTCAAACGCAGCAGTGGAGGAACCACAGCAGTAAAGAACTAAATACATCCATAATCATTTAATAGGCAGTTAGTGTAGAATATGGAATATGAAATAGAAACGCAAAAACTGCAAAAATATTTACATTTCCTTGATTTCCTGATACACTCAAGTGAAACAAGTTACAAATACAAGAAAATAAGGTATTGGATAGCCAACAACTACAAATTAAAAAAAAAATTAGTAGATCTTATGGAAAAATCCATAAAGGTAGCTTATAGTAGATTGTTATCTAAGACTCCTTTAAAAAAAGACGTGCCTGGATGAGTCCACGAACTTTTCAAGGACTCAATCGCACTGATAGATATAGCAGAATGAAGCTTAGAAACAATAGATTTAACAGACTCAGATGTAGAAATTATAGATATAGAATAGTAAACCCATAAACATTTTAAAAAATTTTGTTACATTAAAAACAGGTCTAAACGACCAAATTTTTTTTTAGTAAAATGGGTTCTCAAGAATCCAAAATAGAAACAGAAATTAATCTTAGTAGCCATCAATCTGGCTTTGAAAAATAGAATTCTACCCGCCTGGGTACACAAACTATTCGACCAACCCGAACATACTTTCACTCGTTGCGGAGGCCGTCCTCTGTACGTACGTCCGTACGTGTTTTTTTGCGCTTATCAACTTTTATTTTTTTCTCGCGATTAAATACTTTTCCATAACTCTTAAATTCATCATCGGTTTAATTAATAATAATTTCAGCATCCGAATTTTATTTTCATTTCGCGAATTCTTGCTGTCGCTTTTGTGTTTTTGTTTAAATTTAAATAAAATCAAAACTTACAAAAATACTTGCATTAACGGTGCTGTTGTTTTGCTTATCTCTTTTGCTTTTGCGTCTTTACCGTTTTAAAAAACTCTTGCGTACAAATTGTTGTTGCATGTGTTCAATTTGACGCGCTCTCCCGCTCTTTCCTATTCTTTTCTTTGATTTGCGCTCTCGTCTTTTGCCTACCCGCGACTCTGTGATACCTGTTTTTGTTTTTGTGTATTCTTGCTTGTTAGTTTCTTTTGTTGTGAAGGCTTGCTCTGCACATTAACCCTTGTGTCAGAACTGGTCAGTATATTCTTAAACACAGATTTTTTACCTTTACAATTTTTTATTTTTATTTTTTTGTATTTCCTTTTTTAATTAAATTAAACTTTTTGATAAAATGGTTGTCTGCTCAAAAAATAATTGCATAGTTGCCACTAATGCGGTTGACTCCCATGATTATATTCTTTGTTGGTTGCGTGACAATTCGGTTTACGTTAAGTGTGCAGGTTACACAGGCAGAATCAAGGAGTCTATTGCTAAAGGTGGTGGCTTAAAATATGGATGTGATGCTTGCCGGGAGGTCGAGAATGAGATGCGCTCTTTCATAAGGCGGACTAGAGATAGTTTTGACACTTTAAGGGCAGGTTTTAATAAACTCCAAGCAGAGTTTACTGCGGTGGAGACTCAGTTCAGAAGTTTATCGTTTATGAATGAGTCTCCGAAACGTAAAAGGAACAGTCCCTGGGATGCTTCTGTATCTCTAGATCCGCCAGCGTCTCTTATCGTCGCCGACAGGTCTCATGCACCGTCCACTCCTAATGTACAGCAATTGATATCGTTTAAGAGCCCGGTTGTGAATGCGATTAGTAAGGAATTACCGGTATCACCTGGGAATGATCTCTTAAAAACGATGCCTATTGTAGTGTCCGATGTGTCCGATATGTTACCCATTCCAATGGGAATTGCCGATAGTTCTAAAAGTATCGAGGGCCCCGTAAACAAGTTGACTGCTGCAGTGGGTGACTTGTACAACGTTACTGCTGCGGCTGACGCTTCGGGACCGCGGCCTCTCGTTGGCATTCCACCAAAGAAACATATATTTGTTTCTAGGCTAGACCCTGTTGTCACATCTGATGATGTAATAGCCTATATTCGGAAGAAAGTTAACGTCTCGAATATTGCGGTGGAGAAGTTTAAATTTTCTTATTCTCGGGACATGTCGTCCTTTAAAATTAGTGTTTCTGCCAATATCTTCGACACTATATGTCGAGAAGTTTTTTGGCCAAAACATATAATAGTTAAGGAATATACTGTAAAAAAGAAAAATCGGAAACCGATTCGCTTGCCAACAACAACTAACACTATTCCTGCCACATCAGCATCTGCTGGTGTGTCAAAAATCTAGCTTCGTCTTTTAACCTGGGTTACCAGAACATTAGAGGACTGAAATCTAAACTTCCTAATCTCTATGTAGATAGTCTTTCTTTTGAGCATAACATTCTAGCTTTTACAGAGACGTGGCTAAAACCTGATATTGCTGATGCATCGGTTTTTTTCCACAAACTTTTCTATATTCAGACGTGACCGGATTCCTCGCATAGGTGGTGGTGTTCTGATAGCTGTTGTTGCTGCTTTATCATCTGAAATGATTCTATTTTCTAGTTAATAGAATAGACTTTATTTTTTAATTTTGAGCATTTGAAGGAGCTTGTCCGTTTCCCTGGTCGCTTTGGGTAATTCGGACATTTGTGTTGTTGTAATCATTCTGTTGGTTATTTGTGTTTTGTCTATTATTATTGTGTCCACCTCCACGGCCGCCTCTTCGGTGAATAATTTCGGCCTCGTTAGGCTCTGTGGGCATCGTTATTGCTCCAATTCGAGTTGTTATTGTTCCAATTCAGAGCTGTTTCTCCAGTTACCATTATTGTTATAGCGGCGTCTACCGCGGTCATTATGCTGGGCATAAAAATGGTATTATTTTGGAAACTTTCTGTGGAGCCCGACTCTACTGAAAGAGTGGTAAATCTAGTGATGGCTTCTTTAGCTGAATCAAAGTTTCCTGATTACATTAATATATGGACTCTTTGACTTTTGGTATGACTTACCATAGCATTTACGGCCATTTTGGTAGTGTATTTTATTGCTTGTTCAGTTGGAAGATCACCCGAAATATATGCGCCTTTAAGGGCGTCGGTCAACTCAGTAATCTCCTTTGTGTATGAAACACAGTTATTGGGGTTTCTTTGCAGATTTTTAATTTTTGCTGAAGATTGTTGATAGTTTTCGTATAACTTCATCAATCGTTGTTTCAGAACTTAGGGTATTACCCGCTTGACCTTTTAATTTTGATTTTATGATTTCGATGGCTACTGCTTCGTGCGTTTCTTTTATGGTGCTAAGTACGCGAAGCGCTCCAAGAAAACCCGGTAAATTTTTAATATCACCATCGAAATATGGTAGCAGCCTGGTGGCTGTGTTTATGAATTCTACCACTGTTTGTGTCATTTTGTTGTTTTCTTTTGGAATTGCTGGTTTTTTAAGACTTATGATTGATTAATCAGTGCTCACTGATGGTTCTTCTTGACCTATTTCTTCATCAGCCATTAGTGTTTTTTTTTCCAGTACTATTGAAGTTTCCAAATCAGATGTTTGTTTTAATTCAATATTGTGTCTGTTTAGCACAGTTATTGCTTTTTGTTTGCAATCACTGTAGAACGCATTTGCGGCTGTTTTTTGCCATGTCTTTAGTTTGCAATAGTGTTCAGTTAATACTGCTCTAATAGCTTGGAGATTCTCGGTTATTATTTTCGTGTGTTTGGTTACTGTGTCTTGGGATGTTTCTCTATTCTGCGAGAGGCACTTACAAGATTTAGTTAATTCTTGTGCGTGTATTCTAGCTTTTCCTATTATATCATCCCAAGTAACCATAGTTTGTTAAAAAAAATCCACTTTTTGTTTTAATTCCCAGAGAAGTTGTCTCTATGGGTTCTTTAGCGGACGTTGACGATACTATGCGCAGTACGTTCAAGTGGCCCCTACGACACCAGGACAAAGCCTGTTACGCGCGAGCCCAAGCAGATAACTGCCCACCTCCCACCCGACCGACCGAGGGGTGCAGCCGTATAACACACGGCAAGAATCGCGTGGACAAATACACAATAGAAAAAACAGACAAACAAATAATACTATAGCTATCTATTGACTAAGTGGGATAGGATCGATGTTTTAAGCACATTAATAGAAAACTCTGAGCCGATTACAGGGAATAGAAGGTTGTAATCAGAGCAGCGGACCCTAAAGTTTTTTTGACACACCAGCAGATGCTGATGTGGCAGGAATAGTATTAGTTTTTGTTGTTGGCAAGCGAATCGGTTGCCGATTTTTCTTTTTACAGTATATTCCTTAACTTTTATATGTTTCTGCCAATATCTTCGACAATATATATGTCGAGCAGACTTCTGGCCGAAACATATAATAGTTAAGGAATATACTGTAAAAAAGAAAAATCGGCAACCGATTCGCTTGCCAACAACAACAACTAATACTATTCCTGCAACATCAGCAGCTGCTGGTGTGTCAAAAACTAGCATCGTCCCTTAACCTGGGTTACCAGAACGTTAGAGGACTGAAATCTAAACTTCCTAATCTCTATGTAGATAGTCTTGCTTTTGAGCATAACATTCTAGCTTTTACAGAGACGTGGCTAAAACCTGATATTGCTGATGCATCGGTTTTTCCCACAACCTTTTCTATATTCAGACGTGAACGGATTTCTCGCATAGGTGGTGGCGTTCTGATAGCTGTTGTTGCTGCTTTATCATCTGAAATGATTCTATTTCCTAGTACCCAGGATATTGAGTTTGTCGGTGTGAAAGTAAATTTTAAATTTTTTAATGCTTTTATTGCTTGTTCCTATATTCCACCATTGTCGGACATGGTGGTATATTTAAATCATTTATAGGCAATTCAGTTTGTCTTTAGTTTCCAGTCAAGACATGCTCATAGTTGTAGGTGATTTTAATTTACCCGCTTTAGCATGGTCACCAGATGAATGTACCATGTTGCTGCCCTCTACGTCACATAACTTTATTTATGGCCCTCTAGGCTTATCTTTATCCCAAGTCAATCCTGTCTTAAATTCTAATGGAAAATCGTTAGATCTTATTTTTGTATTGGACTCTTCTTATTGTGATGTTTCTAGGATTGAACCATTTGTTCTTCCCGAAGACAAATTTCATCCTACATTAAATTTAAAAATTGATCTGCCCTTGCTTTCACCATTACTTAGTTCAAATGAGTTGCCTTTGACTAGGTGCTTTCGTTAGACGAATTCACTCTTTGATATTTGTGTGCCTCTTGGTAGGCTGGAGCGGCTTAACAAACCTCCCTGGTTCTCTCGTGAGTAATCCAATTTGAAAAATGTGAAGACACGATATTATAAGAAGTTTCAAAAAACACGTCGTTCATCAGATTATGCTCTGTATACAGTCGCTCGTTCAAAATTCATGATGCTTAATACACAATGCTATAAGAATTATCTTATCCTTACAATTTTATAATTTTGTTAATTCTAAACATAAGACCTCTGTGCACCCATCTTTTTTGTCTTTTCAAAATAAAAAAGCGAGCACTGATCAGGCAATTGCCGATATGCTTGCGAATTTTTTCAAAACAACCTATTCCTCAACGGAATATCGAGCAAGTCCGTATCCTTATCATTTAGAAAAGACTAATTGCATTTTCAATCCAGTGATTGATGAAAGTTCTCTTCTTAGCGAACTTAAACTAGTTAAACCTGTTTATTCTCCGGGGCCAGATGGTCTACCTGGATGTGTACTCAGGTTCTGTGCAATCGCATTATGTAAACCCATTTAAAAATTGTTTCAATTGTCTGTCGAATCTTCTTCTTTTCCATCTATTTGGAAAGAGTCGTATATCATTCCTCTGCATAAAAATGGCAACAAGTCCGTAGCCTCTAACTATAGGGGTATCTCAAAATTGTCCGCTATTCTGAAAGCTTTTGAGAAAATTATAACTTCTTAATTGCAACATTTTTGCAGCTCTATTATTTCGCCATCCCAACATGGGTTTGTGAAACGTAGGTCTACAACCACTAACCTTTTAGAATTCACCTCTATAATTATCAAGAGGTTCAAAATGCTAAACAAACTGATGTCATATACACGGACTTCAGCAAAGCCTTTGATTCTGTTAATCATACTCTATTACTTTCTAAGCTGAGCGACATTGGGTTTCCACCCCTTTTCCTTTCTTGGGTTCGTGAATATTTAACAAATAGAAAACAGAGGGTACTTTTTAAGTCTTCTTTTTCCGATTCCATTCCTGTGACTTCTGGTGTACCTCAATGTAGTCATCTTGGCCCTCTGCTTTTCACACTATTCATTAACGATCTTCCATCAGTCATTGTTCATTCGCGTGTGCTTATGTATGCTGACGATGTCAAGCTTTGTCTTACTTATAATGATACAGATTCATTTAGTCGGCTACAAGCTGATCTTAACAACTTTTAATCCTGGTGCCAGTTTAATCTATTAAATCTTAACACTACCAAATGTAAGGTAATAACTTTTTTTCGTAAGTCTTCTCAACTGGTCACTTATTTTCTTAACAATAGCCCTTTAGAACGTTTAAATAATATAAATGATTTGGGCGTACTTATGGACCATAAGTTAAATTTTAACATCCATATTTCCACCACGGTCGCAAAGGCCATGAGTGTTGTGGGTTTCATTAAAAGATGGTCAAAAGAATTTGACGACCCCTATACAACTAAAGTTCTTTTTACTTCGCTTGTCCGTCCTATCTTGGAGTATGGATCTTGCATTTGGTCACCTCAATATGAGTCGCACCAGATTAGACTTGAATCCGTTCAAAAGCAGTTTTTGCTATTTGCTCTTCGTGGCTTAAGCTGGGATCGCAATGTCAATTTGCCTTCGTATTCTAGTAGACTTCTCTTGATTAACCTTCCGTCCCTAACTAAGCGTAGAATTATGCTTGGTGTCATTTTTATGCACAAGCTCCTAATTGGTGATATCGACTCGCCCGAGTTATTAGCTCAGGTAAATCTGTCGGTACCATGTACATGGAGTAGACATCCTTTCAAACCTTGATCCCTTAATAGTTTTTCTTCTAACTATGCCATGCATGAACCTTTTAGGGTCCTCTGCTCTGATTACAACCTTCTATTCCCTGTAATCGGCTCAGAGTTTTCTATTAATGTGCTTAAAACATCTATCCTATCCCACTTAGTCAATAGATAGCTATAGTATTATTTGTTTGTCTGTTTTTTCTATTGTGTATTTGTCCACGCGATTCGTGCCGTGTTTTATACGGCAGCACCCCTCGGTCGGTCGGGTGGGAGGTGGGCAGTTATCTGCTTGGGCTCGCGCGTAACAGGCTTTGTCCTGGTGTCGTAGGGGCCACTTGAACGTACTGCGCATAGTATCGTCAACGTCCGCTAAAGAACCCATAGAGACAACTTCTCTGGGAATTAAAACAAAAAGTGGATTTTTTTTTTAACAAACTATGGTTACTTGGGATGATATAATAGGAAAAGCTAGAATACACGCACAAGAATTAACTAAATCTTGTAAGTGCCTCCCGCAGAATAGAGAAACATCCCAAGACACAGTAACCAAACACACGAAAATAATAACCGAGAATCTCCAAGCTATTAGAGCAGTATTAACTGAACACTATAGGAAACTAAAGACATGGCAAAAAACAGCCGCAAATGCGTTTTACAGTGATTGCAAACAAAAAGCAATAACTGTGCTAAACAGACACAATATTGAATTAAAACAAAAATCTGATTTGGAAACTTCAATAGTACTGGAAAAAAAAAACACTAATGGCTGATGAAGAAATAGGTCAAGAAGAACCATCAGTGAGCACTGATCAATCAATCATAAGTCTTAAAAAACCAGCAATTCCAAAAGAAAACAACAAAATGACACAAACAGTGGTAGAATTCATAAACACAGCCACCAGGCTGCTACCATACTTCGATGGTGATATTAAAAATTTACCGGGTTTTCTTGGAGCGCTTCGCGTACTTAGCACCATAAAAGAAACGCACGAAGCAGTAGCCATCGAAATCATAAAATCAAAATTAAAAGGTCAAGCGGGTAATACCCTAAGTTCTGAAACAACGATTGATGAAGTTATACGAAAACTATCAACAATCTTCAGCAAAAATTAAAAATCTGCAAAGAAACCCCAATAACTGTGTTTCATACACAAAGGAGATTACTGAGTTGACCGACGCCCTTAAAGGCGCATATATTTGGGGATGATCTTCCAACTGAACAAGCAATAAAATACACTACCAAAATGGCCGTAAATGCTATGGTAAGTCATACCAAAAGTCAAAGAGTCCATATATTAATGTAATCAGGAAACTTTGATTCAGCTAAAGAAGCCATCACTAGATTTACCACTCTTTCAGTAGAGTCGGGCTCCACAGAAAGTTTCCAAAATAATACAATTTTTATGCCCAGCATAATGACCTCGGTAGACGCCGCTATAACAATAATGGTAACTGGAGAAACAGCTCTGAATTGGAACAATAACAACTCGAATTGGAGCAATAACGATGCCCACAGAGCCTAACGAGGCCGAAATTATTCACGCTACCAAAGAGGCGGCCGTGGAGGTGGACACAATAATAATAGACAAAACACAAAAAACCAACAGAATGATTACAACAACACAAATGTTCGAATTACCCAAAGCGACCAGGGAAACGGACAAGCTCCTCCAAATGCTCAAAATTAAAAAATAAAGTCTATTCTATTAACTTTTTCTATTAACTTTTTCTACTCTTAAATTAGAGCTTAACAATAAGTTTGAGATGTTTTTCTTAATCTAGTACTTAAGATAAATTCTGGGTATATTGCAGGCGGCCCTAATCACTTATATTGGGTTGGTCTGTCATTTCTTTTAAGACCAGTTCTTTTAATAGTTCTCGTAAGGGAATTGGCAAGAACATTATGGTGTGCATCCAGTTTCGCAGAATACTTCAGTTGTTGACTACCTATTTCAGATTTTACGCTAGGTATATTTAGATCATTTTGAATGTTGTCGTTCCGTATGTACCACGGAGCCCCCGTGATTGATCTTAAAATCTTAGACTGCGCCCTTTGTATAATGTCAACATTGCTGGTACTTGCATTTCCCCATAGTACCGCACCGTAAGTCCAGATGAGTTTCAGTGCGGAGTTGTATAGGAGGACTTTATACTCCAGACGTAGAGGGGACCGAGCAGTGGTAATCCAATGTAAGCTACTCGCTTTCAGTTTAATCTGTGACTTTTTTGCTTCGATGTGCTTGCGCCAAGTTAGTCTTCTGTCTAGGTGGATGCCAAGGTAACTGACATCCACGGCTTGAGGAATTGGTTCTTTGTTTAGCATTAGTGCTGGTTCTATTAACCTAAGTCTTAATAATTTCGTATCATTTAAGAATGTTAAAACAAATAAGAAAATAACATTCTTAATTGATACCGGTGCAGACATTTCAATAATAAAAGAAAATTCTGATGAATTTCACGACATCCAAGTAAACAAAACTGTAGACATTCGAGGCATAGGAGAAGGAGTAATAAACTCCAAAGGCCTAGTCTCAATAGAATTGCAGACAGATAAATATATTATTCCATACGAATTTCATCTGCTTCATTCAGATTTTGCAATCCCATGTGATAGAATAATAGGATTAGATTTTATAAAAACTTTTAATTGCAAATTAGATTACAGCAATTCAGAAGATTAGTTAAACTTAGACCACGAAAATTAACGTACCCAATTTATGTTCCAATAACATTCAACTCTGGTAATAACTCAACACTTTTACCAGCAAGATCCCAAGTGGTACGCAAAATAGAACTATCTTCAGCAGAAGATAACATTTTAATTCCGAATCAGGAAATTAAACCGGGCGTTTATGTTGCAAACACTATTGCAACAGCCCAAAGTACTTTTGTCCGATTCTTAAATACCACAGATAAATGACAAATAGTAGGCTTTGACAACATAAAATTTGAATCACTTTCGAACTACGATATAGTTCAAAATAGCAAAGATTTAAGAAAACAATCTGTAATTTATAAATTGAAGAAAAATTTCCCAATACTATTCAAAGACAAACTCGAAAAGTTATGCACTGAGTATAGTGATGTGTTCGGACTTGACACCGAACCGATCACAACAAATAATTTTTATAAACAAAAATTAAGACTTAAAGATGATGAACCGGTATATGTGAAAAATTACCGGAGTCCGCATAGCCAAATAGACGAGATCCAGCGACAAGTTGGAAAGTTAATCGAACAGGGTATTGTCGAACCGTCTGTTTCGCCTTATAATAGCCCACTCTTACTAATCCCAAAGAAAACACTTTCGGGATCTAAAGAAAAAAACTGGCGATTAGTAAAAACTATCGTCAAATAAACAAAAAATTGCTGTCAGATAAGTTTCCGCTCCGCAGAATTGATGACATTCTTGATCAATTGGGAAGAGCAAAATATTTTAATTGCCTTGACTTAATGTCAGGTTTTCATCAAATTGAACTAGAACAAAAATCAAGAGATATAACGTCTTTTTCAACGAGCAATGGCTCATATCGTTTCACACGATTACCCTTCGGTCTAAAAATAGCACCTAATTCATTTCAGAGAATGATGACAATAGCATTCTCATGGCTTGAGCCTAGCCAAGCTTTCCTCTATATGGATGATTTAATCGTTATTGGTTGTTCTGAACAACATATGATTAAAAATTCAGTAGGTGTTTTTAAACTTTGCAGAAAAAACAATCTAAAACTGCATCCAGAAAAATGCTCCTTTTTAATGCATGAGGTGACATTCCTAGGTCACAAACGCACAGACAAAGGAATCTTACCAGACGACAAATTTTACGTCATCAAGAATTATCCAGTCACACATGATGCAGATAGTGTTAGACGTTTCGTTGCATTTTGCAACTACTATAGACGTTTCATAAAAAATTTCGCCGAATATTTCCGGCACATAACAAGATTATTTAAAAAGAATGTTCCATTCGAATGGACAGCAGAACACGAAAATGCATTCCAATACTAAAAGAAAAGCTCGTTCGTGGACTTCAGCTTCCAGTTTCATATGCATCAAGAGCATTCACTAAAGGTGAAAGCAACAGGAGTACTACAGAACAAGAGCTAGCAGCAATACACTGGGCAATCACATATTTTCGACCATATATATATGGAAAACATTTCACAGTACAATAGACCATTAACATATTTATTCTCCATGGTTAACCCGAGTTCAAAACAGTGGACCCGAGACTTTACAGTAAATTATTTGAGAGGTAAAGATAACTTTGTGGCAGACGCCCTATCAAGGATAACAATATCCGATCTAATTGACATGAACAAAAAAATCCTGAAAGTCACTACCAGGTACCAAAGTAGACAAAACAATTTCTGCGCAGAAAATAAGCAAGAACTGTTGCCAAGGCAAAGTCTTGAAAAAGCTTCCAAGCCCAACGTATATGACGTTATTGTAAAGGACGAAGTAAGAAAAGTAGTGACCTTGCGAATAACTGATTCCTCGAACACATTCAAACATGGCAAGAAAGTTATAGCAAGAATTGACATTTGCGATATGTATACCAATGGAATTCTCGACTTAGGTCAGTTTTTTCAATGGCTCGAAAAAGAAGCCGGTACACTTGGTATCAGCAAAGTCAAATTGGCACCGAGCGAAAAGATCTTTGAAACTATTTCAATAAAATCTTTCAAAAATTTGGGCAATGAAATTTTACAATTTTTAAGAGTAGCGCTACTCAAGCCGGTGACCCAAATAAATAATGAGAAAGAAAAAGAAGCTATATTGTCTACATTCCATGACGATACAATTCAAGGAGGTCATACAGGCATAAATAAAACAATTACAAAAATAAAGAGACGATATTATTGGAAAAACATGACTAAATGTGTAAAAAAGTACATTAATAAATGTCCAAAATGCCTGACGTCGAAAACGACAAAACATACAAGATCACCTATGATTATAACCGAAACGATCGGTCCACTACCACATTCGGAAAATCGAAGTGAATACGCAATCACATTAATATGTGACCTGACAAAGTATTTAGTAGCGATTCCTGTTGCAAACAAAAGTGCAAAAGCCATATTCGAATCTTTTATTCTGAAGTACGGTCCAATGAAGACGTTTATTACGGACATGGGAACAGAATATAAAAATTCCATTATTACTGACCTGTGCAAATATTTGAAAATAGATAATATAACATCTACAGCACACCATCACCAGACATTAGGTACCGTTGAAAGAAGTCATAGGACCTTCAACGAGTACATTCGTTCATATATTTCAGTAGATAAAACTGATTGGGACATATGGTTACAGTATTTCGTGTATTGTTTTAACACAACACCATCATTAACACATAATTTTTTTTTTTTTTATATGAACTAGTATTTGGTAGCGTGTGAACGCTGACCAAGCACTTTGATGCAAGCGCTCCAACAGTATGTATGTTGTAACATATAACTTGCTACAATTTTACTGCGAGCTGTTGGAATCTGGTAGAATCTATCAGTAGTACGCGCTGGTTTCGGCTCAATTAGTCGGTGAGGAATGGGGGATGGGGGAAATGGTTAGACTACCCGCTCTACTAATTACAATTTTATTAATGAATTCGCGTACTGACACAATTTATCCTCGGTTTAACGCTTTGTACTTGCAAAAGAAAAAAGAAAAGAGAAAAGGATGAGAAAAAAAGAGAAATACCGTCGTTTTCTGGCGCAGCTGCTGAACAAGAAGGGGTCTGATATCAGTGACGCCCAAAACAAATTCGCCCACCCTACCATGATCGCTGTATCCAAAGTAAAAAAAAAAATTACCCAGCGATCCCTATGCCAAACCAATTTTTAACCTAACTTACTTTGCATGATTCCCCCCCTTGTAAACGTCTCAGCCTAAATTCATCTCAAAAACTTATATTTAATAAAAGTAACGAATAATATAAAGCATTTCAAAAATTAAAAATTATAGATTTTGATATAAATATAGATATGTAGATATGACAATGTTTATATGAAAAGTATATTTAAATTCAAAGAAAGAAAAAGAATTCCTTTTTTTTTTGAGCATAAGTTAACTTCTGATGACCAAAAAGACCAAAATTAAATTTTATATGTTATTCAAACGAGAGCAACGAAAACTGCTTTAACTCTCTCTTTACTTTGCTTGGTCAATCATATACCAAAAACACAAGAAAAATGACATTATAACCAAAGAGTACTTACTTAAGCATCCCACGGAGAAAGATCTTTCTGGTGACCGCTGTAAGTAATTGGGTAAAAATATAGGGAGAGAGTATGTTGTTGATTCAAGAGAGAATTAAATCATGCTAAGCTTTCGCCAGTGGCGTGCAAAAAACAAAAAAGGGGTGAACCAAAATTTTCACCGAAGTTTCACTCATGACCAAAAAGAAAATTACAAATGAAATTATAAAAATAAAGTAAAAAAAATTTAAAAAAAATTAACTTGGTTTTGGAGTACACCAAAGACTCAGAATTTTACAATTTAAAAGTTAGTTTTAAGGCGAAAGTGTTAGAAAAAAAATCAAAGGCATTTAATTATTTTCGCCCAACATTAGTTTAACCCATGCAATATTAGGGCCTGGCGAAGATATTTAGTTTCTTGGCTGAAGGCTATGCAACGATCACCAGTAAATAAAATAAACAAAGCGGAACGCCAGCCAAGCGGCTACACATATGAAAGCTCCGCTGGTTGATAGTTATCACAAAAGAAAAGCTTTTACTTATCAGAGTTTGCTTGCAAGGTAAGGGCGGGGGGAGTCTCTCCTCTAGTCTAGAGAATCTTATACTCTTTATTTTTGGTTTTACTCTTCATGCCCGTCTAAGATCTTTTCTGGCCAATACTCTGTGTTTGCTGCTCCAGGGGCTTCGGTCCGTTTTGACAGCTTGTCCCTCATAAGCCTTTCTCTAGTCGGCTGACCGGCCTAGACCATTGCATCTAGTCTGTGAACTAGGTGCCAACTCTATATATAAAACAAAACTTTCTTACTACACACATTAAAAGGCGCATTTTTTTTACTGTTTACCATTTGACTTGGCACCGGATTAAAAAGGATATATTACTTCCTCTCGAAAATCTACTTCATCAGACTGCCCATGTGCCTAAAAGACAAACGTTTTTCATAAAAATTGCTTCCTTTACTCAAACTGATATGCGCGTTTGTATAGCGCTGGACTTACATTTACTTTGGAAATAAAACACTATCAATCACTGGAGGAATAAAACTGCTTCGAATTCACCATTCAAACTTCACAATCGGACTTTTTCCGAAAAAAAATTAGTTTTCACTATGACTTTAATTTTTGCGACCGCACTAGTTGAAGATGATTTGGAAAAGAAAAGTCATTCCCATGGGGGCCGACATACTTGGCTAAATCTCTATCCCTTAGTCCTCTTTGGACCCCTCTCTTCGCCTCGATTACCCCTAAACTTCCCTGATCCCAACTCTAGAGGAGCCTAGGGGGCGCCACAAAAAAAGTAATCGGATAAAAAAAATTCAAAGAAAATTTTCTGAACCAAAAAAAAAAAAAAATGAATCTCGAAATCGCATTTCCTATTTTTTCAAAATTATACAATGTTAGTCTACATTCTGTTAGTTAGTATAACGCTTACTAACAATACAAGCAGTACAAGCAGTGCAAGCAGTGAACGCAGATTACTCTGTGAAACTTATATTGCCCACTTTTAGGGATAAAACGTTTATATATCGTTTTAGTTATAACGAAGAAAAATCATTCCTACCCTTTTTTTTCGTTTCCTTTCTAAATACAAACGGTTACAAGCGCTACTACAAAACCCCCCACTAAAATCACACTTAGCTAATGGAAAGGGTGATACTCGCTTGAAACCGGGCCAAAAAAAATTATTGCTTAATATCTTTTGCATGGAATTTGCCTACCAAATGGCCTTGTAGATTCTCCAACTCATAGTACGCGTTGCGACGACATCCAAGTAAACAAAACTGTAGACATTCGAGGCATAGGAGAAGGAGTAATAAACTCCAAAGGCCTAGTCTCAATAGAATTGCAGACAGATAAATATATTATTCCATACGAATTTCATCTGCTTCATTCAGATTTTGCAATCCCATGTGATAGAATAATAGGATTAGATTTTATAAAAACTTTTAATTGCAAATTAGATTACAGCAATTCAGAAGATTAGTTAAACTTAGACCACGAAAATTAACGTACCCAATTTATGTTCCAATAACATTCAACTCTGGTAATAACTCAACACTTTTACCAGCAAGATCCCAAGTGGTACGCAAAATAGAACTATCTTCAGCAGAAGATAACATTTTAATTCCGAATCAGGAAATTAAACCGGGCGTTTATGTTGCAAACACTATTGCAACAGCCCAAAGTACTTTTGTCCGATTCTTAAATACCACAGATAAATGACAAATAGTAGGCTTTGACAACATAAAATTTGAATCACTTTCGAACTACGATATAGTTCAAAATAGCAAAGATTTAAGAAAACAATCTGTAATTTATAAATTGAAGAAAAATTTCCCAATACTATTCAAAGACAAACTCGAAAAGTTATGCACTGAGTATAGTGATGTGTTCGGACTTGACACCGAACCGATCACAACAAATAATTTTTATAAACAAAAATTAAGACTTAAAGATGATGAACCGGTATATGTGAAAAATTACCGGAGTCCGCATAGCCAAATAGACGAGATCCAGCGACAAGTTGGAAAGTTAATCGAACAGGGTATTGTCGAACCGTCTGTTTCGCCTTATAATAGCCCACTCTTACTAATCCCAAAGAAAACACTTTCGGGATCTAAAGAAAAAAACTGGCGATTAGTAAAAACTATCGTCAAATAAACAAAAAATTGCTGTCAGATAAGTTTCCGCTCCGCAGAATTGATGACATTCTTGATCAATTGGGAAGAGCAAAATATTTTAATTGCCTTGACTTAATGTCAGGTTTTCATCAAATTGAACTAGAACAAAAATCAAGAGATATAACGTCTTTTTCAACGAGCAATGGCTCATATCGTTTCACACGATTACCCTTCGGTCTAAAAATAGCACCTAATTCATTTCAGAGAATGATGACAATAGCATTCTCATGGCTTGAGCCTAGCCAAGCTTTCCTCTATATGGATGATTTAATCGTTATTGGTTGTTCTGAACAACATATGATTAAAAATTCAGTAGGTGTTTTTAAACTTTGCAGAAAAAACAATCTAAAACTGCATCCAGAAAAATGCTCCTTTTTAATGCATGAGGTGACATTCCTAGGTCACAAACGCACAGACAAAGGAATCTTACCAGACGACAAATTTTACGTCATCAAGAATTATCCAGTCACACATGATGCAGATAGTGTTAGACGTTTCGTTGCATTTTGCAACTACTATAGACGTTTCATAAAAAATTTCGCCGAATATTTCCGGCACATAACAAGATTATTTAAAAAGAATGTTCCATTCGAATGGACAGCAGAATACGAAAATGCATTCCAATACTAAAAGAAAAGCTCGTTCGTGGACTTCAAGAGCATTCACTAAAGGTGAAAGCAACAGGAGTACTACAGAACAAGAGCTAGCAGCAATACACTGGGCAATCACATATTTTCGACCATATATATATGGAAAACATTTCACAGTACAATAGACCATTAACATATTTATTCTCCATGGTTAACCCGAGTTCAAAACAGTGGACCCGAGACTTTACAGTAAATTATTTGAGAGGTAAAGATAACTTTGTGGCAGACGCCCTATCAAGGATAACAATATCCGATCTAATTGACATGAACAAAAAAATCCTGAAAGTCACTACCAGGTACCAAAGTAGACAAAACAATTTCTGCGCAGAAAATAAGCAAGAACTGTTGCCAAGGCAAAGTCTTGAAAAAGCTTCCAAGCCCAACGTATATGACGTTATTGTAAAGGACGAAGTAAGAAAAGTAGTGACCTTGCGAATAACTGATTCCTCGAACACATTCAAACATGGCAAGAAAGTTATAGCAAGAATTGACATTTGCGATATGTATACCAATGGAATTCTCGACTTAGGTCAGTTTTTTCAATGGCTCGAAAAAGAAGCCGGTACACTTGGTATCAGCAAAGTCAAATTGGCACCGAGCGAAAAGATCTTTGAAACTATTTCAATAAAATCTTTCAAAAATTTGGGCAATGAAATTTTACAATTTTTAAGAGTAGCGCTACTCAAGCCGGTGACCCAAATAAATAATGAGAAAGAAAAAGAAGCTATATTGTCTACATTCCATGACGATACAATTCAAGGAGGTCATACAGGCATAAATAAAACAATTACAAAAATAAAGAGACGATATTATTGGAAAAACATGACTAAATGTGTAAAAAAGTACATTAATAAATGTCCAAAATGCCTGACGTCGAAAACGACAAAACATACAAGATCACCTATGATTATAACCGAAACGATCGGTCCACTACCACATTCGGAAAATCGAAGTGAATACGCAATCACATTAATATGTGACCTGACAAAGTATTTAGTAGCGATTCCTGTTGCAAACAAAAGTGCAAAAGCCATATTCGAATCTTTTATTCTGAAGTACGGTCCAATGAAGACGTTTATTACGGACATGGGAACAGAATATAAAAATTCCATTATTACTGACCTGTGCAAATATTTGAAAATAGATAATATAACATCTACAGCACACCATCACCAGACATTAGGTACCGTTGAAAGAAGTCATAGGACCTTCAACGAGTACATTCGTTCATATATTTCAGTAGATAAAACTGATTGGGACATATGGTTACAGTATTTCGTGTATTGTTTTAACACAACACCATCATTAACACATAATTTTTTTTTTTTATATGAACTAGTATTTGGTAGCGTGTGAACGCTGACCAAGCACTTTGATGCAAGCGCTCCAACAGTATGTATGTTGTAACATATAACTTGCTACAATTTTACTGCGAGCTGTTGGAATCTGGTAGAATCTATCAGTAGTACGCGCTGGTTTCGGCTCAATTAGTCGGTGAGGAATGGGGGATGGGGGAAATGGTTAGACTACCCGCTCTACTAATTACAATTTTATTAATGAATTCGCGTACTGACACAATTTATCCTCGGTTTAACGCTTTGTACTTGCAAAAGAAAAAAGAAAAGAGAAAAGGATGAGAAAAAAAAGAGAAATACCGTCGTTTTCTGGCGCAGCTGCTGAACAAGAAGGGGTCTGATATCAGTGACGCCCAAAACAAATTCGCCCACCCTACCATGATCGCTGTATCCAAAGTAAAAAAAAAATTACCCAGCGATCCCTATGCCAAACCAATTTTTAACCTAACTTACTTTGCATGATTCCCCCCCTTGTAAACGTCTCAGCCTAAATTCATCTCAAAAACTTATATTTAATAAAAGTAACGAATAATATAAAGCATTTCAAAAATTAAAAATTATAGATTTTGATATAAATATAGATATGTA
Source organism: Drosophila tropicalis (assembly GCF_018151085.1). Lineage (NCBI taxonomy): Eukaryota > Metazoa > Arthropoda > Insecta > Diptera > Drosophilidae > Drosophila > Drosophila tropicalis. The sequence goes on along the minus strand of NW_027173124.1, from coordinate 262,660 downwards.
GATATGACAATGTTTATATGAAAAGTATATTTAAATTCAAAGAAAGAAAAAGAATTCCTTTTTTTTTTGAGCATAAGTTAACTTCTGATGACCAAAAAGACCAAAATTAAATTTTATATGTTATTCAAACGAGAGCAACGAAAACTGCTTTAACTCTCTCTTTACTTTGCTTGGTCAATCATATACCAAAAACACAAGAAAAATGACATTATAACCAAAGAGTACTTACTTAAGCATCCCACGGAGAAAGATCTTTCTGGTGACCGCTGTAAGTAATTGGGTAAAAATATAGGGAGAGAGTATGTTGTTGATTCAAGAGAGAATTAAATCATGCTAAGCTTTCGCCAGTGGCGTGCAAAAAACAAAAAAAGGGGTGAACCAAAATTTTCACCGAAGTTTCACTCATGACCAAAAAGAAAATTACAAATGAAATTATAAAAATAAAGTAAAAAAAATTAAAAAAAAATTAACTTGGTTTTGGAGTACACCAAAGACTCAGAATTTTACAATTTAAAAGTTAGTTTTAAGGCGAAAGTGTTAGAAAAAAAAATCAAAGGCATTTAATTATTTTCGCCCAACATTAGTTTAACCCATGCAATATTAGGGCCTGGCGAAGATATTTAGTTTCTTGGCTGAAGGCTATGCAACGATCACCAGTAAATAAAATAACCAAAGCGGAACGCCAGCCAAGCGGCTACACATATGAAAGCTCCGCTGGTTGATAGTTATCACAAAAGAAAAGCTTTTACTTATCAGAGTTTGCTTGCAAGGTAAGGGCGGGGGGAGTCTCTCCTCTAGTCTAGAGAATCTTATACTCTTTATTTTTGGTTTTACTCTTCATGCCCGTCTAAGATCTTTTCTGGCCAATACTCTGTGTTTGCTGCTCCAGGGGCTTCGGTCCGTTTTGACAGCCTGTCCCTCATAAGCCTTTCTCTAGTCGGCTGACCGGCCTAGACCATTGCATCTAGTCTGTGAACTAGGTGCCAACTCTATATATAAAACAAAACTTTCTTACTACACACATTAAAAGGCGCATTTTTTTTTACTGTTTACCATTTGACTTGGCACCGGATTAAAAAGGATATATTACTTCCTCTCGAAAATCTACTTCATCAGACTGCCCATGTGCCTAAAAGACAAACGTTTTTCATAAAAATTGCTTCCTTTACTCAAACTGATATGCGCGTTTGTATAGCGCTGGACTTACATTTACTTTGGAAATAAAACACTATCAATCACTGGAGGAATAAAACTGCTTCGAATTCACCATTCAAACTTCACAATCGGACTTTTTCCGAAAAAAAATTAGTTTTCACTATGACTTTAATTTTTGCGACCGCACTAGTTGAAGATGATTTGGAAAAGAAAAGTCATTCCCATGGGGGCCGACATACTTGGCTAAATCTCTATCCCTTAGTCCTCTTTGGACCCCTCTCTTCGCCTCGATTACCCCTAAACTTCCCTGATCCCAACTCTAGAGGAGCCTAGGGGGCGCCACAAAAAAAGTAATCGGATAAAAAAAATTCAAAGAAAATTTTCTGAACCAAAAAAAAAAAAAAATGAATCTCGAAATCGCATTTCCTATTTTTTCAAAATTATACAATGTTAGTCTACATTCTGTTAGTTAGTATAACGCTTACTAACAATACAAGCAGTACAAGCAGTGCAAGCAGTGAACGCAGATTACTCTGTGAAACTTATATTGCCCACTTTTAGGGATAAAACGTTTATATATCGTTTTAGTTATAACGAAGAAAAATCATTCCTACCCTTTTTTTTCGTTTCCTTTCTAAATACAAACGGTTACAAGCGCTACTACAAAACCCCCCACTAAAATCACACTTAGCTAATGGAAAGGGTGATACTCGCTTGAAACCGGGCCAAAAAAAATTATTGCTTAATATCTTTTGCATGGAATTTGCCTACCAAATGGCCTTGTAGATTCTCCAACTCATAGTACGCGCTGCCGAGCTTGCGTCTCACTCTCGCCTTCACGAACGGTGGCGCTAACTTGGAGTTGAATCCTTTTGCGAAATTACTTTGCTGGAAGTTCCTACGAAATACCTCTTGTCCTACTGAAATAGACACCTCGCGACTACGTAAATTATACAGATTCTCATTCCGCTCATGCTGTTTTCGTGACTCCTCTTTAGATTTAGTTCCCATTATTTCGAAAGAGTCGTCCCTACTAAACCTTACAGCCCGATCCTCTAACAATTCTAAGTTCGGTAGCACTTGGTAAACGGACCCGTCGGTTACCATATGCTGACCAAATGCCATCCTATAGGGTGTTGTGTTTATCGCCGAATGAATAGTAGACCTCAATGCACAAGCGATACTACTTAGCTTTTCGTCCCAATCAGACTGGCTTGGACTTACGTAAGCCTTCACTGCTGCCAATACCGACCGGTTTACTCTCTCCGACACATTAGCCTGCGGAGCATACGCAGCCGTATACGTCTGACGCACTTTATACCTTTGTAACAGCTCATTAAAATGGTGTGCTCTAAGCTGGGGCCCATTATCAGATACTATAATCTCAGGTACCCCAAAACAATGAAAAAGATCCTCTTCTAGAAACTGGGTAACCACTTCCGCGGTAAACTTTTTTACTTTCTTTAGGAACGGAAATTTTGAGAAATGGTCCACTACAATAAATATTCCAATATTGCCAGACTTGCTTCGCGGGTAGGACCCAAGAAATCCACATACAGTCTCTCGAAAAATCTTGACGTTTCACCCGACTTGCCTAATGGTGGCCTTAACGTATAATTCGGTGACGCCCAAAACAAATTCGCCCACCCTACCATGATCGCTGTATCCAAAGTAAAAAAAAAATTACCCAGCGATCCCTATGCCAAACCAATTTTTAACCTAACTTACTTTGCATGATTCCCCCCCCTTGTAAACGTCTCAGCCTAAATTCATCTCAAAAACTTATATTTAATAAAAGTAACGAATAATATAAAGCATTTCAAAAATTAAAAATTATAGATTTTGTTATAAATATAGATATGTAGATATGACAATGTTTATATGAAAAGTATATTTAAATTCAAAGAAAGAAAAAGAATTCCTTTTTTTTTTGAGCATAAGTTAACTTCTGATGACCAAAAAGACCAAAATTAAATTTTATATGTTATTCAAACGAGAGCAACGAAAACTGCTTTAACTCTCTCTTTACTTTGCTTGGTCAATCATATACCAAAAACACAAGAAAAATGACATTATAACCAAAGAGTACTTACTTAAGCATCCCACGGAGAAAGATCTTTCTGGTGACCGCTGTAAGTAATTGGGTAAAAATATAGGGAGAGAGTATGTTGTTGATTCAAGAGAGAATTAAATCATGCTAAGCTTTCGCCAGTGGCGTGCAAAAAACAAAAAAAGGGGTGAACCAAAATTTTCACCGAAGTTTCACTCATGACCAAAAAGAAAATTACAAATGAAATTATAAAAATAAAGTAAAAAAATTTAAAAAAAATTAACTTGGTTTTGGAGTACACCAAAGACTCAGAATTTTACAATTTAAAAGTTAGTTTTAAGGCAAAAGTGTTAGAAAAAAAATCAAAGGCATTTAATTATTTTCGCCCAACATTAGTTTAACCCATGCAATATTAGGGCCTGGCGAAGATATTTAGTTTCTTGGCTGAAGGCTATGCAACGATCACCAGTAAATAAAATAACCAAAGCGGAACGCCAGCCAAGCGGCTACACATATGAAAGCTCCGCTGGTTGATAGTTATCACAAAAGAAAAGCTTTTACTTATCAGAGTTTGCTTGCAAGGTAAGGGCGGGGGGAGTCTCTCCTCTAGTCTAGAGAATCTTATACTCTTTATTTTTGGTTTTACTCTTCATGCCCGTCTAAGATCTTTTCTGGCCAATACTCTGTGTTTGCTGCTCCAGGGGCTTCGGTCCGTTTTGACAGCTTGTCCCTCATAAGCCTTTCTCTAGTCGGCTGACCGGCCTAGACCATTGCATCTAGTCTGTGAACTAGGTGCCAACTCTATATATAAAACAAAACTTTCTTACTACACACATTAAAAGGCGCATTTTTTTTTTACTGTTTACCATTTGACTTGGCACCGGATTAAAAAGGATATATTACTTCCTCTCGAAAATCTACTTCATCAGACTGCCCATGTGCCTAAAAGACAAACGTTTTTCATAAAAATTGCTTCCTTTACTCAAACTGATATGCGCGTTTGTATAGCGCTGGACTTACATTTACTTTGGAAATAAAACACTATCAATCACTGGAGGAATAAAACTGCTTCGAATTCACCATTCAAACTTCACAATCGGACTTTTTCCGAAAAAAAATTAGTTTTCACTATGACTTTAATTTTTGCGACCGCACTAGTTGAAGATGATTTGGAAAAGAAAAGTCATTCCCATGGGGGCCGACATACTTGGCTAAATCTCTATCCCTTAGTCCTCTTTGGACCCCTCTCTTCGCCTCGATTACCCCTAAACTTCCCTGATCCCAACTCTAGAGGAGCCTAGGGGGCGCCACAAAAAAAGTAATCGGATAAAAAAAATTCAAAGAAAATTTTCTGAACCAAAAAAAAAAAAAAAAATGAATCTCGAAATCGCATTTCCTATTTTTTCAAAATTATACAATGTTAGTCTACATTCTGTTAGTTAGTATAACGCTTACTAACAATACAAGCAGTACAAGCAGTGCAAGCAGTGAACGCAGATTACTCTGTGAAACTTATATTGCCCACTTTTAGGGATAAAACGTTTATATATCGTTTTAGTTATAACGAAGAAAAATCATTCCTACCCTTTTTTTTCGTTTCCTTTCTAAATACAAACGGTTACAAGCGCTACTACAAAACCCCCCCACTAAAATCACACTTAGCTAATGGAAAGGGTGATACTCGCTTGAAACCGGGCCAAAAAAAATTATTGCTTAATATCTTTTGCATGGAATTTGCCTACCAAATGGCCTTGTAGATTCTCCAACTCATAGTACGCGTTGCCGAGCTTGCGTCTCACTCTCGCCTTCACGAACGGTGGCGCTAACTTGGAGTTGAATCCTTTTGCGAAATTACTTTGCTGGAAGTTCCTACGAAATACCTCTTGTCCTACTGAAATAGACACCTCGCGACTACGTAAATTATACAGATTCTCATTCCGCTCATGCTGTTTTCGTGACTCCTCTTTAGATTTAGTTCCCATTATTTCGAAAGAGTCGTCCCTACTAAACCTTACAGCCCGATCCTCTAACAATTCTAAGTTCCGTAGCACTTGGTAAACGGACCCGTCGGTTACCATATGCTGACCAAATGCCATCCTATAGGGTGTTGTGTTTATCGCCGAATGAATAGTAGACCTCAATGCACAAGCGATACTACTTAGCTTTTCGTCCCAATCAGACTGGCTTGGACTTACGTAAGCCTTCACTGCTGCCAATACCGACCGGTTTACTCTCTCCGACACATTAGCCTGCGGAGCATACGCAGCCGTATACGTCTGACGCACTTTATACCTTTGTAACAGCTCATTAAAATGGTGTGCTCTAAGCTGGGGCCCATTATCAGATACTATAATCTCAGGTACCCCAAAACAATGAAAAAGATCCTCTTCTAGAAACTGGGTAACCACTTCCGCGGTAAACTTTTTTACTTTCTTTAGGAACGGAAATTTTGAGAAATGGTCCACTACAATAAATATTCCAATATTGCCAGACTTGCTTCGCGGGTAAGGACCCAAGAAATCCACATACAGTCTCTCGAAAAATCTTGACGTTTCACCCGACTTGCCTAATGGTGGCCTTAACGTATAATTCGGGTGTTTAGTGGCTTTACAAACATCACATCTGTTTATAAACTCTTTAACTTCTGACACTAGATTTGGCCAGTAATAGTAGCGCCTGAGTTTTTCCAATGTCTTATTAATACCGCAGTGCGCCGCTAGTGGGCTTTCGTGAGCCAATTTCAACAACTGCGCCACTAGTCCCTTGGGAATCCATAGTTTCCAACACTGATCATCTGCTAACTTCTCCCCAGGAAAATGCTCACTACGCCGGTAAACTAAATTGCCCATTACTTTCACGTCTGGTACTGACTGGGGGTTTTTTTCGACCTTCGCCTTTAGCTCCACATATTCGGGACTTAGAAAATGCACCGAATTGAGATCGATTCCTAAATCACTATCTAATACCGCTAAATCAGGGGTAAAAACTCTGGACAAAGCGTCTGGCACCACATTTTGACTACCTTTTCGATGTGAAATGGTAAAATTAAATCCCTGAAGTTTCAAAGACCATCTGGCCAACCTAGAACTCAAGTCTGATTGACTCATTAACCACTTTAAAGAAGCATGGTCGGTTATGATAGAAAATTCTTGACCCTCCACGTAGGCCCTATATTTTTTTACTGCTAACACGGCTGCCAAACACTCTTTCTCTGTAACTGAGTAGTTTCTTTGTGCCTGGTTCAGTTTTTTTGACATAAACGCAATGGGTACTTCGTCCTTATCCTCTGTTAACTGGGTTAACACTGCGCCCACTCCCGTATGACTGGCGTCACAGTTTATGGAGAAAGGTTTTTTAAAATCGGGACTATGTAAAACTGGTGCCTGGCTTAAACGTGTTTTCAAGTCTTCAAATGCTGACTGAGCTTCTGATGTCCATATGAATTTAAGCTTATGTTTTAAAGTATCGGTAATTGGAGACGCAATAGCAGCGTAATTTTGAATGAATTTATGATACCAACCCGCCATTCCTAAAAAGCGCCGAACTTGTTTAACCGATTTTGGGGTGGGGAAATCGACTATGGCGGATATTTTATCTGGGTCTGTCTTAATCGTTCCCTCACCTACAATATGCCCTAGATACTTGACATTCTTTCTACAGAAATGACTTTTCTCGACGTTTATAGTTAACCCTGCATCGGATATACATTTGGATAGCTCTGTAAGCAGAGTTATATGCTCGTTAAACGAATCTGAGACAATTAACAGATCATCCAAGTAGATAAATATCTGATGACGCCGATGTGGTGGCACTATTTTATCCATGAGTTTGGACATGGTTTGCGCCGCGTTACATAATCCAAAAGGCATTACTTTGAAATGGTACAGGGGTCTACCTGCTACTGAAAAGGCTGTCTTATCCCGTGACTCAGGCTCTAAAGGAATTTGCCAATACGCGTCTTTCAAGTCGAGACTTGTAATGTACTCGGCCTTAGGTAATCTGCTAAGGATGCCGTCTATGATTGGCATTGGGTAAGCATCCTTAACTGTAACGGCATTCACCCGTCTACTATCTATACATAACCTATGTTTTCCTGGCTTACTCACCAACACCACGGGCGAAGACCAAGCACTTTGAGATTCCTCAATAACTCCTAATTTTAACATGCGATCTAACTCTTCATATATTAATTGTTCCTTTGCTGGCGACATAGGATAGTGTCGCTGCTTAATTGGTGCTGCACCAGCAACATCTATTGAATGTGACAGCAGCTGCGTTTTCCCTAGTCCCAACTTAGCGAATGATGGAAACAAACCCATACATTCAGACAAACGTTGCTTCTGATTACTGTCTAACATCCGTTGCGCCGTATCCTCACGCTTAAACAGCTATCTGTAGCGGTCCTAATGACAGACCAGATGGTAATAAATCAAAAGCGAGCCAAAAATCTATGCCTAAGTAGAGATCCTGGGTTAGCCCAGGGACTATATAAAATTTCAATATCTTACTATTTCCTCTAAAATTAACTTCAGTACTTATCTTTCCTACTATATGCTGGGGAGTTCCATCTGCAGTATTTACTTTATTTGACATTGGCCTAATATTCTGTTTTACAGCCAATAATTCTTCGGCAAAACTGCCACCAACACAACTTATACTAGCCCCAGTATCCATGAGACCACTTATTAATCTATTGAATAACTTTACCTCTGCATAAGGACGGATATCAAAAACATTGCCGACTACCGCCGAGGCTATTAGCTTTCGCTCCTTTTTAACACCTTTATTAAAAGCCTTCCTTCGCTCTCTTGAACGAGTCTGTGACCAATAAATTCCTAATCTAGGCGACTCTACTGGTTCCGGTTCGGAATATTTAGATATTTCTAACGATTTCTCCTCAGAGATATGCGTAAATTCGGGCAAATATTCTTCTAACCCTAGTGTTTCCTTTAATCTGTATTGCTGGCCCTCGAGACCATCTGTCTGCGTGCACTTCTCCGAAGTGCACGACCTGCCGGGTTTTTTGAATGATCATTATAATGGGCACAAGATGGCTTATACGTGTTTGGCTTCCCACAGCCATAGCAAAACACTCGCCGTTCTGCTACACACTCTTGATATGGATGACCCGCCGTATCACAGTTCCAACAAACCAAGTTAACTGCTTCCACCACTGGCACCTCATCTTCAACCTCGGACTCTTCTTCTGTTTGAATGCTCACTGCATTTACCACTCTCCTAGGCATGGGTCTTGGTGGTACACTCAATGGTTTCCGTACTGTCTGCATAAAGGTTTCTCTAGTACGCACTAACTGCCTTAACTTAGATACCGAAGCTATGGACTCATATAATAACTCATGCTGAATATCGGGCAGAAGATTAGCCCGAATATGCTCTAGCAACTCAATTTCTGGTAACGGAGTAGACAGTTTGTCTTCTAGTGCCACTATCGCCTCGTAGAATTCGTCGAACGACTCTTTATCCCCTTGTCTGCGTTTGCTGATAGCAGCTTTAATATGCTGATCGGTACGCTCGTCTTTAAACTGTTCCCTCAAGGCTCTACATAAGTCTAACCACTTGATGTGTGATACCTTCTTGTGGTATCTCCAGAACCACTCACTAGCATTTCCTTCAAACAAATTGCTAACATACCGCGACAGAACTACGAAATTACCTTCTAAAGCCTGATGGGTCATTGCTTCCGCTCTATAAATAAACTCGTCCACTGATATACCGGACTTGCCATTAAACCTTAACTTCCAACTACTTATAACCTGACTTATTCTGTCTGGTCTAAGCTCCAAAATACTGTTACCATTACTTGCCTGCTCACTAGCTGCTGTTGCTGATACTTGGCTACGTAAGTTCGCTGCCTGTTGTGTACTTTCCTCGGCGTTCACTTGGTGTGTCGCTACTACTGAATACAATCTCTGGAATCCATTTTCTAACGCTTGTGTCAACAATTCCGTTTGTCTAACTGCTTGAATTTCCAGTCGCTCATTTTGGCGAGATGCAGCCGTCGCCATGGCATTCGCTATTAATCTGGCTAAATTAACGTCGCTATTCCTAACAGATTCGGATGGCTCTATACCCTCATCTAGCCTTCTTTCCTGACTCAAATCTCTCTGTGCCATTTCTGCCAGTAAGTTGGCCCTTTGCGCTGCTGCCCTGGTTTGCATTCTTGCCTGATGGCTGGTCTGTGGTCCCCCACTAAGTGCTTCAGCTCCTTCTCCTTCCATATTCTGTAACGGTTGATCACAAGTGGGGCAAATTTCCCTACTACCGACGCGTATGTTGAAGCACGCTATGTGGAAATGATGACCACAAGTAGTGCTCCGTAGCTGCGCCCTATATTGTATTGGTTTATCGCAGATAAGGCAAAGGGTATTGTCGTCCTGAATCGCGGCTAGATCTTCACTGCTGTGCCTTACCGACATTTCTCACCACAAAACGTTTGCTTATTTGTTAACTAAATATGTTGAGGACTTCCCTCTTATTATTAAGCTTTTAATTCCAGATCTGGTCAATTCCTAATAAGACTATTTCTATTAAACTGATTGATTAACAAAGCTATACTTATTATACTGATGTTGCAAAGAAATAGAGAAAATATAAAGAAAATTCAAATAACTTTCATAAAACTAATGAGGGGAATCATGAAATGTGTTAAAAAAAATGGTTTGAGCAGCTGCTAAAATAACGATAAAAGAGGACTTTAAGTATAATTGAAATTGCAGGTATGCCCTAGCCTATTGCCAAGTATCACATAACTCCATACAATTTACCTAACTACCTAAAGCCATCAACATTTTGTACCTAACTTGTAGGCAACTAAGAAAACTAATAGTTCTAAGAAGTATTAACCGCTTGGAGGCTATAGTCTTTGACCATTGTTAAACCTGATCCGAAACGAAAAATAACTTTCTGACTATCGAAAATTACCCGTGGCTAAACCAACAATCCTGAGCGCGGAGCCGAAAATATTTTAGAATTCAAGGCTGATCCAGCTGACCAATTGATTGTGCGTTGTTTTATTTTTCTTCTTGTTGGTGGTGTGGACATAGAGTTATGACGAAACTTTATGTACTCCGACTGACCACCCAATGCAATAAGGAACACTAGCGTTCGAAAACCGAGATATAAATACCCATAAGAAAAGCTGTTATTGACTAAAAATGTTTTCGTCGGGGCTCCCGAAACCGTTTTGGCCCCACGTTTGGGCGCCAATTAATAAAATTATGAATACTTAACTAACTGTAACATATAACCTGCTACAATTTTACTGCGAGCTGTTGGAATCTGGTAGAATCTATCAGTAGTACGCGCTGGTTTCGGCTCAATTAGTCGGTGAGGGAATGGGGGATGGGGGAAATGGATAGACTACCCGCTCTACTAGTTAGAATTTTATTAATGAATTCGCGTACTGACACAATTTATCCTCGGTTTAACGCTTGTACTGCAAAAAAAAAAAAAGAAAAGGATGAAAAAAAAAGAAAACCGCATTTCCTGGCGCAACTGCTGAACAAGAAGGGGTCTGATATCAGTGACGCCCAAAACAAATTCGCCCACCCTACCATGATCGCTGTATCCAAAGAAAAAAAAATTACCCAGCGATCCCTATGCCAAACCAATTTTTAACTTAACTTACTTTGCATGATTCCCCCCCCTGTAAACGTCTCAGCCTAAATTCATCTCAAAAACTTATATTTAATAAAAGTAACGAATAATAATAAAGCATTTCAAAAATTAAAAATTATAGATTTTGGTATAAATATAGATATGTAGATATGACAATGTTTATATGAAAAGTATATTAAAATTCAAAGAAAGAAAAAAGAATTCCTTTTTTTTTGAGCATAAGTTAAACTTCTGATGACCAAAAAGACCAAAATTAAATTTTATATGTTATTCAAACGAGAGCAACGAAAACTGCTTTAACTCTCTCTTTACTTTGCTTGGTCAATCATATACCAAAAACACAAGAAAAATGACATTATAACCAAAGAGTACTCACTTAAGCATCCCACGGAGAAAGATCTTTCTGGTGACCGCTGTAAGTAATTGGGTAAAAATATAGGGAGAGAGTATGTTGTTGATTCAAGAGAGAATTAAATCATGTTAAGCTTTCGCCAGTGGCGTGCAAAAAAAACAAAAAAAGGGGTGAACCAAAATTTTCACCGAAGTTTCACTCATGACCAAAAAGAAAATTACAAATGAAATTATAAAAATAAAGTAAAAAAAAATTTAAAAAAAAATTAACTTGGCTTTGGAGTACACCAAAGACTCAGAATTTTACAATTTAAAAGTTAGCTTTAAGGCGAAAGTATTAGAAAAAAAAAATTAAAGGCATTTAATTATTTTCGCCCAACATTAGTTTAACCCATGCAATATTAGGGCCTGGCGAAGATATTTAGTTTCTTGGCTGAAGGCTATGCAACGATCACCAGTAAATAAAATAACCAAAGCGGAACGCCAGCCAAGCGGCTACACATATGAAAGCTCCGCTGGTTGATAGTTATCACAAAAGAAAAGCTTTTACTTATCAGAGTTTGCTTGCAAGGTAAGGGCGGGGGAGTCTCTCCTCTAGTCTAGAGAATCTTATACTCTTTATTTTTGGTTTTACTCTTCATGCCCGTCTCAGATCTTTTCTGGCCAATACTCTGTGTTTGCTGCTCCAGGGGCTTCGGTCCGTTTTGACAGCTTGTCCCTCATAAGCCTTTCTCTAGTCGGCTGACCGGCCTAGACCATTGCATCTAGTCTGTGAACTAGGTGCCAACTCTATATATAAAACAAAACTTTCTTACTACACACATTAAAAGGCGCATTTTTTTTTACTATTTACCATTTGACTTGGCACCGGATTAAAAAGGAAATATTACTTCCTCTCGAAAATCTACTTCATCAGACTGCCCATGTGCCTAAAAGACAAACATTTTTCATAAAAATTGCTTCCTTTACTCAAACTGATATGCGCGTTTGTATAGCGCTGGACTTACATTTATTTTGGAAATAAAACACTATCAATCACTGAAGGAATAAAACTGCTTCGAATTCACCATTCAAACTTCACAATCGGACTTTTTCCGAAAAAAAATTAGTTTTCACTATGACTTTAATTTTTGCGACCGCACTAGTTGAAGATGATTTGGAAAAGAAAAGTCATTCCCATGGGGGCCGACATACTTGGCTAAATCTCTATCCCTTAGTCCTCTTTGGACCCCTCTCTTCGCCTCGATTACCCCTAAACTTCCCTGATCCCAACTCTAGAGGAGCCTAGGGGGCGCCACAAAAAAAGTAATCGGATAAATAAAAAAATTCAAAGAAAATTTTCTGAACCAAAAAAAAAAAAATGAATCTCGAAATCGCATTTCCTATTTTTTTCAAAATTATACAATGTTAGTCTACATTCTGTTAGTTAGTATAACGCTAACTAACAATACAAGCAGTACAAGCAGTGCAAGCAGTGAACGCAGATTACTCTGTGAAACTTATATTGCCCACTTTTAGGGATAAAACGTTTATATATCGTTTTAGTTATAAAGAAGAAAAATCATTCCTACTCTTTTTTTTCGTTTCCTTTCTAAATACAAACGGTTACAAGCGCTACTACAATGTATGTACTGACACTCTCCCTCTCTTTTGTAGCTGTCGCATAAATCGCAGCATAAAAAAAAATTTTTAAAATTTGCTTTAACAAAAGAATAATTTGGAATAAAGAATCAATCTGAAAACTACAATGAATGGACACTGACGTGTCTGTCTTAACAACTAATTCATCCTAAAAGAACCCGGTCCTTGCTCTTATCACACTTGTTTATAAAAGTTTTTTTTTAGCGGACGTTGACGATACTATGCGCAGTACGTTCAAGTGGCCCCTACGACACCAGGACATAGCCTGTTACGCGCGAGCCCAAGCAGATAACTGCCCACCCCCCCCCCCCCCCCCCGAGGGGGGGCGGCCGTATAACGCACGGCACGAATCGCGTGGACAAATACACAATAGAAAAAACAGACAAACAAATAATACTATAGCTATCTATTAACTAAATGGGATAGGATAGATGTTTTAAGCATATTAATAGAAAACTCTGAGCTGATTACAGGGAATAGAAGGTTGTAATCAGAGCAGAGGACCCTAAAAGGTTCATGCATAGCATAGTTAGAAGAACAACGACTAAGGGATAAAGGTATCAAAGGATGTCTACTCCGTCTACATGGTACCGACAGATTCACCTGAGCTAATAACTCAGGCGAGTCGATATCACCAATTAGGAGCTTGTGCATAAAAATGACACCAAGCATAATTCTACGGTTAGTTAGGGACGGAAGGTTAATCAAGAGAAGTCTACTAGAATACGAAGGCAAATTGACATTGCGATCCCAGCTTAAGCCACGAAGAGCAAATAGCAAAAACTGCTTTTGAACGGATTCAAGTCTAATCTGGTGCGACTCATATTGAGGTGACCAAATGCAAGATCCATACTCTAAAATAGGACGGACAAGCGAAGTAAAAAGAACTTTAGTTGTATAGGGGTCATCAAATTCTTTTGACCATCTTTTAATGAAACCCAGGACACTCATGGCCTTTGCGACCGTGGTGGAAATGTGGGTGTTAAAATTTAACTTATGGTCCATAAGTACGCCCAAATCATTTATATTATTTAAACGTTCTAAAGGGCTATTGTTTAGAAAATAAGTGACCAGTTGGGGAGAGTTACGGAAAAAAAGTCATTACCTTACATTTGGTAGTGTTAAGATTTAGTAGATTAAACTGGCACCAGGATTGAAAGTTTTTAAGATCAGCTTGTAGCCGACTAAATGAATCTGTATCTTTATGAGTAAGACAAATCTTGACATCGTCAGCATACATAAGCACACGCGAATGAACAATGACTGATGGAAGATCGTTAATGAATAGTGTGAAGAGCAGAGGGCCAAGATGACTACCTTGAGGTACACCAGAAGTCACAGGAATGGAAGCGGAAAAAGAAGACTTAAAAAGTACCTTCTGTTTTCTATTTGTTAAATATTCTCGAACCCAAGAAAGGAAAAGCGGTGGAAACCCAATGTCGCTCAGCTTAGAAAGTAATAGGGTATGATTAACGGAATCAAAGGCTTTGCTAAAGTCAGTATATATTACATCAGTTTGTTTACCATTTTTAAACCCCTTGATAATTACTGATGTAAATTCTAAAAGGTTAGTGGTTGTAGATCTACGTTTCACAAACCCATGTTGGGATGGCGAAATAATAGAGCTGCAAAAATGTTGCAATTGAGAAGTTATAATTTTCTCAAAAGCTTTCGGAATAGCGGACAATTTTGAGATACCCCTATAGTTAGAGGCTTCGGACTTTTTGCCATTTTTATGCAGAGGAATGATATACGACTCCTTCCAAATAGATGGAAAAGAGGAAGATTCGACAGACAATAGAAACAATTTTAAAATGGGTTTACATAATGCGTTTGCACAGAACCTGAGTACGCATCCAGGAAGACCATCTGGCCCCGGAGAATAAACAGGTTTAACTAATTTAAGTTCGCTAAGAATAGAACTTTCATCAATCACTGGATTGAAAATGCAATTAGCATTTTTTAAATGATAAGGATACGGACTTGCTCGATATTCCGTTGAGGAATAAGTTGTTTTGAAAAAACTCGCAAACATATCGGCAATTGCCTGATCAGTGCTTGCTTTTTTATTTTGAAAAGACAAAAAAGATGGGTGCACAGAGGTCTTACGTTTAGAATTAACAAAGTTATAAAATTGTTTAGGGTCAGAAGAAAACTGAAGCTTACACCGCTGAAGATAATTCTTATAGCATTGTGTATTAAGCATCATGAATTTTGAACGAGCGACTGTATACAGAGCATAATCTGATGAACGACGTGTTTTTTGAAACTTCTTATAATATCGTGTCTTCACATTTTTCAAATTGGATAACTCACGAGAGAACCAGGGAGGTTTGTTAAGCCGCTCCAGCCTACCAAGAGGCACACAAATATCAAAGAGTGAATTCAGAGTATCATAGAAAAAACGAACAGCTGAGTTCATATCTCCACAATTGTACAGATAAGACCAATCGGTAGTAGCAATGTTTTCATTAAGGCTGGCAAAGTCAGTCTTACGAAAGCACCTAGTTAGAGGTAACTCATTTAAACCAAGTAATGGTGAAAGCAAGGGCAAATCAATTTTTAAATTTAATGTAGGATGAAATTTGTCTTCTGGAAGAACAAATGGTTCGATCCTAGAAACCTCACAATAAGAAGAATCCAATACAAAAATAAGATCTAACGATTTTCTATTAGAATTTAAGACGGGATTGACTTGGGATAAAGATAAGCCTAGAAGGCCATCAATGAAGTCATGTGACAAAGAGGGCAGCAACGTGGTAGACAGTGGCGTAGTAACGGGGGGGGTTTTGGGGATAAAACCCCCCCGAAAATTGGTTCATTTTTTATAAAATTGATTCAGCCATTAAACCAACTCAATTGCTAGAATGCTCGATTAGAACGAAAAGAACGATTGAAGAAATTGTGTGAAACAAGATGGACTGAAAGACTTGATGCTGTAATCTGCTTCAAAGAAATGTTTGTTCCAATTTGTTCGAGTTTGGAAAAAATTAATGAATGTGGAAACGCTGAAAGTTCCAAGAATGCTTTTAGCTTTCTACATACATTGAAAAGTGGAGCATTCATTGTGTCGATGACAATAATCCACGAAATTTTTTCTCTTACACAACCTTTAACTTCTTACCTCCAAGGGAAAAGAGTTGATCTCTCTGCAGCTGTTTCGGCGGCTGATGATTTGGCTGTTTTGTTGAAAGAAATGAGGGAAAACGTTGCATCAAAGTTCAAAAAAGTATTCGCTGATGCTGAAAAATTAGCTGAATCAATAGGAGAAAAAATTGAAGTTCCCAGGATTGTTCAATGTCAAAAACATCGACAAAATTACCAGAACAGCTCGGCAGAAGAATATTATCGCCAATCAATATTCATACCATTCCTCGATCACTTCATATCTTCCTTATCTGACAGATTCGTCAAACACAAAAAGACATTGTCAATTATTGAAAATATCCTCCCTGAAAAATTGCTTAAAAAAGGAGTTGAAAATGGTATTGTTTCTGAAACTGTCGAAGTAATAATGGATCAATGGCCAACAGCTACTGAGGCAACTGTTTCCATAGTAATAAATGAAGTCGTATTGTGGAGACAACGTTGGATTGGGGCAGAAACTCATCCGAAGACATTCATCGACGCATTAAATCTTTGCAACGAAGGACTTTTTCCCAACGTTTCAAAATTTTTGAAGATAGGAGCAACGTTAGCTGTGACCATTGCTAGCAGCGAACGGAGCTTTTCAACTTTGAGGCGTTAAAAAAATTGGATAAGAAATTCAACTGGAGAAGATAGGCTGAACGGACTTGCTGTAATGAGTATTAACAGAGATATTGATATCACGGTGGAATAAGTTATCGACAGATTCGCTCAAAAAAAAGAGGAAAATCGATTTGTGATTTCGTATATTTATGTTTTTCAACAGTTTTTTATGCTCCAGAATTATCAATAAATTGATCAATACTTATTCAATACAATATGATTTCAACTGTTTTTTCCACAAACAATTATTTACATGTAAATATTGTTTAGTTACTTATTAAAAACGTTAGTAGTATATTGTAGTATAAACTACAATGGAAAATCGTACGTCCAATTTTATCTTGAGATGCTCATATATATCATATATATAAAATTAAATTTTTATATTCTATACAGCATTTCAATATAAAACACCCTATACATTACACATTATCTAAGTGATTTCTCATATTTAGAATTTTGTTCAATATCTTTGATCCTAAAACATGTTAACCCCCCCAAAAAATTTTCTGGCTACGCCACTGGTGGTAGATTCATCTGTTAGTGACCATGCTAAAGCGGGTAAATTAAAATCACCTACAACTATGAGCAAGTCTTGACTGGAAACTAAAGAGGAGACAAACTGAATTGCCTCTAAATGATTTAAATATACCACCATGTCTGACAATGGTGGAATATAGGAACAAGTAATGAAAGCATTAAAAGATTTAAAATTTACTTTAACACCGACAAACTCATTCTCCTGGGTACTAGAAAATTGAATCATTTCAGATGATAAAGCAGCATCAACAGCTATCAGAACGCCACCACCTATACGAGAAATCCGGTCACGTCTGAATATAGAAAAGTTTGTGGAAAAAACCGATGCATCAGCAATATCAGGTTTTAGCCACGTCTCTGTAAAAGCTAGAATGTTATGTTCAAAAGAAAGACTATCTACATAGAGATTAGAAAGTTTAGATTTCAGCCCTCTAACGTTCTGGTAACCCAGGTTAAGGGACGAAGCTAGTTTTTTGACACACCAGCAGATGCTGATGTGGCAGGAATGGTATTAGTTGTTGTTGTTGGCAAGCGAATCGGTTTCCGATTTTTCTTTTTCACAGTATATTCCTTAACTAGTATATGTTTTGGCCAAAAATCTTCTCGACATATAGTGTCGAAGATATTGGCAGAAACACTAATTTTAAAGGACGAAATGTCCCGAGAGTAAGAATATTTAAACTTCTCCACCGCAATATTCGAGACGTTAACTTTCTTCCGAATATAGGCTATTACATCATCAGATGTGACAACAGGGTCTAGCCTAGAAACAAATATATGTTTCTTTGGTGGTATGCCAACGAGAGGCCGCGGTCCCGAAGCGTCAGCCGCAGCAGTAACGTTGGACAAGTCACCCACTGCAGCAGTCAACTTGTTTACGGGGCCCTCGATACTTTTAGAACTAACGGCAATTTCCATTGGAATGGGTAATTGCCCGCTTGGAGTTTATTAAAACCTGCCCTTAAAGTGTCAAAACTATCTCTAGTCCGCCTCATGAAAGAGCGCATCTCATTCTCGACCTCTCGGCAAGCATCACATCCATATTTTAAGCCACCACCTTTAGCAATAGACTCCTTGATTCTGCCTGTGTAACCTGCACACTTAACGTGAACCGCATTGTCACACAACCAACACAGAATATAATCATGGGAGTCAACCGCATTAGTGGCAACTATGCAATTATTTTTTGAGCAGACAACCATTTTATCAAAAAGTTTAATTTAATTAAAAAAAGGAAATACAAAAAATAAAAATTCTAAGGGTTAAAATTCTGTGTATAAGAATATACTGACCAGTTCTGACACAAGGGTTAATGTGCAGAGTAAGCCTTCACAACTAGAGAATAAAAAGAGATAAAAGCACAAAAACAAAAACACGTATCACAAAGTCGCGGGTAGGCAAAAGACGAGAGCGCAAATCAATCAAGAATAGGAAAGAGCGGGAGAGCGCGTCAAATTGAACACATGCAACAACAATTTGTACGCAAGAGCGCGAGAGTTAGTTAAAACGGTAAAGACACAAACGCAAAAGAGATAAGCAAAACAACAACACCGCTAATGCAAGTATTGTTGTAAGTTTTGATTTTATTTAAATTTAAACAAAAGCGACAGCAAGAATTCGCGAAATGAAAATAAAATTCGGATGTTGAAATTATTATTAATTAAACCGATAATGAATTTAAGAAATTTGTAAAAGTATTTAATCGCGAGAAAAAAATAAAAATTGATAAGCGCAAAAAAAACACGTCCGTCCTCTGCAACGAGTGAAAGTTTGTGAATATAGGTGGGAAGTTTGGCTTTAGTTTTTGTATTACTGATTGACTTCTTTGGTCATAAGTTTTCTGTACAATTTCATAATTCTTTAATGATTCATATTTTATGTTTTTTAAATTTAAAATTTTTACTCTTTTTGTTGTGTTTAAAATTCGGACAAATGTTTTGTTAGGGCTTGAGATCGAATTTCTAATAAATATTCCATTTTCGACCTCTTGATTTAAGATGACGATATTTGAGTTTTCATTTGGAACATTTATTTGTCGGATTACTTCAGATCTCGCTGGGAGGATTGTATTGTTGCTGTCACAAATGTGTTATATTGGGATATTTATTGCAAAATTTAAATTATTTGGTCTTAATAATAGTGAATAGTTTTTTTCAGTGAAATTTAATAGACAATTGAATGTTTTGAAGAAATCTAGAATTCCATCAAATGGAATTGGAAAACTTTCGTCTACTATATGGAAGTTGTGTGGAATTATGAATTCATTTTGTCTTAGTTCTATAAGGGTTAAACCTTTGGAAGTAATTGAACCTTCACCAATTCCTGATAATTCAATTGTGTTTGATATGTTCAAAAGGATCTGTATTTACTTTTATTATTGATACGTATGCACCTGTATCTAACAAGAAGGTATATGTGTTTTATGTATTTTCGTTTTTAACTTTGATGAAAATACTTAGCCTAAGATTGAATATGTGTACATTTACAGTTTCTTCTGAATATCTGTAGGGATCTATTGGTTTTCGGAATTACGTCTACGATCTTTTTGTTGTTAGTTCGTTCATGTCACGGAAAATACCTGCTTTTAGTACGTTACGTACTTGGTTGTTTATGCAGTTCTTTGTTATTGCCTCTGTAGCGACTGAAAGTGTATACTTTTTGGCTAGTTCTACGGATGTGCCGTCGTTTATAAAGGCACCTTCCAGAGATTCAGTAAGCTTTTCAATCTATTGAGCATACTGACTTGCTGTTTTGTTTCTCTGGGGTAGGTTTTTAATTTTTGCCGTTATTGACGCTACTGATTACGTTTTTACATTAGTCGCAATACTGTTAATAATCTCTTCTATTGTCTGTTCAGACGTTATAAAATTTCTTGTGTGACCTTTTAGTTTTTTTATTAGGCACACTGCTGTTTCCTCATGGTCGCCTTTTACTGAATTTATCAAATTCAATGCGTCCATGAAGCTCTGAAGATTTTCTCTTCTGCCATCAAACTGTGGGATAAGGTTTGAGGCCATCTTTAAAAAATCAGTGACTCTTTGAGTCATTTTTGCGTTTCCTAGCAAAATGGATGGTTCATTAGGAGCTATTTTTGTTTGATCTAAACTCGCTGATGGTTCTTCTTGATCCATCTCTTCTTCACTGGGTTAACTGGGTTTTGTCTTCCAGTGATATTGAAATTTCCAAATCAATTGTTTGTAAAATATTCAATGTTATATCTTTTCAATACGGATTTTGCCTTTTGTTTGCAGTCATTATAGAATGCATTTGCGGCTGTTTTCCGTTAGTTTACTATAGTGTTCTATTAACACTGCTCTGATATTTTCTAGGCTATCTATTATTATTTTCGAGTGTTTTTCTATTGTACTTTGGGATGTTTCCCTATTCGGCTAGAGGCACTTACAAGATTTATTTAATTCTTGTGATGTATTTTAGCTTCTCTTATTATGTCATCTTAATTAATCACATTTTATTTAATAAATTGAGACTCTCTTTTTAGAGCGAAGCTCTCTTAGGCACGTAGGAAATTATTTTAAAAAATCGTCAGACGTCAGATCTGCAGCGTGTCAGATTTTTTTTTTTTTTGTAGCGCAATAAAACGATAATTTATCCATTCTACATGCCAATGTAGTTCTGAAGGTGTGTGTTGGCCTCCCCTGCACGTGGCCCGTGGTTCAAATGATGTAGAGGTCGTCGAATATTTTTTTTTTTTTTTTTAATTATATGCTTTTATTATAAATTTGTATGTACATACATATGCATATATACATTGTACATAAATATATCATCTGTACTTATATATGTATATTTTGTATAATAATTACCCTGCAGTACGTGTCTGCAGAGACTCTCCGTCGAGTTTACGGGGACATGTCCGCTGTCTTGGGGGACATAGCGGCGACACGCTCATTTGAGTTGCGGCGACATTTAACATTAGATGGCCTAGCAATAAGGACAATCGGGACCACTGAGCGACATAGTCGACGGTATGTCCGCGGATGGTTTTTCGAAAATGTTTTGAGGGACATTTGCAAAGAAATTTCCTCTGAACGTCGACGGTACGTCGGCAGGTCTTTTTGCGTTCGTGTCAGAGGACGTTTCATCGACATTTGCTTTGAATGTCGACCGTTGATCGACGGATCTTCTTTGCATGCGCGTCAGAGGACGTTCCATCGACAATTACATTAAATGTCGATACTGTTGTCCATACAAAAATAAAATACAAAATACAAAATTGTCTTTTTATTAATTTATTCATTTATTAAATTTTTATTTAACAGCAAGGGTATAACAATAAACATAAACAATGAGTTATGTATCTTCTAATGCCTTCGTACGGCGATTCTTCTTTTTGTTGACTGTATTTTTGGCGCAGCCGATGGCATTTCGGAGCACCTTCTCCGCCGGCTGTACTCCTTGAGACATCTGCAACATAAAAAATTAAAATTTGTCACTTCTATTGAATTCAATTTGTCACGATGCATGTAAAATTATGTGAAATTTACATATGTTTCACATCAAAAAAACATGCTTATTTAATGATCAATTTATGTATAAGTAACAAGTTATTGACAAATTATGTATATATAAAAATAATATGTACATCAGAGAACTGCAATGAGTCATAAATTTTACGGTGCACCCAATCATTGAGTTTGATTTTGTTCGATGCGGTCCTATGTATTGAGTGAATGAGCTGTATAGGTTCAAATCGAACGCTCACGAACGCTCAAAAAGTATTGCTAGTAGTTCATTCTGTATGACCGCATATTTTCCTACAACTTGATTGAGCGGAACGAATCTTTTGCTTAGGCAAATGGAGTGACCGAAGATTTTTGTTTTGTTCGATGGATTTATCGTCTGTTTGCTCACAATCAACCTTTCTGATTGTGTGTGATTGACTGACGATAAGAATTATTTATCGAATTTTTGTCATCGCCAAAACAAAAAATACAAGTTCTTGGAAAAAATGGAGGAGTATTTCTCAAGCAGGAAATTCTAAAATTTCATTTTTTGTTGTTGTATTATTTCTCTTTTTCAAATTAAAGTATTTTTTTAAATAAAACTTCAATAAAGAAATCTGCATTTTAATTTTGCTGATTAAGGTAATAGAAAAAAAATGTGCTAATCTAAATTTAATAAAGTTAAAGGGGTGTGTCTATTATTTTCGTGTTTTTTTTTTTTTTTTTTTTTTTTTGTTCACACAGTTAAACTTGTTCCTTATGACTGTAATAATTACTTACACAGTCATATCGCAATTCATGTCGATTTTAAATGTCAAACTCTACTCAAATCATGTGCACGAAATCCGATGTTAGTTCGGGTTTATTCATTTGTCTTGAATTGAATTTTACGAACGATCAATTCGGATGAGCGTTTTTGCTACAACAATCAAGGTTGCGACTTGTTCGAGAAGCTAATATTATAGCAACTGATTCAAACGAATTGGTTGCGATACCCTGAATGATTTTTTTGTTTTAAGTGAGTGAACGAAGTAAACATGTTGTAACTAGAGAGCTGCATGAGTAGTCAAAAAACCTTATTCGAATTGACAATGCTCAAAATGAGTTGAGTGAGTTCGAGTGCGAGGCCGAAAAAGTATGAGTGAGTGAGTGCTCTAGCACAGGACTCATACACACAAAGCTAAAACACATAAGAGAATTGAATGAATTGTGACAGGTAAAGAAAAGTGAGTTGGTTTCGAATGGATTCGAGTTGCCAAGTAGTTTTTCATTTCATTTATTTGTATAATAGAAAAGAAAGAGAGAAAGAGACAAAAACCAATGAAATGTAAACTGTTATTTTTTTTTGCATATATTTTATTACATTTATTTCTATTTTATATTGGAATGCAAGAATATAATTTTATTTATATTTTCTGAGTTACTAGAAATAAGACAACGCTTTTCTGAAATCAAATTTCTAGCGTTGGAAAATGTTCGCTCCGAAGCTGCGCTGCTCGCTGGAATACACAATATTTTGCAACTTGTCTTATAAAGCAGAGGAAAAAAATTTGCATGCAAATTCCACCAAGCCAATGGGTCAAAATCTTTTCAACGACACAAACGGAATGACTGTACAAAATTTGTAAGCTATAACTCGAATGAATTCGAATTCGAATTGTGTTAGCCAAATTTTTCATTCGGTTTTATACTTCATTCATTCGAACTTTTTTCGTTGGATGCTGTGAGTTATGAGAAGCAATATACATTCACTCTAGTTGTAACATAGGTGTTGAGCGGAATGATTTGATTTTTTGAAGTTTGATTGATCCTTCTCAATCATACTCGTTGCAGTTCTCTGATGTACATATATGGTAATAATGTTCAAATTTTTCCCTCATCCATAAGTAACAAGGGTATGGAAAAGCCGTCATGAAAATAAATATTATTTGATGCTGTATTTTTCTTATTCTTGCCTTTTTTTTTTGTGGCAATTTTTTCAAGAAATTGTGTTTGCTCAACTCTTTTCGGTAGCCGAAGTGTTTCGATGACGACATTGGATAGTTCGGGCACCGTCGGCTGGTCTTTGCATGTCGACGCCGGCAGAATTTAATTCTGCCGACTTCGGTATAGTCGACGATGCGGCGACATTGTCGACCGGGGACATTTGGTACTGGAGGGTAGGTACATATAATAAAGTTATACATACCCTGCAGTACGTGTCTGCGGAGACTCTCCGTCGAGTTTCCGGGGACATGTCCGCTGTCTTGGGGGACATAGCGGCGACACGCTCATTTAAGTTGCGGCGACATTTAACATTAGATGGCCTAGCAATAAGGACAATCGGGACCACTGAGCGACATAGTCGACGGTATGTCCGCGGATGGTTTTTCGAAAATGTTTTGAGGGACATTTGCAAAGAAATTTCCTTTGAACGTCGACGGTACTGGAGGGTATGTTAACAAATTTTTTAGAATATATGTATGTATGTATGTATGTATATATATATGTATGTATGTACATATATGAACGTGAAACTTTATGTATACCCTCCAGTACCAAATGTCCCCGGTCGACAATGTCGCCGCATCGTCGACTATACCGAAGTCGGCAGAATTAAATTCTGCCGGCGTCGACATGCAAAGACCAGCCGACGGTGCCCGAACTATCCAATGTCGTCATCGAAACACTTCGGCTACCGAAAAGAGTTGAGCAAACACAATTTCTTGAAAAAAATTGCCACAAAAAAAAGCAAGAATAAGAAAAATACAGCATCAAATAATATTTATTTTCATGACGGCTTTTCCATACCCTTGTTACTTATGGATGAGGGAAAAATTTGAACATTATTACCATATATGTACATCAGAGAACTGCAACGAGTATGATTGAGAAGGATCAATCAAACTTCAAAAAATCAAATCATTCCGCTCAACACCTATGTTACAACTAGAGTGAATGTATATTGCTTCTCATAACTCACAGCATCCAACGAAAAAAGTTCGAATGAATGAAGTATAAAACCGAATGAAAAATTTGGCTAACACAATTCGAATTCGAATTCATTCGAGTTATAGCTTACAAATTTTGTACAGTCATTCCGTTTGTGTCGTTGAAAAGATTTTGACCCATTGGCTTGGTGGAATTTGCATGCAAATTTTTTTCCTCTGCTTTATAAGACAAGTTGCAAAATATTGTGTATTCCAGCGAGCAGCGCAGCTTCGAGCGAACATTTTCCAACGCTAGAAATTTGATTTCAGAAAAGCGTTGTCTTATTTCTAGTAACTCAGAAAATATAAATAAAATTATATTCTTGCATTCCAATATAAAATAGAAATAAATGTAATAAAATATATGCAAAAAAAATAACAGTTTACATTTCATTGGTTTTTGTCTCTTTCTCTCTTTCTTTTCTATTATACAAATAAATGAAATGAAAAACTACTTGGCAACTCGAATCCATTCGAAACCAACTCACTTTTCTTTACCTGTCACAATTCATTCAATTCTCTTATGTGTTTTAGCTTTGTGTGTATGAGTCCTGTGCTAGAGCACTCACTCACTCATACTTTTTCGGCCTCGCACTCGAACTCACTCAACTCATTTTGAGCATTGTCAATTCGAATAAGGTTTTTTGACTACTCATGCAGCTCTCTAGTTACAACATGTTTACTTCGTTCACTCACTTAAAACAAAAAAATCATTCAGGGTATCGCAACCAATTCGTTTGAATCAGTTGCTATAATATTAGCTTCTCGAACAAGTCGCAACCTTGATTGTTGTAGCAAAAACGCTCATCCGAATTGATCGTTCGTAAAATTCAATTCAAGACAAATGAATAAACCCGAACTAACATCGGATTTCGTGCACATGATTTGAGTAGAGTTTGACATTTAAAATCGACATGAATTGCGATATGACTGTGTAAGTAATTATTACAGTCATAAGGAACAAGTTTAACTGTGTGAACAAAAAAAAAAAAAAAAAAAAAAAAAAAACACGAAAATAATAGACACACCCCTTTAACTTTATTAAATTTAGATTAGCACATTTTTTTTCTATTACCTTAATCAGCAAAATTAAAATGCAGATTTCTTTATTGAAGTTTTATTTAAAAAATACTTTAATTTGAAAAAGAGAAATAATACAACAACAAAAAATGAAATTTTAGAATTTCCTGCTTGAGAAATACTCCTCCATTTTTTCCAAGAACTTGTATTTTTTGTTTTGGCGATGACAAAAATTCGATAAATAATTCTTATCGTCAGTCAATCACACACAATCAGAAAGGTTGATTGTGAGCAAACAGACGATAAATCCATCGAACAAAACAAAAATCTTCGGTCACTCCATTTGCCTAAGCAAAAGATTCGTTCCGCTCAATCAAGTTGTAGGAAAATATGCGGTCATACAGAATGAACTACTAGCAATACTTTTTTGAGCGTTCGTGAGCGTTCGATTTGAACCTATACAGCTCATTCACTCAATACATAGGACCGCATCGAACAAAATCAAACTCAATGATTGGGTGCACCGTAAAATTTATGACTCATTGCAGTTCTCTGATGTACATATTATTTTTATATATACATAATTTGTCAATAACTTGTTACTTATACATAAATTGATCATTAAATAAGCATGTTTTTTTGATGTGAAACATATGTAAATTTCACATAATTTTACATGCATCGTGACAAATTGAATTCAATAGAAGTGACAAATTTTAATTTTTTATGTTGCAGATGTCTCAAGGAGTACAGCCGGCGGAGAAGGTGCTCCGAAATGCCATCGGCTGCGCCAAAAATACAGTCAACAAAAAGAAGAATCGCCGTACGAAGGCATTAGAAGATACATAACTCATTGTTTATGTTTATTGTTATACCCTTGCTGTTAAATAAAAATTTAATAAATGAATAAATTAATAAAAAGACAATTTTGTATTTTGTATTTTATTTTTGTATGGACAACAGTATCGACATTTAATGTAATTGTCGATGGAACGTCCTCTGACGCGCATGCAAAGAAGATCCGTCGATCAACGGTCGACATTCAAAGCAAATGTCGATGAAACGTCCTCTGACACGAACGCAAAAAAGACCTGCCGACGTACCGTCGACGTTCAGAGGAAATTTCTTTGCAAATGTCCCTCAAAACATTTTCGAAAAACCATCCGCGGACATACCGTCGACTATGTCGCTCAGTGGTCCCGATTGTCCTTATTGCTAGGCCATCTAATGTTAAATGTCGCCGCAACTCAAATGAGCGTGTCGCCGCTATGTCCCCCAAGACAGCGGACATGTCCCCGTAAACTCGACGGAGAGTCTCTGCAGACACGTACTGCAGGGTAATTATTATACAAAATATACATATATAAGTACAGATGATATATTTATGTACAATGTATATATGCATATGTATGTACATACAAATTTATAATAAAAGCATATAATTAAAAAAAAAAAAAAATATTCGACGACCTCTACATCATTTGAACCACGGGCCACGTGCAGGGGAGGCCAACACACACCTTCAGAACTACATTGGCATGTAGAATGGATAAATTATCGTTTTATTGCGCTACAAAAAAAAAAAAAAAATCTGACACGCTGCAGATCTGACGTCTGACGATTTTTTAAAATAATTTCCTACGTGCCTAAGAGAGCTTCGCTCTAAAAAGAGAGTCTCAATTTATTAAATAAAATGTGATTAATTAAGATGACATAATAAGAGAAGCTAAAATACATCACAAGAATTAAATAAATCTTGTAAGTGCCTCTAGCCGAATAGGGAAACATCCCAAAGTACAATAGAAAAACACTCGAAAATAATAATAGATAGCCTAGAAAATATCAGAGCAGTGTTAATAGAACACTATAGTAAACTAACGGAAAACAGCCGCAAATGCATTCTATAATGACTGCAAACAAAAGGCAAAATCCGTATTGAAAAGATATAACATTGAATATTTTACAAACAATTGATTTGGAAATTTCAATATCACTGGAAGACAAAACCCAGTTAACCCAGTGAAGAAGAGATGGATCAAGAAGAACCATCAGCGAGTTTAGATCAAACAAAAATAGCTCCTAATGAACCATCCATTTTGCTAGGAAACGCAAAAATGACTCAAAGAGTCACTGATTTTTTAAAGATGGCCTCAAACCTTATCCCACAGTTTGATGGCAGAAGAGAAAATCTTCAGAGCTTCATGGACGCATTGAATTTGATAAATTCAGTAAAAGGCGACCATGAGGAAACAGCAGTGTGCCTAATAAAAAAAACTAAAAGGTCACACAAGAAATTTTATAACGTCTGAACAGACAATAGAAGAGATTATTAACAGTATTGCGACTAATGTAAAAACGTAATCAGTAGCGTCAATAACGGCAAAAATTAAAAACCTACCCCAGAGAAACAAAACAGCAAGTCAGTATGCTCAATAGATTGAAAAGCTTACTGAATCTCTGGAAGGTGCCTTTATAAACGACGGCACATCCGTAGAACTAGCCAAAAAGTATACACTTTCAGTCGCTACAGAGGCAATAACAAAGAACTGCATAAACAACCAAGTACGTAACGTACTAAAAGCAGGTATTTTCCGTGACATGAACGAACTAACAACAAAAAGATCGTAGACGTAATTCCGAAAACCAATAGATCCCTACAGATATTCAGAAGAAACTGTAAATGTACACATATTCAATCTTAGGCTAAGTATTTTCATCAAAGTTAAAAACGAAAATACATAAAACACATATACCTTCTTGTTAGATACATGTGCATACGTATCAATAATAAAAGTAAATACAGATCCTTTTGAACATATCAAACACAATTGAATTATCAGGAATTGGTGAAGGTTCAATTACTTCCAAAGGTTTAACCCTTATAGAACTAAGACAAAATGAATTCATAATTCCACACAACTTCCATATAGTAGACGAAAGTTTTCCAATTCCATTTGATGGAATTCTAGATTTCTTCAAAACATTCAATTGTCTATTAAATTTCACTGAAAAAAACTATTCACTATTATTAAGACCAAATAATTTAAATTTTGCAATAAATATCCCAATATAACACATTTGTGACAGCAACAATACAATCCTCCCAGCGAGATCTGAAGTAATCCGACAAATAAATGTTCCAAATGAAAACTCAAATATCGTCATCTTAAATCAAGAGGTCGAAAATGGAATATTTATTAGAAATTCGATCTCAAGCCCTAACAAAACATTTGTCCGAATTTTAAACACAACAAAAAGAGTAAAAATTTTAAATTTAAAAAACATAAAATATGAATCATTAAAGAATTATGAAATTGTACAGAAAACTTATGACCAAAGAAGTCAATCAGTAATACAAAAACTAAAGCCAAACTTCCCACCTATATTCACAAACTTTCACTCGTTGCAGAGGACGGCCGTGTTTTTTTTGCGCTTATCAATTTTTATTTTTTTCTCGCGATTAAATACTTTTACAAATTTCTTAAATTCATTATCGGTTTAATTAATAATAATTTCAACATCCGAATTTTATTTTCATTTCGCGAATTCTTGCTGTCGCTTTTGTTTAAATTTAAATAAAATCAAAACTTACAACAATACTTGCATTAGCGGTGTTGTTGTTTTGCTTATCTCTTTTGCGTTTGTGTCTTTACCGTTTTAACTAACTCTCGCGCTCTTGCGTACAAATTGTTGTTGCATGTGTTCAATTTGACGCGCTCTCCCGCTCTTTCCTATTCTTGATTGATTTGCGCTCTCGTCTTTTGCCTACCCGCGACTTTGTGATACGTGTTTTTGTTTTTGTGCTTTTATCTCTTTTTATTCTCTAGTTGTGAAGGCTTACTCTGCACATTAACCCTTGTGTCAGAACTGGTCAGTATATTCTTATACACAGAATTTTAACCCTTAGAATTTTTATTTTTTGTATTTCCTTTTTTTAATTAAATTAAACTTTTTGATAAAATGGTTGTCTGCTCAAAAAATAATTGCATAGTTGCCACTAATGCGGTTGACTCCCATGATTATATTCTGTGTTGGTTGTGTGACAATGCGGTTCACGTTAAGTGTGCAGGTTACACAGGCAGAATCAAGGAGTCTATTGCTAAAGGTGGTGGCTTAAAATATGGATGTGATGCTTGCCGAGAGGTCGAGAATGAGATGCGCTCTTTCATGAGGCGGACTAGAGATAGTTTTGACACTTTAAGGGCAGGTTTTAATAAACTCCAAGCGGGCAATTACCCATTCCAATGGAAATTGCCGTTAGTTCTAAAAGTATCGAGGGCCCCGTAAACAAGTTGACTGCTGCAGTGGGTGACTTGTCCAACGTTACTGCTGCGGCTGACGCTTCGGGACCGCGGCCTCTCGTTGGCATACCACCAAAGAAACATATATTTGTTTCTAGGCTAGACCCTGTTGTCACATCTGATGATGTAATAGCCTATATTCGGAAGAAAGTTAACGTCTCGAATATTGCGGTGGAGAAGTTTAAATATTCTTACTCTCGGGACATTTCGTCCTTTAAAATTAGTGTTTCTGCCAATATCTTCGACACTATATGTCGAGAAGATTTTTGGCCAAAACATATACTAGTTAAGGAATATACTGTGAAAAAGAAAAATCGGAAACCGATTCGCTTGCCAACAACAACAACTAATACCATTCCTGCCACATCAGCATCTGCTGGTGTGTCAAAAAACTAGCTTCGTCCCTTAACCTGGGTTACCAGAACGTTAGAGGGCTGAAATCTAAACTTTCTAATCTCTATGTAGATAGTCTTTCTTTTGAACATAACATTCTAGCTTTTACAGAGACGTGGCTAAAACCTGATATTGCTGATGCATCGGTTTTTTCCACAAACTTTTCTATATTCAGACGTGACCGGATTTCTCGTATAGGTGGTGGCGTTCTGATAGCTGTTGATGCTGCTTTATCATCTGAAATGATTCAATTTTCTAGTACCCAGGAGAATGAGTTTGTCGGTGTTAAAGTAAATTTTAAATCTTTTAATGCTTTCATTACTTGTTCCTATATTCCACCATTGTCAGACATGGTGGTATATTTAAATCATTTAGAGGCAATTCAGTTTGTCTCCTCTTTAGTTTCCAGTCAAGACTTGCTCATAGTTGTAGGTGATTTTAATTTACCCGCTTTAGCATGGTCACTAACAGATGAATCTACCACGTTGCTGCCCTCTTTGTCACATGACTTCATTGATGGCCTTCTAGGCTTATCTTTATCCCAAGTCAATCCCGTCTTAAATTCTAATAGAAAATCGTTAGATCTTATTTTTGTATTGGATTCTTCTTATTGTGAGGTTTCTAGGATCGAACCATTTGTTCTTCCAGAAGACAAATTTCATCCTACATTAAATTTAAAAATTGATTTGCCCTTGCTTTCACCATTACTTGGTTTAAATGAGTTACCTCTAACTAGGTGCTTTCGTAAGACTGACTTTGCCAGCCTTAATGAAAACATTGCTACTACCGATTGGTCTTATCTGTACAATTGTGGAGATATGAACTCAGCTGTTCGTTTTTTCTATGATACTCTGAATTCACTCTTTGATATTTGTGTGCCTCTTGGTAGGCTGGAGCGGCTTAACAAACCTCCCTGGTTCTCTCGTGAGTTATCCAATTTGAAAAATGTGAAGACACGATATTATAAGAAGTTTCAAAAAACACGTCGTTCATCAGATTATGCTCTGTATACAGTCGCTCGTTCAAAATTCATGATGCTTAATACACAATGCTATAAGAATTATCTTCAGCGGTGTAAGCTTCAGTTTTCTTCTGACCCTAAACAATTTTATAACTTTGTTAATTCTAAACGTAAGACCTCTGTGCACCCATCTTTTTTGTCTTTTCAAAATAAAAAAGCAAGCACTGATCAGGCAATTGCCGATATGTTTGCGAGTTTTTTTCAAAACAACTTATTCCTCAACGGAATATCGAGCAAGTCCGTATCCTTATCATTTAAAAAATGCTAATTGCATTTTCAATCCAGTGATTGATGAAAGTTCTATTCTTAGCGAACTTAAATTAGTTAAACCTGTTTATTCTCCGGGGCCAGATGGTCTTCCTGGATGCGTACTCAGGTTCTGTGCAAACGCATTATGTAAACCCATTTTAAAATTGTTTCTATTGTCTGTCGAATCTTCCTCTTTTCCATCTATTTGGAAGGAGTCGTATATCATTCCTCTGCATAAAAATGGCAAAAAGTCCGAAGCCTCTAACTATAGGGGTATCTCAAAATTGTCCGCTATTCCGAAAGCTTTTGAGAAAATTATAACTTCTCAATTGCAACATTTTTGCAGCTCTATTATTTCGCCATCCCAACATGGGTTTGTGAAACGTAGATCTACAACCACTAACCTTTTAGAATTTACATCAGTAATTATCAAGGGGTTTAAAAATGGTAAACAAACTGATGTAATATATACTGACTTTAGCAAAGCCTTTGATTCCGTTAATCATACCCTATTACTTTCTAAGCTGAGCGACATTGGGATTCCACCGCTTTTCCTTTCTTGGGTTCGAGAATATTTAACAAATAGAAAACAGAAGGTACTTTTTAAGTCTTCTTTTTCCGCTTCCATTCCTGTGACTTCTGGTGTACCTCAAGGTAGTCATCTTGGCCCTCTGCTCTTCACACTATTCATTAACGATCTTCCATCAGTCATTGTTCATTCGCGTGTGCTTATGTATGCTGACGATGTCAAGATTTGTCTTACTCATAAAGATACAGATTCATTTAGTCGGCTACAAGCTGATCTTAAAAACTTTCAATCCTGGTGCCAGTTTAATCTACTAAATCTTAACACTACCAAATGTAAGGTAATGACTTTTTTCCGTAACTCTCCCCAACTGGTCACTTATTTTCTAAACAATAGCCCTTTAGAACGTTTAAATAATATAAATGATTTGGGCGTACTTATGGACCATAAGTTAAATTTTAACACCCACATTTCCACCACGGTCGCAAAGGCCATGAGTGTCCTGGGTTTCATTAAAAGATGGTCAAAAGAATTTGATGACCCCTATACAACTAAAGTTCTTTTTACTTCGCTTGTCCGTCCTATTTTAGAGTATGGATCTTGCATTTGGTCACCTCAATATGAGTCGCACCAGATTAGACTTGAATCCGTTCAAAAGCAGTTTTTGCTATTTGCTCTTCGTGGCTTAAGCTGGGATCGCAATGTCAATTTGCCTTCGTATTCTAGTAGACTTCTCTTGATTAACCTTCCGTCCCTAACTAACCGTAGAATTATGCTTGGTGTCATTTTTATGCACAAGCTCCTAATTGGTGATATCGACTCGCCTGAGTTATTAGCTCAGGTGAATCTGTCGGTACCATGTAGACGGAGTAGACATCCTTTGATACCTTTATCCCTTAGTCGTTGTTCTTCTAACTATGCTATGCATGAACCTTTTAGGGTCCTCTGCTCTGATTACAACCTTCTATTCCCTGTAATCAGCTCAGAGTTTTCTATTAATATGCTTAAAACATCTATCCTATCCCATTTAGTTAATAGATAGCTATAGTATTATTTGTTTGTCTGTTTTTTCTATTGTGTATTTGTCCACGCGATTCGTGCCGTGCGTTATACGGCTGCACCCCTCGGTCGGTCGGGTGGGAGGTGGGCAGTTATCTGCTTGGGCTCGCGCGTAACAGGCTATGTCCTGGTGTCGTAGGGGCCACTTGAACGTACTGCGCATAGTATCGTCAACGTCCGCTAAAAAAAACTTTTATAAACAAGTGTGATAAGAGCAAGGACCGGGTTCTTTTAGGATGAATTAGTTGTTAAGACAGACACGTCAGTGTCCATTCATTGTAGTTTTCAGATTGATTCTTTATTCCAAATTATTCTTTTGCTTAAGCTAAGTTTACATATATATTCTTATGCTGCGATTTATGCGACAGCTACAAAAGAGAGGGAGAGTGTCAGTACATACATTGTAGTAGCGCTTGTAACCGTTTGTATTTAGAAAGGAAACGAAAAAAAAGGGTAGGAATGATTTTTCTTCTTTATAACTAAAACGATATATAAACGTTTTATCCCTAAAAGTGGGCAATATAAGTTTCACAGAGTAATCTGCGTTCACTGCTTGCACTGCTTGTACTGCTTGTATTGTTAGTTAGCGTTATACTAACTAACAGAATGTAGACTAACATTGTATAATTTTGAAAAAATAGGAAATGCGATTTCGAAATTCATTCTTTTTTTTTGGTTCAGAAAATTTTCTTTGAATTTTTTTTATCCGATTACTTTTTTTGTGGCGCCCCCTAGGCTCCTCTAGAGTTGGGATCAGGGAAGTTTAGGGGTAATCG
Organism: Drosophila tropicalis; assembly: GCF_018151085.1. NCBI lineage: Eukaryota > Metazoa > Arthropoda > Insecta > Diptera > Drosophilidae > Drosophila > Drosophila tropicalis. The sequence goes on along the minus strand of NW_027173124.1, from coordinate 228,758 downwards.
AGGCGAAGAGAGGGGTCCAAAGAGGACTAAGGGATAGAGATTTAGCCAAGTATGTCGGCCCCCATGGGAATGACTTTTCTTTTCCAAATCATCTTCAACTAGTGCGGTCGCAAAAATTAAAGTCATAGTGAAAACTAATTTTTTTTCGGAAAAAGTCCGATTGTGAAGTTTGAATGGTGAATTCGAAGCAGTTTTATTCCTCCAGTGATTGATAGTGTTTTATTTCCAAAGTAAATGTAAGTCCAGCGCTATACAAACGCGCATATCAGTTTGAGTAAAGGAAGCAATTTTTATGAAAAACGTTTGTCTTTTAGGCACATGGGCAGTCTGATGAAGTAGATTTTCGAGAGGAAGTAATATATCCTTTTTAATCCGGTGCCAAGTCAAATGGTAAACAGTAAAAAAAAATGCGCCTTTTAATGTGTGTAGTAAGAAAGTTTTGTTTTATATATAGAGTTGGCACCTAGTTCACAGACTAGATGCAATGGTCTAGGCCGGTCAGCCGACTAGAGAAAGGCTTATGAGGGACAAGCTGTCAAAACGGACCGAAGCCCCTGGAGCAGCAAACACAGAGTATTGGCCAGAAAAGATCTGAGACGGGCATGAAGAGTAAAACCAAAAATAAAGAGTATAAGATTCTCTAGACTAGAGGAGAGACTCCCCCCGCCCTTACCTTGCAAGCAAACTCTGATAAGTAAAAGCTTTTCTTTTGTGATAACTATCAACCAGCGGAGCTTTCATATGTGTAGCCGCTTGGCTGGCGTTCCGCTTTGGTTATTTTATTTACTGGTGATCGTTGCATAGCCTTCAGCCAAGAAACTAAATATCTTCGCCAGGCCCTAATATTGCATGGGTTAAACTAATGTTGGGCGAAAATAATTAAATGCCTTTGATTTTTTTTTCTAACACTTTCGCCTTAAAACTAACTTTTAAATTGTAAAATTCTGAGTCTTTGGTGTACTCCAAAACCAAGTTAATTTTTTTTTAATTTTTTTTTACTTTATTTTTATAATTTCATTTGTAATTTTCTTTTTGGTCATGAGTGAAACTTCGGTGAAAATTTTGGTTCACCCCTTTTTTTTTTTTTGCACGCCACTGGCGAAAGCTTAGCATGATTTAATTCTCTCTTGAATCAACAACATACTCTCTCCCTATATTTTTACCCAATTACTTACAGCGGTCACCAGAAAGATCTTTCTCCGTGGGATGCTTAAGTAAGTACTCTTTGGTTATAATGTCATTTTTCTTGTGTTTTTGGTATATGATTGACCAAGCAAAGTAAAGAGAGAGTTAAAGCAGTTTTCGTTGCTCTCGTTTGAATAACATATAAAATTTAATTTTGGTCTTTTTGGTCATCAGAAGTTAACTTATGCTCAAAAAAAAAAAAAGAATTCTTTTTCTTTCTTTGAATTTTAATATACTTTTCATATAAACATTGTCATATCTACATATCTATATTTATATCAAAATCTATAATTTTTAATTTTTGAAATGCTTTATTATTATTATTTATTATTATTCGTTACTTTTATTAAATATAAGTTTTTGAGATGAATTTAGGCTGAGACGTTTACAAGGGGGGGAATCATGCAAAGTAAGTTAGGTTAAAAATTGGTTTGGCATAGGGATCGCTGGGTAATTTTTTTTTCCTTTTGGATACAGCGATCATGGTAGGGTGGGCGAATTTGTTTTGGGCGTCACTGATATCAGACCCCTTCTTGTTCAGCAGCTGCGCCAGAAAACGACGGTATTTCTCTTTTTTTTTCATCCTTTTCTCTTTTCTTTTTTCTTTTGCAAGTACAAAGCGTTAAACCGAGGATAAATTGTGTCAGTACGCGAATTCATTAATAAAATTGTAATTAGTAGAGCGGGTAGTCTAACCATTTCCCCCATCCCCCATCCCTCACCGACTAATTGAGCCGAAACCAGCGCGTACTACTGATAGATTCTACCAGATTCCAACAGCTCGCAGTAAAATTGTAGCAGGTTATATATTACAGTTAGTTAAGTATTCATAATTTTATTAATTGGCGCCCAAACGTGGGGCCAAAACGGTTTCGGGAGCCCCGACGAAAACATTTTTAGTCAATAACAGCTTTTCTTATGGGTATTTATATCTCGGTTTTCGAACGCTAGTGTTCCTTATTGTATTGGGTGGTCAGTCGGAGTACATAAAGTTTCGACATAACTCTATGTCCACACCACCAACAAGAAGAAAAATAAAACAACGCACAATCAATTGGTCAGCTGGATCAGCCTTGAATTCTAAAATATTTTCGGCTCCGCGCTCAGGATTGTTGGTTTAGCCACGGGTAATTTTCGATAGTCAGAAAGTTATTTTTCGTTTCGGATCAGGTTTAACAATGGTCAAAGACTATAGCCTCCAAGAGGTTAATACTTCTTAGAACTATTAGTTTTCTTAGTTGCCTACAAGTTAGGTACAAAATGTTGATGGCTTTAGGTAGTTAGGTAAATTGTATGGAGTTATGTGATACTTGGCAATAGGCTAGGGCATACCTGCAATTTCAATTATACTTAAAGTCCTCTTTTATCGTTATTTTAGCAGCTGCTCAAACCATTTTTTTTTTAACACATTTCATGATTCCCCTCATTAGTTTTATGAAAGTTATTTGAATTTTCTTTATATTTTCTCTATTTCTTTGCAACATCAGTATAATAAGTATAGCTTGGTTAATCAATCAATTTAATAGAAATAGTCTTATTAGGAATTGACCAGATCTGGAATTAAAAGCTTAATAATAAGAGGGAAGTCCTCAACATATTTAGTTAACAAATAAGCAAACGTTTTGTGGTGAGAAATGTCGGTAAGGCACAGCAGTGAAGATCTAGCCGCGATTCAGGAGGACAATACCCTTTGCCTTATCTGCGATAAACCAATACAATATAGGGCGCAGCTACGGAGCACTACTTGTGGTCATTATTTCCACATAGCGTGCTTCAACATACGCGTCGGTAGTAGGGAAATTTGCCCCACTTGTGATCAACCGTTACAGAATATGGAAGGAGAAGGAGCTGAAGCACTTAGTGGGGGACCACAGACCAGCCATCAGGCAAGAATGCAAACCAGGGCAGCAGCGCAAAGGGCCAACTTACTGGCAGAAATGGCACAGAGAGATTTGAGTCAGGAAAGAAGGTTAGATGAGGGTATAGAGCCATCCGAATCTGTTAGGAATAGCGACGTTAATTTAGCCAGATTAAAAACGAATGCCATGGCGACGGCTGCATCTCGCCAAAATGAGCGACTGGAAATTCAAGCAGTTAGACAAACGGAATTGTTGACACAAGCGTTAGAAAATGGATTCCAGAGATTGTATTCAGTAGTAGCGACACACCAAGTGAACGCTGAGGAAAGTACACAACAGGCAGCGAACTTACGTAGCCAAGTATCAGCAACAGCAGCTAGTGAGCAGGCAAGTAATGGTAACAGTATTTTGGAGCTTACACCAGACAGAATAAGTCAGGTTATAAGTAGTTGGAAGTTAAGGTTTAATGGCAAGTCCGGTATATCAGTGGACGAGTTTATTTATAGAGCGGAAGCAATGACCCATCAGGCTTTAGAAGGTAATTTCGTAGTTCTGTCGCGGTATGTTAGCAATTTGTTTGAAGGAAATGCTAGTGAGTGGTTCTGGAGATACCACAAGTGGTTAGACTTATGTAGAGCCTTGAGGGAACAGTTTAAAGACGAGCGTACCGATCAGCATATTAAAGCTGCTATCAGCAAACGCAGACAAGGGGATAAAGAGTCGTTCGACGAATTCTACGAGGCGATAGTGGCACTAGCAGACAAACTGTCTACTCCGTTACCAGAAATTGAGTTGCTAGAGCATATTCGGGCTAATCTTCTGCCCGATATTCAGCATGAGTTATTATATCAGTCCATAGCTTCGGTATCTAAGTTAAGGCAGTTAGTGCGTACTAGAGAAACCTTTATGCAGACAGTACGGAAACCATTGAGTGTACCACCAAGACCCATGCCTAGGAGAGTGGTAAATGCAGTGAGCATTCAAACAGAAGAAGAGTCCGAGGTTGGAGATGAGGTGCCAGTGGTGGAAGCAGTTAACTTGGTTTGTTGGAACTGTGATACGGCGGGTCATCCATATCAAGAGTGTGTAGCAGAACGGCGAGTGTTTTGCTATGGCTGTGGGAAGCCAAACACGTATAAGCCATCTTGTGCCTATTGTAATGATCATTCAAAAAACCCGGCAGGTCGTGCACTTCGGAGAAGTGCACGCAGACAGATGGTCTCGAGGGCCAGCAATACAGATTAAAGGAAACACTAGGTTTAGAAGAATATTTGCCCGAATTTACGCATATCTCTGAGGAGAAATCGTTAGAAATATCTAAATTTTCCGAACCGGAACCAGTAGAGTCGCCTAGATTAGGAATTTATTGGTCACAGACTCGTTCAAGAGAGCGAAGGAAGGCTTTTAATAAAGGTGTTAAAAAGGAGCGAAAGCTAATAGCCTCGGCGGTAGTCGGCAATGTTTTTGATATCCGCCCTTATGCAGAGGTAAAGTTATTCAATAGATTAATAAGTGGCCTCATGGATACTGGGGCTAGTATAAGTTGTGTTGGTGGCAGTTTTGCCGAAGAATTATTGACTGTAAAACAGAATATTAGGCCAATGTCAAATAAAGTAAATACTGCAGATGGAACTCCCCAGCATATAGTAGGAAAGATAAGTACTGAAGTTAATTTTAGAGGAAATAGTAAGATATTGAAATTTTATATAGTCCCTGGGCTAACCCAGGATCTCTACTTAGGCATAGATTTTTGGCTCGCTTTTGATTTATTACCATCTGGTCTGTCATTAGGACCGCTACAGATAGCTAGTTTAAGCGTAGAGGATACGGCGCAACGGATGTTAGACAGTAATCAGAAGCAACGTTTGTCTGAATGTATGGGTTTGTTTCCATCATTCGCTAAGTTGGGACTAGGGAAAACGCAGCTGCTGTCACATTCAATAGATGTTGCTGGTGCAGCACCAATTAAGCAGCGACACTATCCTATGTCACCAGCAAAGGAACAATTAATATATGAAGAGTTAGATCGCATGTTAAAATTAGGAGTTATTGAGGAATCTCAAAGTGCTTGGTCTTCGCCCGTGGTGTTGGTGAGTAAGCCAGGAAAACATAGGTTATGTATAGATAGTAGACGGGTGAATGACGTTACAGTTAAGGATGCTTATCATAGACGGCATCCTTAGCAGATTACCTAAGGCCGAGTACATTACAAGTCTCGACTTGAAAGACGCGTATTGGCAAATTCCTTTAGAGCCTGGGTCACGGGATAAGACAGCCTTTTCAGTAGCAGGTAGACCCCTGTACCATTTCAAAGTAATGCCTTTTGGATTATGTAACGCGGCGCAAACCATGTCCAAACTCATGGATAAAATAGTGCCACCACATCGGCGTCATCAGATATTTATCTACTTGGATGATCTGTTAATTGTCTCAGATTCGTTTAACGAGCATATAACTCTGCTTACAGAGCTATCCAAATGTATATCCGATGCAGGGTTAACTATAAACGTCGAGAAAAGTCATTTCTGTAGAAAGAATGTCAAGTATCTAGGGCATATTGTAGGTGAGGGAACGATTAAGACAGACCCAGATAAAATATCCGCCATAGTCGATTTCCCCACCCCAAAATCGGTTAAACAAGTTCGGCGCTTTTTAGGAATGGCGGGTTGGTATCATAAATTCATTCAAAATTACGCTGCTATTGCGTCTCCAATTACCGATACTTTAAAACATAAGCTTAAATTCATATGGACATCAGAAGCTCCGTCAGCATTTGAAGACTTGAAAACACGTTTAAGCCAGGCACCAGTTTTACATAGTCCCGATTTTAAAAAACCTTTCTCCATAAACTGTGACGCCAGTCATACGGGAGTGGGCGCAGTGTTAACCCAGTTAACAGAGGATAAGGACGAAGTACCCATTGCGTTTATGTCAAAAAAAACTGAACCAGGCACAAAGAAACTACTCAGTTACAGAGAAAGAGTGTTTGGCAGCCGTGTCAGCAGTAAAAAAATATAGGGCCTACGTGGAGGGTCAAGAATTTTCTATCATAACCGACCATGCTTCTTTAAAGTGGTTAATGAGTCAATCAGACTTGAGTTCTAGGTTGGCCAGATGGTCTTTGAAACTTCAGGGATTTAATTTTACCATTTCACATCGAAAAGGTAGTCAAAATGTGGTGCCAGACGCTTTGTCCAGAGTTTTTACCCCTGATTTAGCGGTATTAGATAGTGATTTAGGAATCGATCTCAATTCGGTGCATTTTCTAAGTCCCGAATATGTGGAGCTAAAGGCGAAGGTCGAAAAAAACCCCCAGTCAGTACCTGACGTGAAAGTAATGGGCAATTTAGTTTACCGGCGTAGTGAGCATTTTCCTGGAGAGAAGTTAGCAGATGATCAGTGTTGGAAACTATGGATTCCCAAGGGACTAGTGGCGCAGTTGTTGAAATTGGCTCACGAAAGCCCACTAGCGGCGCACTGCGGTATTAATAAGACATTGGAAAAACTCAGGCGCTACTATTACTGGCCAAATCTAGTGTCAGAAGTTAAAGAGTTTATAAACAGATGTGATGTTTGTAAAGCCACTAAACACCCGAATTATACGTTAAGGCCACCATTAGGCAAGTCGGGTGAAACGTCAAGATTTTTCGAGAGACTGTATGTGGATTTCTTGGGTCCTACCCGCGAAGCAAGTCTGGCAATATTGGAATATTTATTGTAGTGGACCATTTCTCAAAATTTCCGTTCCTAAAGAAAGTAAAAAAGTTTACCGCGGAAGTGGTTACCCAGTTTCTAGAAGAGGATCTTTTTCATTGTTTTGGGGTACCTGAGATTATAGTATCTGATAATGGGCCCCAGCTTAGAGCACACCATTTTAATGAGCTGTTACAAAGGTATAAAGTGCGTCAGACGTATACGGCTGCGTATGCTCCGCAGGCTAATGTGTCGGAGAGAGTAAACCGGTCGGTATTGGCAGCAGTGAAGGCTTACGTAAGTCCAAGCCAGTCTGATTGGGACGAAAAGCTAAGTAGTATCGCTTGTGCATTGAGGTCTACTATTCATTCGGCGATAAACACAACACCCTATAGGATGGCATTTGGTCAGCATATGGTAACCGACGGGTCCGTTTACCAAGTGCTACGGAACTTAGAATTGTTAGAGGATCGGGCTGTAAGGTTTAGTAGGGACGACTCTTTCGAAATAATGGGAACTAAATCTAAAGAGGAGTCACGAAAACAGCATGAGCGGAATGAGAATCTGTATAATTTACGTAGTCGCGAGGTGTCTATTTCAGTAGGACAAGAGGTATTTCGTAGGAACTTCCAGCAAAGTAATTTCGCAAAAGGATTCAACTCCAAGTTAGCGCCACCGTTCGTGAAGGCGAGAGTGAGACGCAAGCTCGGCAACGCGTACTATGAGTTGGAGAATCTACAAGGCCATTTGGTAGGCAAATTCCATGCAAAAGATATTAAGCAATAATTTTTTTTGGCCCGGTTTCAAGCGAGTATCACCCTTTCCATTAGCTAAGTGTGATTTTAGTGGGGGGGTTTTGTAGTAGCGCTTGTAACCGTTTGTATTTAGAAAGGAAACGAAAAAAAAGGGTAGGAATGATTTTTCTTCGTTATAACTAAAACGATATATAAACGTTTTATCCCTAAAAGTGGGCAATATAAGTTTCACAGAGTAATCTGCGTTCACTGCTTGCACTGCTTGTACTGCTTGTATTGTTAGTAAGCGTTATACTAACTAACAGAATGTAGACTAACATTGTATAATTTTGAAAAAATAGGAAATGCGATTTCGAGATTCATTTTTTTTTTTTTTTTGTTCAGAAAATTTTCTTTGAATTTTTTTTATCCGATTACTTTTTTTGTGGCGCCCCCCTAGGCTCCTCTAGAGTTGGGATCAGGGAAGTTTAGGGGTAATCGAGGCGAAGAGAGGGGTCCAAAGAGGACTAAGGGATAGAGATTTAGCCAAGTATGTCGGCCCCCATGGGAATGACTTTTCTTTTCCAAATCATCTTCAACTAGTGCGGTCGCAAAAATTAAAGTCATAGTGAAAACTAATTTTTTTTCGGAAAAAGTCCGATTGTGAAGTTTGAATGGTGAATTCGAAGCAGTTTTATTCCTCCAGTGATTGATAGTGTTTTATTTCCAAAGTAAATGTAAGTCCAGCGCTATACAAACGCGCATATCAGTTTGAGTAAAGGAAGCAATTTTTATGAAAAACGTTTGTCTTTTAGGCACATGGGCAGTCTGATGAAGTAGATTTTCGAGAGGAAGTAATATATCCTTTTTAATCCGGTGCCAAGTCAAATGGTAAACAGTAAAAAAAAATGCGCCTTTTAATGTGTGTAGTAAGAAAGTTTTGTTTTATATATAGAGTTGGCACCTAGTTCACAGACTAGATGCAATGGTCTAGGCCGGTCAGCCGACTAGAGAAAGGCTTATGAGGGACAAGCTGTCAAAACGGACCGAAGCCCCTGGAGCAGCAAACACAGAGTATTGGCCAGAAAAGATCTTAGACGGGCATGAAGAGTAAAACCAAAAATAAAGAGTATAAGATTCTCTAGACTAGAGGAGAGACTCCCCCCGCCCTTACCTTGCAAGCAAACTCTGATAAGTAAAAGCTTTTCTTTTGTGATAACTATCAACCAGCGGAGCTTTCATATGTGTAGCCGCTTGGCTGGCGTTCCGCTTTGGTTATTTTATTTACTGGTGATCGTTGCATAGCCTTCAGCCAAGAAACTAAATATCTTCGCCAGGCCCTAATATTGCATGGGTTAAACTAATGTTGGGCGAAAATAATTAAATGCCTTTGATTTTTTTTTCTAACACTTTTGCCTTAAAACTAACTTTTAAATTGTAAAATTCTGAGTCTTTGGTGTACTCCAAAACCAAGTTAATTTTTTTTTAATTTTTTTTACTTTATTTTTATAATTTCATTTGTAATTTTCTTTTTGGTCATGAGTGAAACTTCGGTGAAAATTTTGGTTCACCCCTTTTTTGTTTTTTGCACGCCACTGGCGAAAGCTTAGCATGATTTAATTCTCTCTTGAATCAACAACATACTCTCTCCCTATATTTTTACCCAATTACTTACAGCGGTCACCAGAAAGATCTTTCTCCGTGGGATGCTTAAGTAAGTACTCTTTGGTTATAATGTCATTTTTCTTGTGTTTTTGGTATATGATTGACCAAGCAAAGTAAAGAGAGAGTTAAAGCAGTTTTCGTTGCTCTCGTTTGAATAACATATAAAATTTAATTTTGGTCTTTTTGGTCATCAGAAGTTAACTTATGCTCAAAAAAAAAAGGAATTCTTTTTCTTTCTTTGAATTTAAATATACTTTTCATATAAACATTGTCATATCTACATATCTATATTTATAACAAAATCTATAATTTTTAATTTTTGAAATGCTTTATATTATTCGTTACTTTTATTAAATATAAGTTTTTGAGATGAATTTAGGCTGAGACGTTTACAAGGGGGGAATCATGCAAAGTAAGTTAGGTTAAAAATTGGTTTGGCATAGGGATCGCTGGGTAATTTTTTTTTTACTTTGGATACAGCGATCATGGTAGGGTGGGCGAATTTGTTTTGGGCGTCACCGAATTATACGTTAAGGCCACCATTAGGCAAGTCGGGTGAAACGTCAAGATTTTTCGAGAGACTGTATGTGGATTTCTTGGGTCCTACCCGCGAAGCAAGTCTGGCAATATTGGAATATTTATTGTAGTGGACCATTTCTCAAAATTTCCGTTCCTAAAGAAAGTAAAAAAGTTTACCGCGGAAGTGGTTACCCAGTTTCTAGAAGAGGATCTTTTTCATTGTTTTGGGGTACCTGAGATTATAGTATCTGATAATGGGCCCCAGCTTAGAGCACACCATTTTAATGAGCTGTTACAAAGGTATAAAGTGCGTCAGACGTATACGGCTGCGTAGTGCTCCGCAGGCTAATGTGTCGGAGAGAGTAAACCGGTCGGTATTGGCAGCAGTGAAGGCTTACGTAAGTCCAAGCCAGTCTGATTGGGACGAAAAGCTAAGTAGTATCGCTTGTGCATTGAGGTCTACTATTCATTCGGCGATAAACACAACACCCTATAGGATGGCATTTGGTCAGCATATGGTAACCGACGGGTCCGTTTACCAAGTGCTACGGAACTTAGAATTGTTAGAGGATCGGGCTGTAAGGTTTAGTAGGGACGACTCTTTCGAAATAATGGGAACTAAATCTAAAGAGGAGTCACGAAAACAGCATGAGCGGAATGAGAATCTGTATAATTTACGTAGTCGCGAGGTGTCTATTTCAGTAGGACAAGAGGTATTTCGTAGGAACTTCCAGCAAAGTAATTTCGCAAAAGGATTCAACTCCAAGTTAGCGCCACCGTTCGTGAAGGCGAGAGTGAGACGCAAGCTCGGCAGCGCGTACTATGAGTTGGAGAATCTACAAGGCCATTTGGTAGGCAAATTCCATGCAAAAGATATTAAGCAATAATTTTTTTTTGGCCCGGTTTCAAGCGAGTATCACCCTTTCCATTAGCTAAGTGTGATTTTAGTGGGGGGTTTTGTAGTAGCGCTTGTAACCGTTTGTATTTAGAAAGGAAACGAAAAAAAGGGTAGGAATGATTTTTCTTCGTTATAACTAAAACGATATATAAACGTTTTATCCCTAAAAGTGGGCAATATAAGTTTCACAGAGTAATCTGCGTTCACTGCTTGCACTGCTTGTACTGCTTGTATTGTTAGTAAGCGTTATACTAACTAACAGAATGTAGACTAACATTGTATAATTTTGAAAAAATAGGAAATGCGATTTCGAGATTCATTTTTTTTTTTTTTTTGGTTCAGAAAATTTTCTTTGAATTTTTTTTATCCGATTACTTTTTTTGTGGCGCCCCCTAGGCTCCTCTAGAGTTGGGATCAGGGAAGTTTAGGGGTAATCGAGGCGAAGAGAGGGGTCCAAAGAGGACTAAGGGATAGAGATTTAGCCAAGTATGTCGGCCCCCATGGGAATGACTTTTCTTTTCCAAATCATCTTCAACTAGTGCGGTCGCAAAAATTAAAGTCATAGTGAAAACTAATTTTTTTTCGGAAAAAGTCCGATTGTGAAGTTTGAATGGTGAATTCGAAGCAGTTTTATTCCTCCAGTGATTGATAGTGTTTTATTTCCAAAGTAAATGTAAGTCCAGCGCTATACAAACGCGCATATCAGTTTGAGTAAAGGAAGCAATTTTTATGAAAAACGTTTGTCTTTTAGGCACATGGGCAGTCTGATGAAGTAGATTTTCGAGAGGAAGTAATATATCCTTTTTAATCCGGTGCCAAGTCAAATGGTAAACAGTAAAAAAAAAATGCGCCTTTTAATGTGTGTAGTAAGAAAGTTTTGTTTTATATATAGAGTTGGCACCTAGTTCACAGACTAGATGCAATGGTCTAGGCCGGTCAGCCGACTAGAGAAAGGCTTATGAGGGACAGGCTGTCAAAACGGACCGAAGCCCCTGGAGCAGCAAACACAGAGTATTGGCCAGAAAAGATCTTAGACGGGCATGAAGAGTAAAACCAAAAATAAAGAGTATAAGATTCTCTAGACTAGAGGAGAGACTCCCCCCGCCCTTACCTTGCAAGCAAACTCTGATAAGTAAAAGCTTTTCTTTTGTGATAACTATCAACCAGCGGAGCTTTCATATGTGTAGCCGCTTGGCTGGCGTTCCGCTTTGGTTTTTTTATTTACTGGTGATCGTTGCATAGCCTTCAGCCAAGAAACTAAATATCTTCGCCAGGCCCTAATATTGCATGGGTTAAACTAATGTTGGGCGAAAATAATTAAATGCCTTTGATTTTTTTTTCTAACACTTTCGCCTTAAAACTAACTTTTAAATTGTAAAATTCTGAGTCTTTGGTGTACTCCAAAACCAAGTTAATTTTTTTTTAATTTTTTTTTACTTTATTTTTATAATTTCATTTGTAATTTTCTTTTTGGTCATGAGTGAAACTTCGGTGAAAATTTTGGTTCACCCCTTTTTTTGTTTTTTGCACGCCACTGGCGAAAGCTTAGCATGATTTAATTCTCTCTTGAATCAACAACATACTCTCTCCCTATATTTTTACCCAATTACTTACAGCGGTCACCAGAAAGATCTTTCTCCGTGGGATGCTTAAGTAAGTACTCTTTGGTTATAATGTCATTTTTCTTGTGTTTTTGGTATATGATTGACCAAGCAAAGTAAAGAGAGAGTTAAAGCAGTTTTCGTTGGTCTTTTTGGTCATCAGAAGTTAACTTATGCTCAAAAAAAAAGGAATTCTTTTTCTTTCTTTGAATTTAAATATACTTTTCATATAAACATTGTCATATCTACATATCTATATTTATATCAAAATCTATAATTTTTAATTTTTGAAATGCTTTATATTATTCGTTACTTTTATTAAATATAAGTTTTTGAGATGAATTTAGGCTGAGACGTTTACAAGGGGGGAATCATGCAAAGTAAGTTAGGTTAAAAATTGGTTTGGCATAGGGATCGCTGGGTAATTTTTTTTTTACTTTGGATACAGCGATCATGGTAGGGTGGGCGAATTTGTTTTGGGCGTCACTGATATCAGACCCCTTCTTGTTCAGCAGCTGCGCCAGAAAACGACGGTATTTCTCTTTTTTTCTCATCCTTTTCTCTTTTCTTTTTTCTTTTGCAAGTACAAAGCGTTAAACCGAGGATAAATTGTGTCAGTACGCGAATTCATTAATAAAATTGTAATTAGTAGAGCGGGTAGTCTAACCATTTCCCCCATCCCCCATTCCTCACCGACTAATTGAGCCGAAACCAGCGCGTACTACTGATAGATTCTACCAGATTCCAACAGCTCGCAGTAAAATTGTAGCAAGTTATATGTTACAACATACATACTGTTGGAGCGCTTGCATCAAAGTGCTTGGTCAGCGTTCACACGCTACCAAATACTAGTTCATATAAAAAAAAAAAAATTATGTGTTAATGATGGTGTTGTGTTAAAACAATACACGAAATACTGTAACCATATGTCCCAATCAGTTTTATCTACTGAAATATATGAACGAATGTACTCGTTGAAGGTCCTATGACTTCTTTCAACGGTACCTAATGTCTGGTGATGGTGTGCTGTAGATGTTATATTATCTATTTTCAAATATTTGCACAGGTCAGTAATAATGGAATTTTTATATTCTGTTCCCATGTCCGTAATAAACGTCTTCATTGGACCGTACTTCAGAATAAAAGATTCGAATATGGCTTTTGCACTTTTGTTTGCAACAGGAATCGCTACTAAATACTTTGTCAGGTCACATATTAATGTGATTGCGTATTCACTTCGATTTTCCGAATGTGGTAGTGGACCGATCGTTTCGGTTATAATCATAGGTGATCTTGTATGTTTTGTCGTTTTCGACGTCAGGCATTTTGGACATTTATTAATGTACTTTTTTACACATTTAGTCATGTTTTTCCAATAATATCGTCTCTTTATTTTTGTAATTGTTTTATTTATGCCTGTATGACCTCCTTGAATTGTATCGTCATGGAATGTAGACAATATAGCTTCTTTTTCTTTCTCATTATTTATTTGGGTCACCGGCTTGAGTAGCGCTACTCTTAAAAATTGTAAAATTTCATTGCCCAAATTTTTGAAAGATTTTATTGAAATAGTTTCAAAGATCTTTTCGCTCGGTGCCAATTTGACTTTGCTGATACCAAGTGTACCGGCTTCTTTTTCGAGCCATTGAAAAAACTGACCTAAGTCGAGAATTCCATTGGTATACATATCGCAAATGTCAATTCTTGCTATAACTTTCTTGCCATGTTTGAATGTGTTCGAGGAATCAGTTATTCGCAAGGTCACTACTTTTCTTACTTCGTCCTTTACAATAACGTCATATACGTTGGGCTTGGAAGCTTTTTCAAGACTTTGCCTTGGCAACAGTTCTTGCTTATTTTCTGCGCAGAAATTGTTTTGTCTACTTTGGTACCTGGTAGTGACTTTCAGGATTTTTTTGTTCATGTCAATTAGATCGGATATTGTTATCCTTGATAGGGCGTCTGCCACAAAGTTATCTTTACCTCTCAAATAATTTACTGTAAAGTCTCGGGTCCACTGTTTTGAACTCGGGTTAACCATGGAGAATAAATATGTTAATGGTCTATTGTACTGTGAAATGTTTTCCATATATATATGGTCGAAAATATGTGATTGCCCAGTGTATTGCTGCTAGCTCTTGTTCTGTAGTACTCCTGTTGCTTTCACCTTTAGTGAATGCTCTTGATGCATATGAAACTGGAAGCTGAAGTCCACGAACGAGCTTTTCTTTTAGTATTGGAATGCATTTTCGTATTCTGCTGTCCATTCGAATGGAACATTCTTTTTAAATAATCTTGTTATGTGCCGGAAATATTCGGCGAAATTTTTTATGAAACGTCTATAGTAGTTGCAAAATGCAACGAAACGTCTAACACTATCTGCATCATGTGTGACTGGATAATTCTTGATGACGTAAAATTTGTCGTCTGGTAAGATTCCTTTGTCTGTGCGTTTGTGACCTAGGAATGTCACCTCATGCATTAAAAAGGAGCATTTTTCTGGATGCAGTTTTAGATTGTTTTTTCTGCAAAGTTTAAAAACACCTACTGAATTTTTAATCATATGTTGTTCAGAACAACCAATAACGATTAAATCATCCATATAGAGGAAAGCTTGGCTAGGCTCAAGCCATGAGAATGCTATTGTCATCATTCTCTGAAATGAATTAGGTGCTATTTTTAGACCGAAGGGTAATCGTGTGAAACGATATGAGCCATTGCTCGTTGAAAAAGACGTTATATCTCTTGATTTTTGTTCTAGTTCAATTTGATGAAAACCTGACATTAAGTCAAGGCAATTAAAATATTTTGCTCTTCCCAATTGATCAAGAATGTCATCAATTCTGCGGAGCGGAAACTTATCTGACAGCAATTTTTTGTTTATTTGACGATAGTTTTTACTAATCGCCAGTTTTTTTCTTTAGATCCCGAAAGTGTTTTCTTTGGGATTAGTAAGAGTGGGCTATTATAAGGCGAAACAGACGGTTCGACAATACCCTGTTCGATTAACTTTCCAACTTGTCGCTGGATCTCGTCTATTTGGCTATGCGGACTCCGGTAATTTTTCACATATACCGGTTCATCATCTTTAAGTCTTAATTTTTGTTTATAAAAATTATTTGTTGTGATCGGTTCGGTGTCAAGTCCGAACACATCACTATACTCAGTGCATAACTTTTCGAGTTTGTCTTTGAATAGTATTGGGAAATTTTTCTTCAATTTATAAATTACAGATTGTTTTCTTAAATCTTTGCTATTTTGAACTATATCGTAGTTCGAAAGTGATTCAAATTTTATGTTGTCAAAGCCTACTATTTGTCATTTATCTGTGGTATTTAAGAATCGGACAAAAGTACTTTGGGCTGTTGCAATAGTGTTTGCAACATAAACGCCCGGTTTAATTTCCTGATTCGGAATTAAAATGTTATCTTCTGCTGAAGATAGTTCTATTTTGCGTACCACTTGGGATCTTGCTGGTAAAAGTGTTGAGTTATTACCAGAGTTGAATGTTATTGGAACATAAATTGGGTACGTTAATTTTCGTGGTCTAAGTTTAACTAATCTTCTGAATTGCTGTAATCTAATTTGCAATTAAAAGTTTTTATAAAATCTAATCCTATTATTCTATCACATGGGATTGCAAAATCTGAATGAAGCAGATGAAATTCGTATGGAATAATATATTTATCTGTCTGCAATTCTATTGAGACTAGGCCTTTGGAGTTTATTACTCCTTCTCCTATGCCTCGAATGTCTACAGTTTTGTTTACTTGGATGTCGTCGCAACGCGTACTATGAGTTGGAGAATCTACAAGGCCATTTGGTAGGCAAATTCCATGCAAAAGATATTAAGCAATAATTTTTTTTGGCCCGGTTTCAAGCGAGTATCACCCTTTCCATTAGCTAAGTGTGATTTTAGTGGGGGGGTTTTGTAGTAGCGCTTGTAACCGTTTGTATTTAGAAAGGAAACGAAAAAAAGGGTAGGAATGATTTTTCTTCGTTATAACTAAAACGATATATAAACGTTTTATCCCTAAAAGTGGGCAATATAAGTTTCACAGAGTAATCTGCGTTCACTGCTTGCACTGCTTGTACTGCTTGTATTGTTAGTAAGCGTTATACTAACTAACAGAATGTAGACTAACATTGTATAATTTTGAAAAAATAGGAAATGCGATTTCGAGATTCATTTTTTTTTTTTTTTGTTCAGAAAATTTTCTTTGAATTTTTTTTATCCGATTACTTTTTTTGTGGCGCCCCCTAGGCTCCTCTAGAGTTGGGATCAGGGAAGTTTAGGGGTAATCGAGGCGAAGAGAGGGGTCCAAAGAGGACTAAGGGATAGAGATTTAGCCAAGTATGTCGGCCCCCATGGGAATGACTTTTCTTTTCCAAATCATCTTCAACTAGTGCGGTCGCAAAAATTAAAGTCATAGTGAAAACTAATTTTTTTTCGGAAAAAGTCCGATTGTGAAGTTTGAATGGTGAATTCGAAGCAGTTTTATTCCTCCAGTGATTGATAGTGTTTTATTTCCAAAGTAAATGTAAGTCCAGCGCTATACAAACGCGCATATCAGTTTGAGTAAAGGAAGCAATTTTTATGAAAAACGTTTGTCTTTTAGGCACATGGGCAGTCTGATGAAGTAGATTTTCGAGAGGAAGTAATATATCCTTTTTAATCCGGTGCCAAGTCAAATGGTAAACAGTAAAAAAAAAATGCGCCTTTTAATGTGTGTAGTAAGAAAGTTTTGTTTTATATATAGAGTTGGCACCTAGTTCACAGACTAGATGCAATGGTCTAGGCCGGTCAGCCGACTAGAGAAAGGCTTATGAGGGACAAGCTGTCAAAACGGACCGAAGCCCCTGGAGCAGCAAACACAGAGTATTGGCCAGAAAAGATCTTAGACGGGCATGAAGAGTAAAACCAAAAATAAAGAGTATAAGATTCTCTAGACTAGAGGAGAGACTCCCCCCGCCCTTACCTTGCAAGCAAACTCTGATAAGTAAAAGCTTTTCTTTTGTGATAACTATCAACCAGCGGAGCTTTCATATGTGTAGCCGCTTGGCTGGCGTTCCGCTTTGGTTTTTTTATTTACTGGTGATCGTTGCATAGCCTTCAGCCAAGAAACTAAATATCTTCGCCAGGCCCTAATATTGCATGGGTTAAACTAATGTTGGGCGAAAATAATTAAATGCCTTTGATTTTTTTTTCTAACACTTTCGCCTTAAAACTAACTTTTAAATTGTAAAATTCTGAGTCTTTGGTGTACTCCAAAACCAAGTTAATTTTTTTTTAATTTTTTTTACTTTATTTTTATAATTTCATTTGTAATTTTCTTTTTGGTCATGAGTGAAACTTCGGTGAAAATTTTGGTTCACCCCTTTTTTGTTTTTTGCACGCCACTGGCGAAAGCTTAGCATGATTTAATTCTCTCTTGAATCAACAACATACTCTCTCCCTATATTTTTACCCAATTACTTACAGCGGTCACCAGAAAGATCTTTCTCCGTGGGATGCTTAAGTAAGTACTCTTTGGTTATAATGTCATTTTTCTTGTGTTTTTGGTATATGATTGACCAAGCAAAGTAAAGAGAGAGTTAAAGCAGTTTTCGTTGCTCTCGTTTGAATAACATATAAAATTTAATTTTGGTCTTTTTGGTCATCAGAAGTTAACTTATGCTCAAAAAAAAAGGAATTCTTTTTCTTTCTTTGAATTTAAATATACTTTTCATATAAACATTGTCATATCTACATATCTATATTTATATCAAAATCTATAATTTTTAATTTTTGAAATGCTTTATATTATTCGTTACTTTTATTAAATATAAGTTTTTGAGATGAATTTAGGCTGAGACGTTTACAAGGGGGGGAATCATGCAAAGTAAGTTAGGTTAAAAATTGGTTTGGCATAGGGATCGCTGGGTAATTTTTTTTGTACTTTGGATACAGCGATCATGGTAGGGTGGGCGAATTTGTTTTGGGCGTCACTGATATCAGACCCCTTCTTGTTCAGCAGCTGCGCCAGAAAACGACGGTATTTCTCTTTTTTTCTCATCCTTTTCTCTTTTCTTTTTTCTTTTGCAAGTACAAAGCGTTAAACCGAGGATAAATTGTGTCAGTACGCGAATTCATTAATAAAATTGTAATTAGTAGAGCGGGTAGTCTAACCATTTCCCCCATCCCCCCATTCCTCACCGACTAATTGAGCCGAAACCAGCGCGTACTACTGATAGATTCTACCAGATTCCAACAGCTCGCAGTAAAATTGTAGCAAGTTATATGTTACAACATACATACTGTTGGAGCGCTTGCATCAAAGTGCTTGGTCAGCGTTCACACGCTACCAAATACTAGTTCATATAAAAAAAAAAAAATTATGTGTTAATGATGGTGTTGTGTTAAAACAATACACGAAATACTGTAACCATATGTCCCAATCAGTTTTATCTACTGAAATATATGAACGAATGTACTCGTTGAAGGTCCTATGACTTCTTTCAACGGTACCTAATGTCTGGTGATGGTGTGCTGTAGATGTTATATTATCTATTTTCAAATATTTGCACAGGTCAGTAATAATGGAATTTTTATATTCTGTTCCCATGTCCGTAATAAACGTCTTCATTGGACCGTACTTCAGAATAAAAGATTCGAATATGGCTTTTGCACTTTTGTTTGCAACAGGAATCGCTACTAAATACTTTGTCAGGTCACATATTAATGTGATTGCGTATTCACTTCGATTTTCCGAATGTGGTAGTGGACCGATCGTTTCGGTTATAATCATAGGTGATCTTGTATGTTTTGTCGTTTTCGACGTCAGGCATTTTGGACATTTATTAATGTACTTTTTTACACATTTAGTCATGTTTTTCCAATAATATCGTCTCTTTATTTTTGTAATTGTTTTATTTATGCCTGTATGACCTCCTTGAATTGTATCGTCATGGAATGTAGACAATATAGCTTCTTTTTCTTTCTCATTATTTATTTGGGTCACCGGCTTGAGTAGCGCTACTCTTAAAAATTGTAAAATTTCATTGCCCAAATTTTTGAAAGATTTTATTGAAATAGTTTCAAAGATCTTTTCGCTCGGTGCCAATTTGACTTTGCTGATACCAAGTGTACCGGCTTCTTTTTCGAGCCATTGAAAAAACTGACCTAAGTCGAGAATTCCATTGGTATACATATCGCAAATGTCAATTCTTGCTATAACTTTCTTGCCATGTTTGAATGTGTTCGAGGAATCAGTTATTCGCAAGGTCACTACTTTTCTTACTTCGTCCTTTACAATAACGTCATATACGTTGGGCTTGGAAGCTTTTTCAAGACTTTGCCTTGGCAACAGTTCTTGCTTATTTTCTGCGCAGAAATTGTTTTGTCTACTTTGGTACCTGGTAGTGACTTTCAGGATTTTTTTGTTCATGTCAATTAGATCGGATATTGTTATCCTTGATAGGGCGTCTGCCACAAAGTTATCTTTACCTCTCAAATAATTTACTGTAAAGTCTCGGGTCCACTGTTTTGAACTCGGGTTAACCATGGAGAATAAATATGTTAATGGTCTATTGTACTGTGAAATGTTTTCCATATATATATGGTCGAAAATATGTGATTGCCCAGTGTATTGCTGCTAGCTCTTGTTCTGTAGTACTCCTGTTGCTTTCACCTTTAGTGAATGCTCTTGATGCATATGAAACTGGAAGCTGAAGTCCACGAACGAGCTTTTCTTTTAGTATTGGAATGCATTTTCGTATTCTGCTGTCCATTCGAATGGAACATTCTTTTTAAATAATCTTGTTATGTGCCGGAAATATTCGGCGAAATTTTTTATGAAACGTCTATAGTAGTTGCAAAATGCAACGAAACGTCTAACACTATCTGCATCATGTGTGACTGGATAATTCTTGATGACGTAAAATTTGTCGTCTGGTAAGATTCCTTTGTCTGTGCGTTTGTGACCTAGGAATGTCACCTCATGCATTAAAAAGGAGCATTTTTCTGGATGCAGTTTTAGATTGTTTTTTCTGCAAAGTTTAAAAACACCTACTGAATTTTTAATCATATGTTGTTCAGAACAACCAATAACGATTAAATCATCCATATAGAGGAAAGCTTGGCTAGGCTCAAGCCATGAGAATGCTATTGTCATCATTCTCTGAAATGAATTAGGTGCTATTTTTAGACCGAAGGGTAATCGTGTGAAACGATATGAGCCATTGCTCGTTGAAAAAGACGTTATATCTCTTGATTTTTGTTCTAGTTCAATTTGATGAAAACCTGACATTAAGTCAAGGCAATTAAAATATTTTGCTCTTCCCAATTGATCAAGAATGTCATCAATTCTGCGGAGCGGAAACTTATCTGACAGCAATTTTTTGTTTATTTGACGATAGTTTTTACTAATCGCCAGTTTTTTTCTTTAGATCCCGAAAGTGTTTTCTTTGGGATTAGTAAGAGTGGGCTATTATAAGGCGAAACAGACGGTTCGACAATACCCTGTTCGATTAACTTTCCAACTTGTCGCTGGATCTCGTCTATTTGGCTATGCGGACTCCGGTAATTTTTCACATATACCGGTTCATCATCTTTAAGTCTTAATTTTTGTTTATAAAAATTATTTGTTGTGATCGGTTCGGTGTCAAGTCCGAACACATCACTATACTCAGTGCATAACTTTTCGAGTTTGTCTTTGAATAGTATTGGGAAATTTTTCTTCAATTTATAAATTACAGATTGTTTTCTTAAATCTTTGCTATTTTGAACTATATCGTAGTTCGAAAGTGATTCAAATTTTATGTTGTCAAAGCCTACTATTTGTCATTTATCTGTGGTATTTAAGAATCGGACAAAAGTACTTTGGGCTGTTGCAATAGTGTTTGCAACATAAACGCCCGGTTTAATTTCCTGATTCGGAATTAAAATGTTATCTTCTGCTGAAGATAGTTCTATTTTGCGTACCACTTGGGATCTTGCTGGTAAAAGTGTTGAGTTATTACCAGAGTTGAATGTTATTGGAACATAAATTGGGTACGTTAATTTTCGTGGTCTAAGTTTAACTAATCTTCTGAATTGCTGTAATCTAATTTGCAATTAAAAGTTTTTATAAAATCTAATCCTATTATTCTATCACATGGGATTGCAAAATCTGAATGAAGCAGATGAAATTCGTATGGAATAATATATTTATCTGTCTGCAATTCTATTGAGACTAGGCCTTTGGAGTTTATTACTCCTTCTCCTATGCCTCGAATGTCTACAGTTTTGTTTACTTGGATGTCGTGAAATTCATCAGAATTTTCTTTTATTATTGAAATGTCTGCACCGGTATCAATTAAGAATGTTATTTTCTTATTTGTTTTAACATTCTTAAATGATACGAAATTATTAAGACTTAGGTTAATAGAACCAGCACTAATGCTAAACAAAGAACCAATTCCTCAAGCCGTGGATGTCAGTTACCTTGGCATCCACCTAGACAGAAGACTAACTTGGCGCAAGCACATCGAAGCAAAAAAGTCACAGATTAAACTGAAAGCGAGTAGCTTACATTGGATTACCACTGCTCGGTCCCCTCTACGTCTGGAGTATAAAGTCCTCCTATACAACTCCGCACTGAAACTCATCTGGACTTACGGTGCGGTACTATGGGGAAATGCAAGTACCAGCAATGTTGACATTATACAAAGGGCGCAGTCTAAGATTTTAAGATCAATCACGGGGGCTCCGTGGTACATACGGAACGACAACATTCAAAATGATCTAAATATACCTAGCGTAAAATCTGAAATAGGTAGTCAACAACTGAAGTATTCTGCGAAACTGGATGCACACCATAATGTTCTTGCCAATTCCCTTACGAGAACTATTAAAAGAACTGGTCTTAAAAGAAATGACAGACCAACCCAATATAAGTGATTAGGGCCGCCTGCAATATACCCAGAATTTATCTTAAGTACTAGATTAAGAAAAACATCTCAAACTTATTGTTAAGCTCTAATTTAAGAGTAGAAAAAGTTAATAGAAAAAGTTAATAGAATAGACTTTATTTTTTAATTTTGAGCATTTGGAGGAGCTTGTCCGTTTCCCTGGTCGCTTTGGGTAATTCGGACATTTGTGTTGTTGTAATCATTCTGTTGGTTTTTTGTGTTTTGTCTATTATTATTGTGTCCACCTCCACGGCCGCCTCTTTGGTAGCGTGAATAATTTCGGCCTCGTTAGGCTCTGTGGGCATCGTTATTGCTCCAATTCGAGTTGTTATTGTTCCAATTCAGAGCTGTTTCTCCAGTTACCATTATTGTTATAGCGGCGTCTACCGAGGTCATTATGCTGGGCATAAAAATTGTATTATTTTGGAAACTTTCTGTGGAGCCCGACTCTACTGAAAGAGTGGTAAATCTAGTGATGGCTTCTTTAGCTGAATCAAAGTTTCCTGATTACATTAATATATGGACTCTTTGACTTTTGGTATGACTTACCATAGCATTTACGGCCATTTTGGTAGTGTATTTTATTGCTTGTTCAGTTGGAAGATCACCCCAAATATATGCGCCTTTAAGGGCGTCGGTCAACTCAGTAATCTCCTTTGTGTATGAAACACAGTTATTGGGGTTTCTTTGCAGATTTTTAATTTTTGCTGAAGATTGTTGATAGTTTTCGTATAACTTCATCAATCGTTGTTTCAGAACTTAGGGTATTACCCGCTTGACCTTTTAATTTTGATTTTATGATTTCGATGGCTACTGCTTCGTGCGTTTCTTTTATGGTGCTAAGTACGCGAAGCGCTCCAAGAAAACCCGGTAAATTTTTAATATCACCATCGAAATATGGTAGCAGCCTGGTGGCTGTGTTTATGAATTCTACCACTGTTTGTGTCATTTTGTTGTTTTCTTTTGGAATTGCTGGTTTTTTAAGACTTATGATTGATTAATCAGTGCTCACTGATGGTTCTTCTTGACCTATTTCTTCATCAGCCATTAGTGTTTTTTTTTCCAGTACTATTGAAGTTTCCAAATCAGATGTTTGTTTTAATTCAATATTGTGTCTGTTTAGCACAGTTATTGCTTTTTGTTTGCAATCACTGTAAAACGCATTTGCGGCTGTTTTTTGCCATGTCTTTAGTTTCCTATAGTGTTCAGTTAATACTGCTCTAATAGCTTGGAGATTCTCGGTTATTATTTTCGTGTGTTTGGTTACTGTGTCTTGGGATGTTTCTCTATTCTGCGGGAGGCACTTACAAGATTTAGTTAATTCTTGTGCGTGTATTCTAGCTTTTCCTATTATATCATCCCAAGTAACCATAGTTTGTTAAAAAAAAAATCCACTTTTTGTTTTAATTCCCAGAGAAGTTGTCTCTATGGGTTCTTTAGCGGACGTTGACGATACTATGCGCAGTACGTTCAAGTGGCCCCTACGACACCAGGACAAAGCCTGTTACGCGCGAGCCCAAGCAGATAACTGCCCACCTCCCACCCGACCGACCGAGGGGTGCTGCCGTATAAAACACGGCACGAATCGCATGGACAAATACACAATAGAAAAAACAGACAAACAAATAATACTATAGCTATCTATTGACTAAGTGGGATAGGATAGATGTTTTAAGCACATTAATAGAAAACTCTGAGCCGATTACAGGGAATAGAAGGTTGTAATCAGAGCAGAGGACCCTAAAAGGTTCATGCATGGCATAGTTAGAAGAAAAACTATTAAGGGATCAAGGTTTGAAAGGATGTCTACTCCATGTACATGGTACCGACAGATTTACCTGAGCTAATAACTCGGGCGAGTCGATATCACCAATTAGGAGCTTGTGCATAAAAATGACACCAAGCATAATTCTACGCTTAGTTAGGGACGGAAGGTTAATCAAGAGAAGTCTACTAGAATACGAAGGCAAATTGACATTGCGATCCCAGCTTAAGCCACGAAGAGCAAATAGCAAAAACTGCTTTTGAACGGATTCAAGTCTAATCTGGTGCGACTCATATTGAGGTGACCAAATGCAAGATCCATACTCCAAGATAGGACGGACAAGCGAAGTAAAAAGAACTTTAGTTGTATAGGGGTCGTCAAATTCTTTTGACCATCTTTTAATGAAACCCACAACACTCATGGCCTTTGCGACCGTGGTGGAAATATGGATGTTAAAATTTAACTTATGGTCCATAAGTACGCCCAAATCATTTATATTATTTAAACGTTCTAAAGGGCTATTGTTAAGAAAATAAGTGACCAGTTGAGAAGACTTACGAAAAAAAGTTATTACCTTACATTTGGTAGTGTTAAGATTTAATAGATTAAACTAGCACCAGGATTAAAAGTTGTTAAGATCAGCTTGTAGCCGACTAAATGAATCTGTATCATTATAAGTAAGACAAAGCTTGACATCGTCAGCATACATAAGCACACGCGAATGAACAATGACTGATGGAAGATCGTTAATGAATAGTGTGAAAAGCAGAGGGCCAAGATGACTACATTGAGGTACACCAGAAGTCACAGGAATGGAATCGGAAAAAGAAGACTTAAAAAGTACCCTCTGTTTTCTATTTGTTAAATATTCACGAACCCAAGAAAGGAAAAGGGGTGGAAACCCAATGTCGCTCAGCTTAGAAAGTAATAGAGTATGATTAACAGAATCAAAGGCTTTGCTGAAGTCCGTGTATATGACATCAGTTTGTTTAGCATTTTGAACCTCTTGATAATTATAGAGGTGAATTCTAAAAGGTTAGTGGTTGTAGACCTACGTTTCACAAACCCATGTTGGGATGGCGAAATAATAGAGCTGCAAAAATGTTGCAATTAAGAAGTTATAATTTTCTCAAAAGCTTTCAGAATAGCGGACAATTTTGAGATACCCCTATAGTTAGAGGCTACGGACTTGTTGCCATTTTTATGCAGAGGAATGATATACGACTCTTTCCAAATAGATGGAAAAGAAGAAGATTCGACAGACAATTGAAACAATTTTTAAATGGGTTTACATAATGCGATTGCACAGAACCTGAGTACACATCCAGGTAGACCATCTGGCCCCGGAGAATAAACAGGTTTAACTAGTTTAAGTTCGCTAAGAAGAGAACTTTCATCAATCACTGGATTGAAAATGCAATTAGTCTTTTCTAAATGATAAGGATACGGACTTGCTCGATATTCCGTTGAGGAATAGGTTGTTTTGAAAAAATTCGCAAGCATATCGGCAATTGCCTGATCAGTGCTCGCTTTTTTATTTTGAAAGACAAAAAAGATGGGTGCACAGAGGTCTTATGTTTAGAATTAACAAAATTATAAAATTGTAAGGATAAGATAATTCTTATAGCATTGTGTATTAAGCATCATGAATTTTGAACGAGCGACTGTATACAGAGCATAATTTCACTCGTTGCAGAGGACGGACGTGTTTTTTTTTGCGCTTATCAATTTTTATTTTTTACTCGCGATTAATTACTTTTACAAATTTAAATTAAATTAAATTCATTATCGGTTTAATTAATAAAAATTTCAACATCCGAATTTTATTTTCATTTCGCGAATTCTTGCTGTCGCTTTTGTTTAAATTTAAATAAAATCAAAACTTACAACAATACTTGCATTAGCGGTGTTGTTGTTTTGCTTATTTCTTTTGCCTTTTGTCTTTACCGTTTTAACTAACTCTCGCGCTCTTGCGTACAAATTGTTGTTGCATGTGTTCAATTTGACGCGCTCTCCCGCTCTTTCCTATTCTTGATTGATTTGCGCTCTCGTCTTTTGCCTACCCGCGACTCTGTGATACGTGTTTTTGTTTTTGTGCTTTCATCTCTTTTTATTCTTTAGTTGTGAAGGCTTACTCTGCACATTAACCCTTGTGTCAGAACTGGTCAGTATATTCTTTACACAGAATTTTTACCTTTAGAATTTTTATTTTTTGTATTTCCTTTTTTAATTAAATTAAACTTTTTGATAAAATGGTTGTCTGCTCAAAAAATAATTGCATAGTTGCCACTAATGCGGTTGACTCCCATGATTATATTCTGTGTTGGTTGTGTGACAATGCGGTTCACGTTAAGTGTGCAGGTTACACAGGCAGAATCAAGGAGTCTATTGCTAAAGGTGGTGGCTTAAAATATGGATGTGATGCTTGCCGAGAGGTCGAGAATGAGATGCGCTCTTTCATGAGGCGGACTAGAGATAGTTTTGACACTTTAAGGGCAGGTTTTAATAAACTCCAAGCGGAGTTTACTGCGGTGGAGACTCAGTTCAGAAGTTTATCGCTTATGAATGAGTCTCCGAAACGTAAAAGGACCAGTCCTTGGGGTGTTTCTGCATCTGTAGACCCGCCAGCGTCTCTTATCGTCCCCGACCGGTCTCATGCACCGTCCACTCCTAATGTACAGCAATTGATTTCGTTTAAGAGCCCGGTTGTGAATGCTATTAGTAAGGAATTACCGGTATCACCTGGGAATGATCTCTTAAAAACGATGCCTATTGTAGTGTCCGATGTGTCCGGGCAATTACCCATTCCAATGGAAATTGCCGATAGTTCTAAAAGTATCGAGGGCCCCGTAAACAAGTCGACTGCTGCAGTGGGTAACTTGTCCAACGTTACTGCTGCGGCTGACGCTTCGGGACCGCGGCCTCTCGTTGGCATACCACCAAAGAAACATATATTTGTTTCTAGGCTAGACCCTGTTGTCACATCTGATGATGTAATAGCCTATATTCGGAAGAAAGTTAACGTCTCGAATATTGCGGTGGAGAAGTTTAAATTTTCTTATTCTCGGGACATTTCGTCTTTTAAAATTAGTGTTTCTGCCAATATCTTCGACACTATATGTCGAGAAGATTTTTGGCCAAAGCATATAATAGTTAAGGAATATACTGTGAAAAAGAAAAATCGGAAACCGATTCGCTTGCCAACAACAACAACTAATACTAATCCTGTCACATCAGCATCTGCTGGTGTGTCAAAAAAACTAGCTTCGTCCCTTAACCTGGGTTACCAGAATGTTAGAGGGCTGAGATCTAAACTTTCTAATCTCTTTGTAGATAGTCTTTCTTTTGAACATAACATTCTAGCTTTTACAGAGACGTGGCTAAAACCTGATATTGCTGATGCATCGGTTTTTTCCACAAACTTTTCTATATTCAGACGTGACCGGATTTCTCGTATAGGTGGTGGCGTTCTGATAGCTGTTGATGCTGCTTTATCATCTGAAATGATTCAATTTTCTAGTACCCAGGAGATTGAGTTTGTCGGTGTTAAAGTAAATTTTAAATCTTTTAATGCTTTCATTACTTGTTCCTATATTCCACCATTGTCAGACATGGCGGTATATTTAAATCATTTAGAGGCAATTCAGTTTGTCTCCTCTTTAGTTTCCAGTCAAGACTTGCTCATAGTTGTAGGTGATTTTAATTTACCCGCTTTAGCATGGTCACTAACAGATGAATCTACCACGTTGCTGCCCTCTTTGTCACATGACTTTATTGATGGCCTTCTAGGCTTATCTTTATCCCAAGTCAATCCCGTCTTAAATTCTAATAGAAAATCGTTAGATCTTATTTTTGTATTGGATTCTTCTTATTGTGAGGTTTCTAGGATCGAACCTTTTGTTCTTCCAGAAGACAAATTTCATCCTACATTAAATTTAAAAATTGATTTGCCCTTGCTTTCACCATTACTTGGTTCAAATGAGTTACCTCTAACTAGGTGCTTTCGTAAGACTGACTTTGCCAGCCTTAATGAAAACATTGCTACTACTGATTGGTCTTATCTGTACAATTGTAGAGATATGAACTCAGCTGTTCGTTTTTTCTATGATACTCTGAATTCACTCTTTGATATTTGTGTGCCTCTTGGTAGGCTGGAGCGGCTTAACAAACCTCCCTGGTTCTCTCGTGAGTTATCCAATTTGAAAAATGTGAAGACACGATATTATAAGAAGTTTCAAAAAACACGTCGTTCATCAGATTATGCTCTGTATACAGTCGCTCGTTCAAAATTCATGATGCTTAATACACAATGCTATAAGAATTATCTTCAGCGGTGTAAGCTTCAGTTTTCTTCCGACCCTAAACAATTTTATAACTTTGTTAATTCTAAACGTAAGACCTCTGTGCACCCATCTTTTTTGTCTTTTCAAAATAAAAAAGCAAGCACTGATCAGGCAATTGCCGATATGTTTGCGAGTTTTTTCAAAACAACTTATTCCTCAACGGAATATCGAGCAAGTCCGTATCCTTATCATTTAAAAAAGGCTAATTGCATTTTCAATCCAGTCATTGATGAAAGTTCTATTCTTAGCGAACTTAAATTAGTTAAACCTGTTTATTCTCCGGGGCCAGATGGTCTTCCTGGATGCGTACTCAGGTTCTGTGCAAACGCATTATGTAAACCCATTTTAAAATTGTTTCTATTGTCTGTCGAATCTTCCTCTTTTCCATCTATTTGGAAGGAGTCGTATATCATTCCTCTGCATAAAAATGGCAAAAAGTCCGAAGCCTCTAACTATAGGGGTATCTCAAAATTGTCCGCTATTCCGAAAGCTTTTGAGAAAATTATAACTTCTCAATTGCAACATTTTTGCAGTTCTATTATTTCACCATCCCAACATGGGTTTGTGAAACGTAGATCTACAACCACTAACCTTTTAGAATTTACATCAGTAATTATCAAGGGGTTTAAAAATGGTAAACAAACTGATGTAATATATACTGACTTTAGCAAAGCCTTTGATTCCGTTAATCATACCCTATTACTTTCTAAGCTGAGCGACATTGGGTTTCCACCCCTTTTCCTTTCTTGGGTTCGTGAATATTTAACAAATAGAAAACAGAAGGTACTTTTTAAGTCTTCTTTTTCCGCTTCCATTCCTGTGACTTCTGGTGTACCTCAAGGTAGTCATCTTGGCCCTCTGCTCTTCACACTATTCATTAACGATCTTCCATCAGTCATTGTTCATTCGCGTGTGCTTATGTATGCTGACGATGTCAAGCTTTGTCTTACTCATAAAGATACAGATTCATTTAGTCGGCTACAAGCTGATCTTAAAAACTTTCAATCCTGGTGCCAGTTTAATCTACTAAATCTTAACACTACCAAATGTAAGGTAATGACTTTTTTCCGTAACTCTCCTCAACTGGTCACTTATTTTCTAAACAATAGCCCTCTGGAACGTCTAAATAATATGAATGATTTGGGCGTACTTATGGACCATAAGTTAAATTTTAACACCCATATTTCCACCACGGTCGCAAAGGCCATGAGTGTCCTGGGTTTCATTAAAAGATGGTCAAAAGAATTTGATGACCCCTATACAACTAAAGTTCTTTTCACTTCGCTTGTCCGTCCTATTTTAGAGTATGGATCTTGCATTTGGTCACCTCAATATGAGTCGCACCAGATTAGACTTGAATCCGTTCAAAAGCAGTTCTTGTTATTTGCTCTTCGTGGCTTAAGCTGGGATCGCAATGTCAATTTGCCTTCGTATTCTAGTAGACTTCTCTTGATTAACCTTCCATCCCTAACTAACCGTAGAATTATGCTTGGTGTCATTTTTATGCACAAGCTCCTAATTGGTGATATCGACTCGCCTGAGTTATTAGCTCAGGTGAATCTGTCGGTACCATGTAGACGGAGTAGACATCCTTTGATACCTTTATCCCTTAGTCGTTGTTCTTCTAACTATGCTATGCATGAACCTTTTAGGGTCCTCTGCTCTGATTACAACCTTCTATTCCCTGTAATCGGCTCAGAGTTTTCTATTAATATGCTTAAAACATCTATCCTATCCCATTTAGTTAATAGATAGCTGTAGTATTATTTGTTTGTCTGTTTTTTCTATTGTGTACTTGTCCACGCGATTCGTGCCGTGCGTTATACGGCTGCACCCCTCGGTCGGTCGGGTGGGAGGTGGTGCTTGGGCTCGCGCGTAACAGGCTATGTCCTGGTGTCGTAGGGGCCACTTGAACGTACTGCGCATAGTATCGTCAACGTCCGCTAAATAATCTGATGAACGACGTGTTTTTTGAAACTTCTTATAATATCGTGTCTTCACATTTTTCAAATTGGATTACTCACGAGAGAACCAGGGAGGTTTGTTAAGCCGCTCCAGCCTACCAAGAGGCACACAAATATCAAAGAGTGAATTCGTCTAACGAAAGCACCTAGTCAAAGGCAACTCATTTGAACTAAGTAATGGTGAAAGCAAGGGCAGATCAATTTTTAAATTTAATGTAGGATGAAATTTGTCTTCGGGAAGAACAAATGGTTCAATCCTAGAAACATCACAATAAGAAGAGTCCAATACAAAAATAAGATCTAACGATTTTCCATTAGAATTTAAGACAGGATTGACTTGGGATAAAGATAAGCCTAGAGGGCCATAAATAAAGTTATGTGACGTAGAGGGCAGCAACATGGTACATTCATCTGGTGACCATGCTAAAGCGGGTAAATTAAAATCACCTACAACTATGAGCATGTCTTGACTGGAAACTAAAGACAAACTGAATTGCCTATAAATGATTTAAATATACCACCATGTCCGACAATGGTGGAATATAGGAACAAGCAATAAAAGCATTAAAAAATTTAAAATTTACTTTCACACCGACAAACTCAATATCCTGGGTACTAGGAAATAGAATCATTTCAGATGATAAAGCAGCAACAACAGCTATCAGAACGCCACCACCTATGCGAGAAATCCGTTCACGTCTGAATATAGAAAAGGTTGTGGGAAAAACCGATGCATCAGCAATATCAGGTTTTAGCCACGTCTCTGTAAAAGCTAGAATGTTATGCTCAAAAGCAAGACTATCTACATAGAGATTAGGAAGTTTAGATTTCAGTCCTCTAACGTTCTGGTAACCCAGGTTAAGGGACGATGCTAGTTTTTTTGACACACCAGCAGCTGCTGATGTTGCAGGAATAGTATTAGTTGTTGTTGTTGGCAAGCGAATCGGTTGCCGATTTTTCTTTTTACAGTATATTCCTTAACTATTATATGTTTCGGCCAGAAGTCTGCTCGACATATATATTGTCGAAGATATTGGCAGAAACATATAAAAGTTAAGGAATATACTGTAAAAAGAAAAATCGGCAACCGATTCGCTTGCCAACAACAAAAACTAATACTATTCCTGCCACATCAGCATCTGCTGGTGTGTCAAAAACTTTAGGGTCCGCTGCTCTGATTACAACCTTCTATTCCCTGTAATCGGCTCAGAGTTTTCTATTAATGTGCTTAAAACATCGATCCTATCCCACTTAGTCAATAGATAGCTATAGTATTATTTGTTTGTCTGTTTTTTCTATTGTGTATTTGTCCACGCGATTCTTGCCGTGTGTTATACGGCTGCACCCCTCGGTCGGTCGGGTGGGAGGTGGGCAGTTATCTGCTTGGGCTCGCGCGTAACAGGCTTTGTCCTGGTGTCGTAGGGGCCACTTGAACGTACTGCGCATAGTATCGTCAACGTCCGCTAAAGAACCCATAGAGACAACTTCTCTGGGAATTAAAACAAAAAGTGGATTTTTTTTAACAAACTATGGTTACTTGGGATGATATAATAGGAAAAGCTAGAATACACGCACAAGAATTAACTAAATCTTGTAAGTGCCTCTCGCAGAATAGAGAAACATCCCAAGACACAGTAACCAAACACACGAAAATAATAACCGAGAATCTCCAAGCTATTAGAGCAGTATTAACTGAACACTATTGCAAACTAAAGACATGGCAAAAAACAGCCGCAAATGCGTTCTACAGTGATTGCAAACAAAAAGCAATAACTGTGCTAAACAGACACAATATTGAATTAAAACAAACATCTGATTTGGAAACTTCAATAGTACTGGAAAAAAAAACACTAATGGCTGATGAAGAAATAGGTCAAGAAGAACCATCAGTGAGCACTGATTAATCAATCATAAGTCTTAAAAAACCAGCAATTCCAAAAGAAAACAACAAAATGACACAAACAGTGGTAGAATTCATAAACACAGCCACCAGGCTGCTACCATATTTCGATGGTGATATTAAAAATTTACCGGGTTTTCTTGGAGCGCTTCGCGTACTTAGCACCATAAAAGAAACGCACGAAGCAGTAGCCATCGAAATCATAAAATCAAAATTAAAAGGTCAAGCGGGTAATACCCTAAGTTCTGAAACAACGATTGATGAAGTTATACGAAAACTATCAACAATCTTCAGCAAAAATTAAAAATCTGCAAAGAAACCCCAATAACTGTGTTTCATACACAAAGGAGATTACTGAGTTGACCGACGCCCTTAAAGGCGCATATATTTCGGGTGATCTTCCAACTGAACAAGCAATAAAATACACTACCAAAATGGCCGTAAATGCTATGGTAAGTCATACCAAAAGTCAAAGAGTCCATATATTAATGTAATCAGGAAACTTTGATTCAGCTAAAGAAGCCATCACTAGATTTACCACTCTTTCAGTAGAGTCGGGCTCCACAGAAAGTTTCCAAAATAATACCATTTTTATGCCCAGCATAATGACCGCGGTAGACGCCGCTATAACAATAATGGTAACTGGAGAAACAGCTCTGAATTGGAACAATAACAACTCGAATTGGAGCAATAACGATGCCCACAGAGCCTAACGAGGCCGAAATTATTCACCGAAGAGGCGGCCGTGGAGGTGGACACAATAATAATAGACAAAACACAAATAACCAACAGAATGATTACAACAACACAAATGTCCGAATTACCCAAAGCGACCAGGGAAACGGACAAGCTCCTTCAAATGCTCAAAATTAAAAAATAAAGTCTATTCTATTAACTAGAAAATAGAATCATTTCAGATGATAAAGCAGCAACAACAGCTATCAGAACACCACCACCTATGCGAGGAATCCGGTCACGTCTGAATATAGAAAAGTTTGTGGAAAAAACCGATGCATCAGCAATATCAGGTTTTAGCCACGTCTCTGTAAAAGCTAGAATGTTATGCTCAAAAGAAAGACTATCTACATAGAGATTAGGAAGTTTAGATTTCAGTCCTCTAATGTTCTGGTAACCCAGGTTAAAAGACGAAGCTAGATTTTTGACACACCAGCAGATGCTGATGTGGCAGGAATAGTGTTAGTTGTTGTTGGCAAGCGAATCGGTTTCCGATTTTTCTTTTTTACAGTATATTCCTTAACTATTATATGTTTTGGCCAAAAAACTTCTCGACATATAGTGTCGAAGATATTGGCAGAAACACTAATTTTAAAGGACGACATGTCCCGAGAATAAGAAAATTTAAACTTCTCCACCGCAATATTCGAGACGTTAACTTTCTTCCGAATATAGGCTATTACATCATCAGATGTGACAACAGGGTCTAGCCTAGAAACAAATATATGTTTCTTTGGTGGAATGCCAACGAGAGGCCGCGGTCCCGAAGCGTCAGCCGCAGCAGTAACGTTGTACAAGTCACCCACTGCAGCAGTCAACTTGTTTACGGGGCCCTCGATACTTTTAGAACTATCGGCAATTCCCATTGGAATGGGTAACATATCGGACACATCGGACACTACAATAGGCATCGTTTTTAAGAGATCATTCCCAGGTGATACCGGTAATTCCTTACTAATCGCATTCACAACCGGGCTCTTAAACGATATCAATTGCTGTACATTAGGAGTGGACGGTGCATGAGACCTGTCGGCGACGATAAGAGACGCTGGCGGATCTAGAGATACAGAAGCATCCCAGGGACTGTTCCTTTTACGTTTCGGAGACTCATTCATAAACGATAAACTTCTGAACTGAGTCTCCACCGCAGTAAACTCTGCTTGGAGTTTATTAAAACCTGCCCTTAAAGTGTCAAAACTATCTCTAGTCCGCCTTATGAAAGAGCGCATCTCATTCTCGACCTCCCGGCAAGCATCACATCCATATTTTAAGCCACCACCTTTAGCAATAGACTCCTTGATTCTGCCTGTGTAACCTGCACACTTAACGTAAACCGAATTGTCACGCAACCAACAAAGAATATAATCATGGGAGTCAACCGCATTAGTGGCAACTATGCAATTATTTTTTGAGCAGACAACCATTTTATCAAAAAGTTTAATTTAATTAAAAAAGGAAATACAAAAAAATAAAAATAAAAAATTGTAAAGGTAAAAAATCTGTGTTTAAGAATATACTGACCAGTTCTGACACAAGGGTTAATGTGCAGAGCAAGCCTTCACAACAAAAGAAACTAACAAGCAAGAATACACAAAAACAAAAACAGGTATCACAGAGTCGCGGGTAGGCAAAAGACGAGAGCGCAAATCAAAGAAAAGAATAGGAAAGAGCGGGAGAGCGCGTCAAATTGAACACATGCAACAACAATTTGTACGCAAGAGTTTTTTAAAACGGTAAAGACGCAAAAGCAAAAGAGATAAGCAAAACAACAGCACCGTTAATGCAAGTATTTTTGTAAGTTTTGATTTTATTTAAATTTAAACAAAAACACAAAAGCGACAGCAAGAATTCGCGAAATGAAAATAAAATTCGGATGCTGAAATTATTATTAATTAAACCGATGATGAATTTAAGAGTTATGGAAAAGTATTTAATCGCGAGAAAAAAATAAAAGTTGATAAGCGCAAAAAAACACGTACGGACGTACGTACAGAGGACGGCCTCCGCAACGAGTGAAAGTATGTTCGGGTTGGTCGAATAGTTTGTGTACCCAGGCGGGTAGAATTCTATTTTTCAAAGCCAGATTGATGGCTACTAAGATTAATTTCTGTTTCTATTTTGGATTCTTGAGAACCCATTTTACTAAAAAAAAATTTGGTCGTTTAGACCTGTTTTTAATGTAACAAAATTTTTTAAAATGTTTATGGGTTTACTATTCTATATCTATAATTTCTACATCTGAGTCTGTTAAATCTATTGTTTCTAAGCTTCATTCTGCTATATCTATCAGTGCGATTGAGTCCTTGAAAAGTTCGTGGACTCATCCAGGCACGTCTTTTTTTAAAGGAGTCTTAGATAACAATCTACTATAAGCTACCTTTATGGATTTTTCCATAAGATCTACTAATTTTTTTTTTAATTTGTAGTTGTTGGCTATCCAATACCTTATTTTCTTGTATTTGTAACTTGTTTCACTTGAGTGTATCAGGAAATCAAGGAAATGTAAATATTTTTGCAGTTTTTGCGTTTCTATTTCATATTCCATATTCTACACTAACTGCCTATTAAATGATTATGGATGTATTTAGTTCTTTACTGCTGTGGTTCCTCCACTGCTGCGTTTGAAAAACAGCATACATATGGTACCGTGAATGAAACTCATCTGTACCCTAGTGCCTCCTTTGACTGGGAAATCTTCGCCCGTTATGTCAAGGTAAGCTTTGTTTCGATAAACCCCATTGTGGGCTTCTGCGGCCCCCTTGCGCTTCTTCGCTCTTTGGCAAAGTTCAGCTTTTAGGATGTCAATACGCTCTATGCAGCGTTGTCTTCCTCCGTCTTCAGAGTGGTCAGTAAGTCTACTTCCAGCCTCTTCTGCTGGAGTAGCTTACGTACTTGGCCTCTTTTGGTCTTCTTTGGCTTTGTAGATTTTGTGTTGCGGGCCCGGTACTCAGCTATATTGAGTGGGCGCGGTTCATCGTTGGGATACAGCTCTAACGCTTCTTCTAGCGTCGGTCCATCCCTTTGCTTGATAAGAGCAGATTCCGCAAAGGGAATATCTTCACTGTTGTTCATACGTATTTCTTGTTGGTTTTGTTTTCCTTTTATTTTTGATGTTGTTTTTGTATTATCGACTTGGAACTTTCCTTTTTTTTTTTTTGTATTTTATATCATAATTTGGCTGCTTTCTAGTTTTGCTGAATAATATTTGCATAGTCAAAAAAAAAGAAACGCTTTTTAGAGCGAAGCTCTCTTAGGCACGTCGCGGTAGAAAATTATTTTTAAAAATCGTCAGACGTCAGATCTGCAGCGCGTCAGATTTTTTTTTTCTTGTAGCACAATAAAACGATAATTTATCCATTAACTTCTACATGCCAATGTAGTTCTGAAGGTGTGTGTTGGCCTCCCCTGCACATGGCCCGTGGTTCAAATGATGTAGAGGTCGTCGAATATTTTTTGTTTTGTTATTTTTTAATTATATGTTTTTATTATAAATATGTACATGCATAGGCTTATATACATTGTACATAAATATATCATCTGTACATTTATATGTATATTTTGTATAATAATTATATATGTTAACAAATTTTTTAGAATATATGTATGTATGTATGTATATATATATATATGCATGTACATATATGAACGTGAAACTTTATGTATATGTATAACTTTATTATATGTACCTATGTATGTATGTACATACATTTTTCTCATTTAGCTTTGAAAACGCATGCATGTACATATGTACATATATACAACCATGTAAATGCATTCATATGTATGTATGTACATATTTATGTATCCCTTCAGTACCAAATGTCGCCGGGGACAAAATCGCCACATTATCCGAACTACTGACGTCGACAGAAAAAAATTCTGCCAGCGCATTTCATGCTAAGGTTAGCCGAAGGCACCCGAACGAGCTAATGTCGTCATTGTACATACAAGTTAATAGTTTCGTTGCTTTCAAATTTATTTAGGTTATTTATTTAGTTAGGTTAATTTATAAGTATGTATTAAACATCTACCGCTTTAGCATTGCGTGTAGTGCCTTTTGAGTTCTTTTTGATACTACTTTCGCACACGTGGGTGCGGGCTTCAAGCCTATCGAGCTCAAGCTGCTATCAGCTGCAATAAATAAGCTTTGTGGGACCAAAGCCTCGAGTGATAACTGTAGAGCTGGATATCACCTGCGAGCTGCGCAAGCTTTGGAGTCTTAAAGCTTTATATGATAACTAATCCCCCCTCAATCGGGGACGTCCTCGGTGCCGCAAAAGATGATTAACTCCTCTCCGAGATTGGCCATAAGTGTTTGCGCATAGCTGTACACATATGAGTTTTAGGCGTTTTGGTTGAAGCGTTGGTCCAGTAATTCAGGCAATACGGTATCGGTTTTGATTTTTGTTGGACTGTGGATAATCTTCTACTAATTTTAACTAATTTTACAAACTAACAAAATTCGTATGAATATAACGATGTGAACTGCTCAACCAGCATGAATTTTTGTTTATCTTTTTTCCTCTTTTCTTTTACTTTTACTCTTTATTTTTCATTCCTTTTCATTGATTTCATTATTTTTTCTCATTTTCTTTTTAGTTCTTTTTTTTTTTTTTTTTTTTTTTTAATTTATTTTTTTATTTGATATTGTCTTTGTGCACAACTCTTCCCTTAACCTTAATCGTTGATCCTAAGTCTTCCTCAATTACCTCTTCTGTATATAGGGGCGTTAGTTTGTTACCAAGTCTCTTATTGGATTTCACCATAACTTTATCTCCTGTTTTATATTTACGATCAACAGTGTTCCTATTATGATTTATTAATTCAGTTTCTTGAGCTTTCTTTACTTGATTTATAGTCGCATTAATTCTTTCATCGTTCGAATTATATAAGTCAATTGGTTTTTGCCCTGTTACAGAATAAATACTTCGATTGTACTCTATAGTGGCTAGCAATATTATGTCTGTTGTGTCCTGGATTCCTCTTTCTAGCTTTAGGCATCTGCCTATTTCGCTCAAGGTGCTGTGAAACCTCTCAACTTGCCCGTTCGAAGAGCTATGCATAGGAGCAGAGTTTGCAATTTCGATACCAAAATGATCGCGAAGACAGGACACAATAGTATCCGAGTTCAAAGAGCGCTCGTTATCACAATAAATTGTTTTTGTTCGATGGAATACATTTAACAGCTGCAGAAGGTGTATTTTTACATCCAAAATTGTACGAGAAGCTATCTTTTGTACTATTGCGAATTTAGATAACTTATCCACACATGTCAGAAAATAAGTTGAGTCCGTAGAGTAGATGTCAACATGCAAAAGTTCCCCGACATAAGTTGGAATAGGAGTCTCGCATACCGGGTGTCTCGTTGGATGTCTAGCATACTTGCCCTTTGAACAAATCTTGCAATTTAACGCAACTTCTTTTGCCTTTTTTTCCATTCTAGGAAAAAAATAATCGCGAAGAATTTGTTTGACGTTTTCTTGAGAAGATCTATGAGCTCTATTATGTTCTTGATTAATAATTTCTAGTTGTTCGTTTGGGTTAACAATATCGGTTACCATTACTTCAGTGTGTCGGAAAACTGTCTTAGGAAAAATCTTCACTAAACGATGCTGAATTTTGCCAAGCACAGACAATTCGCACTTAATTGCGTTAACTACACCTAACTTCACGCAATCCTGTACAGTGTTAATTAAGTTTTGAAAATCAGTAAATACGATCATATGTCTTAATTTCTTGCCAAACAAAATAGTGGTTTTCTTAGAGTGAGATTTTCCATGTTCGAGAATTATTTGGTTGGCGTAACAGTTGACCGGTCTAGTAACGGATTCTATAGTATTTGAATACGACTCCTCACTATGAATTGTTGCAGCGTCCGAATTTTGATCTTCCTCAGTATAATTTAAATATTGGCGAGACAAAGCGTCCGCGTAAGTAAGAGGCTTATGATCCGTATAAATCTTAAGACCTTTTACACCGTAAAGGTAGTTTCTTAATGATCTGAGAGCCCAAACAATTGCGAGCAACTCTCTCTCGTTGGTCGCATAATGCTCCTCTGCTTTTTGTAGGATTCTCGAGATCATCGTGATGGGCCGGCCATCTTGGGATAAAACTGCTCCCAAGGCATTTGAAGAAGCGTCGGTCGTAAGATCGAATGGCTTTCGAAAATTTGGATATGAGAGCATTACCTCCTCTGAGATCAAAATCTGTTTTAATTTACTGAACGCCTCGCGCTGATTCTCGTCTCATGAAATTACTATTTTTTTTGACTGCGACGCTGGGACACTGCCGTTTTCGCCTCTCAGAATATCTGTTAAGGGTTTAGCTATTTTTGAGTAATCCCTTATAAATCGTCTATAGTATCCGGATAAGCCCAAGAAGGAGCGAAGCGATTTTAGGGTGCGTGGTTCCGGAAAAGCTTTGATTGCTTCCACTTTCTTGGGACAGGTTTTAATCCCACTGCGACTGACTATAAATCCCAAATACTCAACTTCTTCTTCAAAAAATTTAGATTTTTCAAGGGATACTCTCATATTTGAGGCAAAAAGACTTGATAAAATTAAGTCTACATGTTTAAGATGTTCCTCCATTGTTTTTGAAAAAATGATAACGTCATCTATATAAACAAAGCAATATTTCCCGATGTGTTCACGCAAAACATCATCGATGGCCCGTTGAAACACACTGGCGTTTTTGAGTCCGAAAGGAAGGCGACAAAATTCAAATTTTCCACCGCTAACAGAAAAAGCTGTTTTTTTCTCGATCCCGCTCTGCGAGCTCAATTTGGTGAAATCCAGATTTTAGATCAAGTGTTGAAAAATAATTAGAACCGCCCAGATTGGATACAATGACTTCGATGTTTGGAATAGGATACGAATCCTCGATTGTTTTTGCATTTAATTTTCTAAAATCTATAACCAACCGCTTCTTCCTAATTCCGTTTTCATCGTATCCTTTCTTATCGACAACCCATATAGGATTGTTGTATGGGGATATCGATGGCCTAATAATCCCATCTTCGAGCAGTAATTGTATTTTATTATTGACAAACGACCTAACACTCATAGGGTACGGGGATAATTTAGAATATGTTGGCTCTTCATCTCTTGTTCGGATTGTTGCAACAATATTAGTATTGTAGGGAAGCTTCTCATTAGGATCGGCGAAGACCCCGAATTTTAGCTTTATCATTTTATGAAAAGGTTCCTTTATGGCAGAAGGCACTTCCTCAGCTTGTAACTGTAAATGACTCACATCTTGGCCTACCAAAAACTGAATAAGTTCACTGCCAGAATCATGAGTAATTACTTTGGTTTTGAAATTCAGAGTCGCGTTAACATTTTTTAATAGATCAAGTCCTATAACACCATCGAAAGATGCCAAATTCGGGAGAATAAAAAAGTCTGAAGTTACACCGAACAAGTTAATTTTACATTTATGAGATACAGAGGTAGTTCCATGAATGGATTTTACAAAAAATACTTTATCGACTAGCTGTATACCCTTTAGCATAGGTAATGGTTTGATATAGCTTCTCGATGCTCCTGTATCGAT
Organism: Drosophila tropicalis; assembly: GCF_018151085.1. Lineage (NCBI taxonomy): Eukaryota > Metazoa > Arthropoda > Insecta > Diptera > Drosophilidae > Drosophila > Drosophila tropicalis. Next base: position 188,413 of record NW_027173124.1, on the reverse strand, counting down.
CAGCAACTTTATTTCTTTCCCCCTACATATCTACGAATCCATGGCAGGAGGGAACTACCCCTAAAAAATTAATCTCGTCATCTTCTATCCCTGCAACCTCTTGTTCTCCAAGCTCGTTGTATGCTGCGTCAGAGTCAGGCTTCTCCTCATTAAGATGATTAATTCGATTAGTTCTAGAGCTTTGACGATCAGGCGGGCTATTAACCCACTGCTGAGTTTCAAGGTTTTGTCTACCTAATTGGCCTCGGCCTAAGTGCGCGGTGTTTTGTCTGAAACGTGACGTGGAAGGGTCAACATCCATTGGTTCGCCCAAAGATTGTACGACACCCGGCGTGCTGTTAGTTTTTTGCGATACCCGGTTGTCAGTGACGGTCCTATTGGTCTGTGCTACAACATTGGCATCGCTACCTAAGTTTGGTTGTCTATTAGAAAAATATGGATTGCGATGACCTGGAGCTGAATCTGAGTTAATAATTTTTTGTGCTGGTTGCCTGTTCCTTACAGGGATTTCAGCACTACCCTTTGCAACATGCGAAGCAAAAGTATAACGCTCATGATTTGCTCCGACTTCTTGTGCTAGTGCCAATGCACATGGTAAATCAGTAGGTCTTGATGCAAACACTATATCGCATAGGGGCTTTTTTAGTCCTGATATAAATACTCTTAAAGCGTCTCCTCTATATTTTTCGTTTATTGCATCAGCAATATCTGTTTCATAGGTCATAATGGACTTGTTAGTTAACAGAGTCAATTTCTTTTCTATCTCATCATAAAATTCGAGAATTGTCGTTGTTCCCTGTCTTAAAGTAAACAGTTCCTGTTCGATTAGATAAGCAGGGCGCTTATCCGAGTAAGTAAAGTCTAGCCTAGCAATTATGGCATCAAAACTGAGCACTGTACTAAAAGATGATAATACACCGTCAGCAGCACCTCTAATTTTATTTCTAATTATTGTTACCGCCTGAAAATGTCGTGAGCTTCCATCATATTCTTTGAAAATCTCGTACACATTATGTGCCGCCTCTCGCCAAGACACATATGTCCCGGGTTGGCCGGAAAATTCGGGAAGAGTTTTTACAGCATCGAGCGTTTCTTCACATTTTATTCCAGGAACAATTTTTACTTTTTCGCTGTCGGCTTATTAGTAATGCCGTTTATTTGATTTTTAATATTATTTAATTCGTTTTCAAACTCTTTTCGAGTATTTTCAACTGCTTCCCTTACTAACAATCTAACCTGATCTGCATTCATTTTTAAGCTAATCTCGTTTAAATTTAGTTGTCCGAAAAAATATTCTAATTCAAGCAAGGAAGAGTCGCACATGAAGAATTATAGTTCATGGTTTTTTTTACAAAAAAAAATTTGAAATGAAAATTGAAATAATTGTTGGAAAAAAATTATTTTTTTTTGCACGTGTTGGAGAAAATTCATACACTGTGAGCAGAACACTTACAAAAATTTTGATGATTTTTAATTTCTTTATTCAGTTTTACGAAGATTTTTCCGTAGTTTCCAGTTTTCCGTTGTTACGGGTTTTTCCGTTGGTACAGGTTTTTTCGTTGGGCCCCAGTTAATAGTTTCGTTGCTTTCAAATTTATTTAGGTTATTTATTTAGTTAGGTTAATTTATAAGTATGTATTAAACATCTACCGCTTTAGCATTGCGTGTAGTGCCTTTTGAGTTCTTTTTGATACTACTTTCGCACACGTGGGTGCGGGCTTCAAGCCTATCGAGCTCAAGCTGCTATCAGCTGCAATAAATAAGCTTTGTGGGACCAAAGCCTCGAGTGATAACTGTAGAGCTGGATATCACCTGCGAGCTGCGCAAGCTTTGGAGTCTTAAAGCTTTATATGATAACTTACATATATATATATTTCTCATTTGAAAAAAAAAATTGGAAGAAGTAAAGCATGATGATTTTTGTCTACGCCAATTCGTCAATTCGTCAGTGCATTGTTGTTATTGTTTTTTCCAACTCCTGCGCGCGTCGCTTTGTACATTTCGTTTCTTTGTTCATTCGCGATTGAATTTCGTAGGGGCAGGAACTGTTGAATTTTTTCAAATTCAGTGTATACAGTAATAAAGGTAAGTGTTATTAAAATATTATGAAGTTTTCATTCCCTAACCAATTTTGTTCTTTTTAGAATCCATCCAAAATCCGATTCCGGATGAGCCGGCGGAGAATGTGCTAAGACATTGGTTGGCACAAGCCAAAAGAAGTGAAGTAATAAAAACTTAAGAAAAATGTAAATATACATAAATATTTAAATTTAATGTAATATATATTTTTTTTTTTTTTTTTTTAACGTTTAATATATGTTTGTTGAATCTACTCTTAAATTAGAGCCTAACAACAAGTTTGAGATATTTTTCTTAATCTAGTACTTAATATAAATCCTGGGGATATTGCAGGCGGTCCGAATCACTTGTTATTGGGTTGGTCTGTCATTTCTTTTAAGACGAGTTCTATTATTAGTTCGCGTAAGGGAATTGGCAAGAACATTTGGGTGGGCATCCAGTTTCGCAGAATACTTTAGTTGTTGACTACCTATTTCAGATTTTACGCTAGGTATATTTAAATCATTTTGAATGTTGTCGTTCCGTATGTACCACGGGGCCCCCGTGATTGATCTTAAAATTTTTGACTGCGCTCTTTGTATAATATCGACATTGCTGGTACTTGCCTTCCCCCATAGTACGGCTCCGTAAGTCCAGATGGGTTTCAGTACGGAGTTGTATAGGAGGACTTTATATTCCAGATGTAGAGGGGACCGAGCATTGATGATCCAATGTAGGCTACTTGCTTTCAGTTTAAGCTGTGACTTTTTTTGCCTCGATGTGCTTGCGCCAAGTTAGTCTTCTGTCTAGGTGGATGACAAGGTAAGTGACATCCTCGGCTTGAGGAACTGGTACGTTGTTTAGCATTAGAGCTGGACAGTTTCTTCTGTTAAGCGTAAATGTAACATGTTTGCATTTCTGCTCGTTGACCCGGATATGCCTTGAGGTGTTCCTCTAATTTTGCAGAGGCTTGTATTGGGCATTTGGATCTGCTGAGGATTGCCGTGTCATCGGCAAAAGTGGACGTTGTAAGTCCTAAACTCGTTGGTAAGTCTGCAGTGTACAGTAGGTAGAGCAATGGGCCGAGTACACTGCCTTGCGGTACACCAGCTTTGATTTCAAAATCAGCAGAGACGGAGCCATTACATCTTACAGCGAATTGCCTATTGTAAAGGTAAGATTCCATGAGTTTGTGGGTGTACTGTGGCAGTTTTTGCCGGATTTTGAACATCAGACCCTCCAGCCAAACTCTATCGAAAGCCTGGGCAACGTCGAGAAAGACAGCCGCACAGTATTCTTTTAGTTCGAATGCTGTTCGTATTTCGGATGTTATGCGATTGACTTGTTCAATTGTACCATGTTTTTCGCGGAAGCCGAACTGGTGTGAAGGGATTGTGTTCTCCGATGCCAGAAATGAGTTTAGTCGGATCTGCAGGACCTTTTCAAAAAGCTTCGAAAGACATGGCAGCAAACTAATTGGCCTATAGGATGATGGCTGGGTTTTGTCCTTTCCCACTTTAGGAATCATGATGATAGTGGACCTTTTCCATGTTCTTGGGAAGTAGCCAATTCTTATTATAGCGTTGAACAGTTTGTGATTAGGTCATGGCCAGGGGCTTTTTTGGCTTTATGTGGTTTTTAATAACTGCAGTGATCTCGTCCGATTGGAGTTCCGAGTACTCACTATCCGTTAGTGTGCTCAAAGGGGGAAGTACAGATGAGTTTGATGTTGGATTTGGCTGGAAAACCATTTTAAGATGTGTGGCAAATACGGATGCCCTCTCTTCGTCACTGCGGGCCCATCCACCGGTTGGACTCCTTATCGGTGAAATTGTCTCTGCAGGAGCGCTTAAAGTTGTAATATATTGTAATATATTGTAATTGTATGTAATATATTTAAGAATAAAAATAAACAAATTTAAATGTATATATATGTTATTAAATAAAAACTAATGCGTGTTAAAAAACCAAATCAAGTCAAGTTTTTATTTATTTTTGGAAAAAATGCGGCGATATTCCATCGACAATGCCGCCGCAATGTCGATTGTAAATCCGAGGTATAATTTTGCTGGGAAATTCTATCGACAATGTCGCCGCAATGTCGATTGTAAATCCGAGGTATAATTTCGCTGGGACATTGCGTCGACATGTCGCCGCTAATTCGATTGAAAAATCAACCACTATTTTGCTGGGACATTCCGTCGACATGTCGCCGCTAGTTCCGTTGAACACACGAGCGACTTTGTTATTCTTCTTCAGAGGAAATTCCGTCGACATGTCGCCGAAAAATCGATAGAATGTCCGAGGCGCTAGGACACACAATGTTAAATGTCGCCGCAAATTTGTATGGCATGTCCCCTGAAAATCCGAGGCGACATCTGAAAAATTGCCTCGGATTTTCTGAGGAATTTGCGGCGACCGGTACTGAAGGGTACATACATATGTATGTACATACATAGATGTGTGTACGCATGGGTTTTAAGGCCAAGTGTGTACAAACATTTGAATATGTACATACATACATATGTACGCATACTTATTCATAGTAATGTAAACACAGTGAGAAAAAATTTGTGAACCAAAACCAAAAGTTTAAATTTAAAAAGAAAAAAAGAAAAACACAAGCTAAAATATTTATAAAATCTTTAATTAAATTTTTTTCTCACTCAAGAAAAAAGAATCAAAAATTGAAAAAGAAACTAGTAATAAGTAATCCCAAAAAAAGGGAAAGAAATAATTCAAAATTTAAAAAAAAAATTTTTTTGTAAAAAAAGAGAATAATTATTTAATATTGAAAAATTTGCATAATACCACAAATTAAGATTTAAGAAATAATTTTGAAAAAAAAGAGAATAATCATCTAATATTGAAAAATTTGCATAATACCACAAACTAAGTATTTAAGTACCAAAAACCATTTCCACCAAGATTAGCGGACATACCGCTATACCTTTGTCAATATAAACTAAAATCCAATTTTCGCGGCATTATATCGTTCGTGACGTCATAATATTCGCGATATCGTAACACTTATTTCCTTGAAAGAAACCTGGTTCGAAATATTTTTTCCAAAATGACTAATGACAACTGGGTTAAAGCAGCAGTCCTACAGCAGGGTGGTAGTCAGGCAGCAGCTTCCGATGCTCCGACAGGATCCACCTCAGGTGCAGCAGCCGTAAATAGAATAGAGGCACTGTCGATACAAGGATTAGATGTAGCTATCCAAACAATTTTGTCATCTCAGCTACAGGAAATAGTGAAACAATTAAATTTTTCTCAGCCAGGACACATTCCCTTTAGGGACCAGACAGCTAGCGTCCAGGATAACTGGCATGAATTAGACAAAGTGCCAGATATCGTAAAAAATCTTGACAAATTCTCAGGTAGTCGTGAAGAATTCTCAACATGGTTTGCTTCCGCCACACGTTTAATGGAATTGTACGCCCCCATTCAGGGAACACCTAAATACTTTGCAATTCTGGTAACCATTCGAGGCAAAATTACAGGCCATGCGAATACACTGTTGAAAGTATATCGCACCGCATTACATTGGGGTGCAATCTCTCAGTGTCTGTTATCTGAGTACTCAGACAAACGAGATTTAAGCACTCTAGAATACCAGCTATTCACCATGACCCAGAAAGGCGCATCCATTCATCAATTTTACTTCGCCGTTTACCAACAGATGTCGTTAATACTAGACCAAATCGAAACACTGGGTTATACTCCCGAGACTATGGAAGCCATGGCAAAACAGGTCAGAAATAGGGCTCTAGATACCTTCATCAGAGGTCTTAACGGAGATCTATCAGACAGAATGAGCTTAGCTCAACCCAGAGATCTGAGGCATGCATTGCAATTGTGCGAGATGTTGGACAATAAAAGGGCTAGAAACAATATCAGCCATCGTGACACTCGTCCACCAGTAGGACCAAAACCCCCGCATTATGCAAAAAATTACTTGCAACCTCAACAATCATACATACCGGCAATTCCACCCAAACCTTATAATAACAACAACTTTTATAATCAAAAACCAATGCAAAACGTGTTCATTCCCTAAAATAAATTCCCTCAAACGAAAAACCCCATGTTTTTCAATGCACCACCGAGGCCATTTGCCCCAAAGCCTCAGCCGGCACCAACTCCTATGGATGTCGACGGCTCTATTCTAACAAAAAAAGTTGACTACATGTACAAGCCAAACGCTAATTCACCACAACAATTTGCTCTCAAAAGAGTCAACCAGTCCACCGGAAATTTTCCCAATAAAGTACAGAGGCAAACAGGTATGTCAGGTGAACAATATATCACCATACCGCCTCAAGAAGAGCATTACTCCGATATGTCCGATTATCAGTCTGCTTACCAAGGCCAAGAAGACCTTTACGAATTAGTCCCATATTCTGAGGTTCGTGAATATCAACAGCAGGAGGAATATTTTACCTCACAAGGGGACAACTCAGAGTTAGTCCCGCAAAATAAAGAGGAAACCAAATCACAATCACAGGAACCTCAACAGCCACAAATTGAGGACACCGTTAATTTTTTAGGTTAAAGTGTTCCTCTTTGCCGTACTTTGTTGTCCGGGACAAAGACGGAACCGCATACAATTTCTTAATAGATACCGGCTCCAACAAAAACTATGTCCAACCAGAAATAGCCAAAAACGTCAAAACAAATGAACACAAGTTTTACGCGAACACCGTAAGTGGTAGCATTCTAATCACCAGCCATATCCATTTAGGTTTATTTAACGAACCCAACAAACCTATAACTTTCTTCTTATTACCTAATTTGAATCCGTTCCATGGGATTCTAGGTAATGACACACTAAGAGAATTAAACGCCATTATTGATATAAAAAAGATCTATTATTTGTCAACAACTCTCACGTTGTTAAAGTAAAGCAGATGCGAGCTCATCAGGTCCATGCGATCGAATCAGAGGAGCTCACCAATCAGCAGAAACTAGGGTTAAAGGCACTCCAAGAGGAGTACGAATCGCTTTTCGCAGACCCAAATAAGAAGTTGACTTATGCTACTAATGTCCAAGGAGAAATCCGAACGACAACAGACACTCCAGTCTACACCAAACATTATCCGTACCCAGCTTCTCTCAAAGAAGTAGTAGAAGACCAGCTACAAGAATTACTACGAGATGGTATAATACGACCCTCACGGTCGCCCTATAATTCCCCTGTATGGATAGTCCCTAAAAAGAGCGACAGCCTTGGGAATAAGAAATATAGGATGGTCATTGATTACAGAAAGCTCAATGCAGTTACAGTTTCGGATAAGTATCCTATCCCCGAAATCGGAGAAATGGTTGCGCAGTTGGGCAACAATAAGTATTTCTCTGTTCTTGATCTAAAGAGCGGATTTCATCAGATTTCCCTTAAGGAATCTGATATTGAAAAAACGGCATTTTCTGTAAATGGAGGGAAATACGAGTTCACAAGACTCCCCTTCGGTCTAAAAAAATTCCCCATCAATATTCCAAAGAGCTCTCGATGACATCTTGAGAGACCTGATTGGAAAAATTTGCTATGTCTACATTGATGATATAATAATATTCAGTAAATCTGAGGAAGAGCATTTCAGACATCTAGCTCTAGTATTTTCTACCTTGTCCAAAGCAAATATGAAGGTCCAGGTAGATAAATGCAAATTCCTAAGACACAGTGTTGACTTCCTAGGCGTAGTTATCTCAAGGGAAGGAGTTAAAACCAATCCAGAGAAAATTCAAGCCATTAAAAAGTTCCCCATACCAAAGAACCTAAAACAACTAAGGTCCTTCCTGGGATTAGCTAGTTATTACAGAAGATTTATCAAAGATTTTGCTAAGTTAGCTAGACCCTTGACGGCGTTATTGAGAGGAGAACATGGCAGAGCTAAAAAGAATGTCTCAAGCAAGATTGAAATCCGATTCGGTGAAGCCGAACTCGATGCCTTTGAGAAAGTAAAAAATGCATTAGTATCACAAGATGTGATGTTAGCATACCCTGATTTTAAACAAGAGTTCCATCTAACCACAGATGCTTCAAACTTTGCATTAGGAGCTTCTCTAGAACAGAACGGTAGACCCATTACATTCCTTTCCCGTGCGTTATCCAAGGCCGAAGGAAATTATGCTACAAATGAAAGAGAAATGCTAGCAATAGTATGGGCATTGGATAAGTTAAGGATGTATGTATACGGCGAATCCAAAGTGATCATTTACACTGACCACCAGACTCTCACTTATGCTCTCAGCCCGAAAAATAATAACACAAAGCTGAAGAAATGGAAAAGTTACCTGGAGGAATATAACTACGAGTTGAAATATAAGCCGGGTAGCTCAAATGTGGTAGCAGACGCACTCTCTAGAAACCCTACCAGCATAAATGCTAGCAGTACGTCAGCTACAGCCCATAGTGATGAAAGCTCAGGTCATGAACTCATTCCAGCAATGGAAATCCCCATCAATGTCTTTAAAAACCAATTGTTTATCCTCACTGGTGATAACGAATCCACTACCTTTGAAATACCGTTTCCTACATATCATAGACATACAATAGTGAGAAGCAATTATTCCGAAGAAGATCTTGTAACCATCTTGAAAGAAAAAAATGGATCCTAGAATAGTTAATGGTATTTTTACTTCCGAAAGTATCATGGGAAAAATTCAACAAATATTTCCAGAGCATTTTAGGAATTACAAGGCAAGATTCACACATATTCAAACTATAGATGTCCATGATCAGATTCAACAACAAGATATCATAATAAAAGAACACCTCAGAGCACATAGAAATTCCGTTGAAAATAAAAAAACAAATTTTATCTGAATATTTTTTCGCCGGTATGAAGAAAAAGATAGAAGCAATAGTAAACTCTTGCCAAACGTGCAAACTCTCTAAATACCAAAGACACCCTCCGAACCAAGAAATACAACCAACCCCTATTCCGAAATATCCAGGTGAAATTATTCATATAGATTTATATTCCACCCAAATAAGATTATTTTAACCGCAATAGACAAATTTTCTAAATACGCGCAAGTTAAACTCGTAAACTCAAAAGCAGCAGAACATCTTAAAGTACCCTTACGTGAGTTGTTAATAGCCTTCGGTATGACAAAAACCGTGGTGATGGATAACGAAAAGGCTTTAAATTCTGCATCAATAAAATTTCTTTTGAATAATCAGTTAGGTATACAAGTCCACACTACTCCACCATATACTTCGTCTAGCAACGGCAAGATTTCATTCAACATATACAGAAATAATGAGATGCTTGAAGCTACAGCACCCCGAAATGGAATTCGAGGATTTAATATTCAAAGCCGTTGACGAATACAATAAAACCATCCATAGTACCACCAACAAAAAGCCAATAGAAGCATTTTTTGGAACAAATTTAATCCATAGTCCAGAAAAATTAGCACTTGAAAGGGAAAAGATTTCAGAAACCATTTTAAAGAAGCAAAATAAGGACCTAGAGTACCATAATAAAACAAAAAAACCCACTTGAAGTATTGATAAACATACTCTTCCGACAGATTGCTCATGTTACCACTTTGCTGGGGTCACACAACCATACTAGACTATAGTAAGTCAAGAGTGGTCATGTTGGAAACTAGACTATAGTAAGTCAAGAGTGGTCATGTTGGAAACCGGGTTAGCCGCGCGCCAGAACGGAACGTTTAAAATCATTCACGTCATCGAATTAGAAAAATATCAAATGGCCATATCCGTTCTAAAAGAAGTCGTTAAGAATTCATCAAACCTTAGTCCGTATCAACCTTTTTTGGCCTATGAGATAACTCGGATACAGAACGAATTGAGGAGGCTTCAGCCGATGAAATTCAGAAACAAAAGATCGCTTGATATACTTGGCACGGCTTGGAAATGGTTAGCGGGCACACCTGATCACGAGGATCATAAGATTGTGGTAGATAAGATCAATGAACAATTGGAAAACAATAATGGGCAGGTCATTATTAATAATCTAATAGAAAATAAGATAAACGATTTAATTAAGATAACTAATACCATATTAATTAGAGGTAAACCCGAATATAATAATAAGACAGAAGAAATCGAAATCACCAAATTTAAATTGAGTCTTTTAAGAGAAGAAATAACAAATATTATTTACGCAATTGATTGGGCTAAGGCCAATACCGTTAACTCATTAATACTGTCCTCTGCTGAAATAGATTTTATTGATACAATTAAAGAAGAGAGCCTAACATTTGTAATCATTGAAGAACTAATAGAGTTTGCCGAGGTCAGCATAGCATCAGACGGTAAATCACTCCTTTATATTGTTAGCCTACCCAGAGTAATTAATGAAATTTGTAAACAAATCCTTGCAATACCAATTAAATATCAAAAATTTATAGAAGAAATAGACTATGAGAATATCATGAAATGTAACAAGAAATACTTCGGGTTAATCAATAAGAATAAATGTAAAATTCATAATGGTCAGACAATCTGTAAACTGGAAGATCTGACTAATTTAAAAAACAGTAAATGTGTAGGAGCCTACTTGCAAAGAAGGAATCCACAATGTAAGGTCATCAACAACCAGCACGTAAAATCCCATTCAGAAATAATGCCCGGTACCTTGCTGCTGAACCAATTTCAAGGGGACATCAACATCAATGGAGAAAACATTACCCTAGAAGGCACCTTCATAATTCAAGCGGAAAACGCGACAGTCATCATAGAAGACTCCTGGTATATTGTGAAGACACGCTTTGAAGTCGAGGTTCAACCGCCGCTATTGCAATTACTATCAGATAAGCAGCAAAAAGGTGAAAGGTTATCACTGGAAATGATCAAGGAACTACACATCAATAATACTAATAATCTGGAGAGAATCCAAAGAAACAACTTGATTATGTCTTCGTCAAGCTGGATTATTCTAACCCTTCTGGCAGCTGCAATGATAACATATTACATCATCAAAAAATTCTGCAGCCACGAAACAGGCAACCATGGTCTACCAATGGAAGTCTCTATCGCGCCAGTTCAATATGTTGTTGCGACCGAGGACGTCCGCACTTAAAGGGGGAGGAGTTAAGCACTTCTATCATAACAAGGAGTCAAGTACTTATACCATAAAACCCAAGTCCGTCAACACATGCCCATTGGCCGATCCTATTTCATCATCACAAGCAATTCCCATCGGTCAACCCCACTCAGTCGTCACATGCCCATTTGTCGCATGATAGCCTGTCTCAAATAACAGTCCGATCGTTAGGATAAACAACAAGCCTGATACCCAGAATCACTCCACAAATTTCGGCAATAAACAAAGAATGGTCCTGAACACTTGTGTAAACAAAGAATGGTCCCACGCTCTTAGTGGACTATTGGACTCAGCCAACGCCGCCGCATGCGACGACGCACAGTGGGGCCTTCTGGCATTTAGCATTGCAAAAATCATAGCGTCTAAACCAATAAAGCGATTTCAAAAATTTAAAAAGCATATGATAAAGAATACCTTAAGCTTCAAAATGAATGTTTGTCAAAAGTGCTGGGTGCTCGTGGTTCTGAAAGTCAGAAAATATTTCCAAGCATGTTTTTCCTTTAAAAATGGATCGAAACCCGGTTTTTTAATCACAAATGGAATTTTTCATTGTTTTAGATGACTAGGTAACATTTTTTAATGTTTTAATTTGATTTTTTAACATAATTACAAAAAGAAAAAAAAAATTTTTTTAAATTTTTTTTTTAGGTTAACTTTGAAAATTTGCTATTGATGGCTGATTTTCTTCAAAATAATTTTCAATATTTACATCAGTATCTAATAAACTCAACATTTCGGGACTATAGTTGCTATTTTCCAAATCCTTTCGTGATCGCACGTGTCTCAGTGATGCAATAAGTGGGTCCGAAGAGGCTGCTAGCATGTTAAAAAGGTCTTCATTTTGCCTAACACGAGAAGTTTTTAATGTATTAGTGTATCTGAACCTTTTGTAGTCCTTGTTTTTACATTCCTGTGCTTCTTCGGATAGCTCTCCAAGTGGTAAACACTGATATTCTATTAAATCCTTTCCGTGAGCCAAAATCCTATGTACCGTTGGGGTAAGTTTTTTTTGCGGATACAATTCACTCAAAAGATGAGCAGTCTTTGAAGTATATTCGGCAAATTTGTCACCATTTACCGTTTCCTTGCAATTTATAATATTCAAGATAACAGCCAACCTTTTAATAATCTCTTGACTAACACCTGTTATAAAAGATGTCACTTCATCATTTTCAAAAAATCTCCTTGAAGTATTGTAAACGTTGAACAATCTTCCACATCTTTATGCGGCCTTCCTCTTCCTCGGCTAGTTGATGGTTGATCATCTTCGTGCTCCGAATCTACGAATGTCGTATACTCCTCAAGCCAAACTTCATTTTTTTTACGAAATTTGCCAGATTTCTGCCGCTTGCGATCCATTTTCGCCTTAAGTTATTTTGTGTATATTTGATTTTCAACTTAAGCTCCGTACTAGCGTTTTCGAATGAAACGCTCATCTCCTTTAGCAATCCCATTTCAAAATCGTTTAAGTTTTCACACTCTTTGAAAACTTTCAAAATCCTTTCATTCTTTAACAACATTTTTGCACAATTAAATAAAACTGCCTTGAATTATATTGACAAATACTATTCAGTCCTGATTTAAGGTGTTTCCACTTATGAAGTTAAAAATAAACTGTCGCAAACGAGAGGAATAAGTAGCTCTTTATGTTATATTTTTTTAATTATCTAGGTAGAACGAAAAATCGGTATTACCCTTTTTGTATTAATTAGGTAAACAACTTAATATTTACATCCAATTAGCTAAACGGAAATAAAAACGACCAACCCACAAATAGGACAAACTTTTCATCAACTTAAATAACATTTACCTGTCTTGTCATTTTTTCCAAAGCAGGTAATTAACAATTTATCATTGTAGAAAGGCATATATGTAAACAGGTAGTATTTGCAAAACAGCATTACGCAATGTTATCATTTAAATACAAAGAAGCTACAGGCCAATACGCATGCGCTCTTCTTCTTCCTTATACCTGCAGCGCATTTTTTAGGCGAGGTTGCCTTAGTTTTATGGCTTACGCATCGCTGTCGCAGGTCTCCGCATATTGGGACTATATACATCTGATAGGTAAATATTTCACCTACCTAGTGTATATAGTCCGGTAGTGATACTAGTTGAGTCTTGCTAGTTTTATTCCATCAAAGTTCAAAAAATGCCAATATTTAGTACATTTCTTAAACGCTTCTAATTCAATAACTATTTAAGTAATTATTAAAATTTATGAAACATGCTATTAATAAAGAACATACTTTTCAGATAAAACCAACAAATCAAAGATCGATTTAAATCGCCCAATATTCAGTTTTAAAGTTGCGATTTTTTTTTTTTAAAAATTAGCATTTTTTCCTTTTCACTAAAAATGTCTCAACTTTGGGCGCCTATAGCACCCATGAATCTCAACCGATTTCAAAAATTTTTCGGATTCATAATCTCTGAAGTATTTCCTATCGATTGCATATATCATTTTTGCCAAACGCGATTATGAAAATACGTATTTTTGCAACGCTATTCGAGCAGAGGCCCAACTGTGCGACGTCAATTATCCAAGCCTTCATCCAACATAATCAAAACATAGAAAATCAGTCTTAAGCCTAAGTCCAAACCATCCGGTAAAACTTCGCTTTAGCTCCGCGGAATTCACTCAGTCAGAATCTTTCAGTTATCAATAAGTTGTAATTGTAAAGTGACTTTAAATAAAAATTGTATTTTTTTATACCGTGAGTGAAGGAAGTGTTTAATTTATACATACATATGTACATACATACGTTTTGTGCTATGTACATATTCATTTACCTGTAAAACTTTTACATATACATATACATATGTACATGTGTATATGTACATATATCTATGTCAGTACATACATACATACATACATATGTACATATCAGATTTAGTCTTGTAAACGTATGCATACGTATACATAACTACATATGTATATGGAAATACGTATGTACATATGTATGAACATACATACATATGTATGTATGTATGTATAAGAGTTACGCTTAAACCAGAGGGCCGGGGCTAACTTTGACCGCGTCAAAGTTTGTATACCCTTGCAACATTTTTGGTAACTCTTTCCTTACATGTAGCCATCAAAGTGGAAAAACGTTTAAGCTAAAAAGGCTAATGTTTCCGAAAAAACGGCGTACAATCTTAGCATAGGAAATAACGAAGTTATTGACAAAAGTCACTGTTTTCGAAAGATCGATCCTATAGGAGCTATATGATATAGTCACCCGATCTTGATCAAATTTGGCATAGTCGTTTATATGTGTAATTAACTCACCAATATTAAATTTCACGACAATAGCTCAGAAAATAACGAAGTTATTAAGAAAAGTCACTGTTCGTGACTTTGTCATTTGTATGGGAGCTACATATATGATATAGTGATCCGATCCGGCTGAATCCGAGATATACAAGTCTACATGCAAAATTTCAGCTCTGTAGCTCTTACGGTCTAGGATCCAGACGGACGGACGGACATGGCTATTTGAACTCGTCTCGTCGTGCTGATCAAGAATATATATACTTTATATGGTCGGAGATGCTTCCTTCTATGCGTTGCACACTTTTGACCAACATTAATATATCCTTTTTGCAAGGGTATAAAAAGTATGTGTACACAAGGGCGTCGCCTAGTACTGGCATGGGGTGTTATCTTCACTCCCCCAATATTGCGATCAATTTAGTGAGACTTCAAATCGAAATGTATTAACAAAATTCAGCTACACTTCAGTGACCCCCTAAATTCGACGAATTCCTAGAGAGCTTCGCTCTACCCGGGTGTCCCGTGACACCTCATTGCTTTTTGTTTGTTGTTGGTTAGCAGCTTCAAGTTTCTCTCCAATGCAGAATAATTATAGCAAGTATTTATATACTTGTATATATAGGTATATAAATAATTCCGATAGAGAATAGTTTCTCCTTGCAGAGTCCTTGTAGGTCCATTAGGACCATGTCACGGTCGCCATGTGATAAGAGCAAGGACCGGGTTCTTTTAGGATGAATTAATTGTTAAGACAGACACGTCAGTGTCCATTCATTGTAGTTTTCAGATTGATTCTTTATTCCAAATTATTTTTTTGCTTAAGCTAAGTTTACATATATATTCGTATGCTGCGACTTATGCGACAGCTACAAAAGAGAGGGAGAGTGTCAGTACATACATACATATTGTTGGAGCGCTTGCATCAAAGTGCTTTGTCAGCGTTCACACGCTGGCCTGGCTCCAGCTCATGTTTCGCTTGTGCATACATTGCTTATGTGAATATATGTATGTGCATATACAAATGTACATACATACATAATCAATCAACGCTCTCGAGGAAGACGGACGTGTTTTTTTAAGCTCCCGCGTTTTAACTCATTTTATAATTTTTTTTATTTTGTTTTATCGGCATCGCGATCGAAAATTATAATTATAATATTAAATCTAACTTGCACCATATCACTCGTTTGCGTTTTTGTGTGTTTGTGTTAATAATTTTTAACAACCTTAATTTTGTTAAAACCTTTGTTGGTTTTTTTCTTTTCTTTCTCTATTTCCCACCTTTTTTTCTTTCTTGTAAATCACAAGCAACGCTCATTTGTTGTTGTCTTGCAATTTCTGTGAGTTCTTGTTGCAGTGTTTTTGTTTTTGTGATTTTTAGCTCCCGCGCTCGCGCTCTTTAACTTTTTTTTTCTCTCGTTTTCGTTTCACTCGTCGCCGTTATTTGCGCTCATACTGCAGTCTGTTGTGTGTCTGTAATTTAGACTCTATAGTGCTCTCTTTATCTTTTAACCCTTGTGCACCCTCAATATTTCGCTTTCTTATTATTTCTGGACCTCAGAGTGAGTTATATATTTTAATACCAATACATATCTCATTTTTATTTGTTTGGTTACTAATCATTTGGTCATCTAATTAACTCATAATGCCTGTCTGTTCGGTTAAAAATTGTTTGCAGCCCGCCCCACCCCTGAATAGTTTTATTTACTGTTGGTTGTGTAAAACTACAGTACATGTTAAGTGCGCCGGCTTTACATGCAGGGTAAAGGATCTTTTAGATCTAAAAAGGGTCTCAAATGGGGATGTGAGTCATGCCGTATCGTGGAAGATGAAATGTAACTTTTCATGCGGCAAACAAAGGATAACCTGTTGAGTCTGTCCGCCAGTTTTCTTAAACTCTCGCAAGAGTTTAAAGCTGTCGAGTCACAGTTTAGTAGTTTAACGCTACTGACTGAGTCTCGAAAGCGTAAGAAGGCAGGAGAACTTCTGATTTGACCTTGTGTTTGCCGGTCTCCACATCTATATCGGTTCCGACCCCTTCTCAACCAATGCAAACTCCAATTCCGCAGACGATATCTGTAGTGTCCGTTTTGTCTGGGCAAGAATCTACACCCATGGATTTTGCCGATAGGGATTCTAGTGATAGCAGTGCCAGAGTGCCACTTGTTGCAACTGATGCTACAATTAATGCGGTAGCTGATGCAATACCTGCAATGCCGAAACCATTGGTTGGAGTGCCACGTAAAAAACACATTTTTGTTTCGAGACTTCTCCCTGATGCTACATCGGATGATGTCATGGCCCACATTCGGGCTAAACTGAATGTCTCCAATATATCAATAGTAAAGTTCAAATTTTCATATTCTAGAGAAATTTAATCTTTTAAAACAACTAACCCTTTACAGTTTACATCTTTTGTAATCCAAGGTTTTAAGAAACAAAAGCAAACTGATGTTATATATACGGATTTCAGTAAGGCTTTCGATTCGGTAAACCATGCCTTACTATTATATAAGCTGAATTTAGTTATCTTTCCGGATGCTCTGCTTGCTTGGATTTCACAATATCTGAGCAATAGGAGGCAGAGGGTTCTTTTTAGGTCCTCTCTTCATAAGATCATTTGTGTTGAATCGGGAGTCCCACAGGGCAGTCACCTTGGCCCATTATTATTTACCATTTTTATTTATGATCTCCCCACCGTTCTTTTAAATTCCAGAGTTCTTATGTATGCCGATGATGTAAGAATCGCTAATCGTATCGTAGACTCTCTCTCATGTCATACGTTGCAAGCTGACCTGAATGCTTTTCAGGGGTGGTACTCCTTGGTTGTAAAAGATTTAGGGATCTTAATCGACCACAAACTTAGTTTTAATCAGCATATATCGATTACTGTTAGTAGGGCTAAGAGTGTTCTTGGCCTTTTAAAGCGCTGGTCGAAGGAGTTCAAGGATCCATATACTACCAAAATACTTTTTACGTCTTTAGTCCGCCCCATATTAGAACATGGATCTTGTGTTTGGTCTCCTCAATATGAGTTTTATCAAAACAAATTAGAATCTGTACAAAAACAGTTTTTACTCTTTGCCTTTCGTGATTTGCGCTGGGATCCAACTGTACAACTTCCATCTTATTCTAGTCGACTTCAGTTAATTAACCTTCCTTCTTTAATCGTAGAACAATGCTTTTTTTATGTTCTCTTAAGCTTCTTAACTTTATTTAGTCTTATTTATTTATTTATTTATTTACGTCAACTAACACAGCAGTCGAAAAAGCTTAAGCTAAAGACAGATAGTAATTAAATGAAGAAGGTAGCTCAGCTTTATATACAACTAAACATCCCCAGCCCGGTGGAGGTGTTTTATTTGCACAAGGTGCCAGCTATGCCCCGATTCACAGCCAATGTGGCCAGGGATGAGTTGCAGCCAATCCAAGTCCAGAATATTTTCATTGGTTTCGCTGTAGATGATTAAAAAGTATAGCGCGAAGAGAAGTGACAGAAAGATGAGGAGAGATAAGGTGAGAAAGGTTGTTAAAAGATTGGCAAGGAACACGAAGAGGTTCGTGAAGAGAGTAGTTAGTCAGACACCTACTAAGGTGAATAGGAAAAAAGTTTCTGGTCCGACGTGAGGGAACACAAAAATACAGCGTATCTAGTAAATTCGTAGAAATGACTTCGCCGTTGACTAGTTTATGGAGAAAGAGAATGCCAAAAACAAGCCTACGGTTATAAAGTGAAGGAAGATTAATAAGAAGAAGTCTGTCAGAATAAGAAGGTAGGCGAAGACCCGGGTCCCAATTTAGACCGCGTAGCGCAAACTTAAGGAATTGCTTCTGTACCGATTCAATACTACGCTGGTGAACATCATATTGCGGGTTCCACACTGGCGAGCAATATTCTAGAGTAGGGCGAACTAACGAAGTGTATAAAACCTTTGTTACATAGGGATCATCAAATTCTTTGGCCCAACGTTTAATGAAGCCGAGAAGGCTGCTAGCTCTGTTGACAATTGAAGAAATATGAACATTAAATGAAAGTTTAGGGTCAAACATAACGCCTAAGTCTTTGAATGATGGAACACAATCTAACAGAACAGACTTAATAGAGTAATGAGCTAGGAGCGGAGACAAACGACTGAAAGTCATAAAAGAACATTTAGAGGCATTAAGGTGTAATTTATTAACGTGGCACCAATCACAGAACGCATCGAGATCTGATTGCAAGTACTGTTGGAAAGAAGGATCATTATAGGAATAACAAATCTTGACGTCATCCGCAAACATGAGCACGCGTGAATGAGCCAAGGCCAAAGGCAAATCATTTATAAACAATGTAAATAATAGTGGGCCCAGATGACTGCCTTGGGGTACACCTGACGTAACTCGAACAGTTTTAGATATCGAGGAACGAAAAGACACCTTTTGGGTTCTGCCAATAAGATACGACTTTAACCAACCCAATAATTTTGGTGAAAAACCCATGATGTTAAGTTTCGCGAGAAGCAAAGAATGATCAACCGTATCAAAAGCCTTACTGAAGTCAGTATAAATAACATCAGTTTGACACTTTTTACGGAAGCCATGGTGTACTAGGGTAGTCAATTCTAAAAGGTTGGTAAGCGACGAACGACCTTTCATGAAACCATGCTGGCAAGGAGAAATAGTGGATCTGGATAGATGTTGAAGGGAAGACGTAATAATTTTCTCAAACAGTTTAGGTATTGCCGAAAGTTTGGCAATGCCACGGTAGTTGGAAACATCCGATTTGCAACCCTTTTTAAAAAGCGGAATAATAAATGACTCCTTCCAAATATCAGGAAATCTACAAGTCTCACTCGATATAAAGAATAACCGAGCTAAAGGCTTAGATAGGGAAATCGAACACATTTTAAGGATGCAACTAGGTATATCATCAGGCCCGGGAACGAAGGAAGACTTCATAGATGACAAGCTAGAGAGAATACAGTCTTCAGTAATACTGGGAAAAAACATACAATTTAAATGTGGGATTGAAAAGGGATAGGGTGTGGGATCCGAAGCAGTAGTAGAATATGTCGACTGAAAAAATTTAGCAAACAGATCTGCAATATCTAAATCATTATTAGCAGACTGATCGTTAAGTCTGAAGGTGGAAGGTAGGACATTAGAGCGTCTTTTGGAATTGACAAAGTTGTAAAATCTTTTGGGGTTATTATAAAATTCAGCCTTACAGCGAACGAGATAATTGTTGTAGCATTGAGTATTTAAAAGACAAAATTGAGATTTAGCTATACAATAATTTGCATAGTCAAGTCGCGAACCAGTTTTTTTAAATCTTTTAAAATATCTCGATTTAATGTTGCGAAGATTAGAGAGCCTACGTGTGAACCAGACTGGCGAGCTGGAGACGGTAGAGACATTCACATAAGGAACGCATTTATCAGTTAGAGAATTAAGAGCAGAATAGAAAAACTTCACTGCACAATCTATATCGCAGCACTCAAATAGAAACGACCAATCAAAAGAGAAAATAAGGCTGTTAAGAAGATTGAAATTTGTTTTACGAAAACATCTACGACGAGAATTTGAAATGTTTTTAAATAAATTAGTAACGGAATTGTAAGAAATAGTAACTTCAATGGTAGGATGATAAGGATCTTCAGGTTTCACTAGTGGCTGTGTTTGCGATACAGCACTAACAGTGGGATCAGAGACAAAAACAAGATCAAGGATTCTTTTAGAACAGTTAAGGAAAGAATTCAACTGATATAGTGGACATTCAAGTAGGCTATCAAGAAAAACATGTTGAGATGAAGGAATTAAGAAAGATAGATTATCATCAACAAGCCAAGAAATATTAGGCAAGTTAAAATCACCTAAAACTATAAGAACATCACGATCTTTAAGACGACCAAAAATAGTTCGTAAAGCATCAGCATGGTGCACGTAGATCATGATATCAGAAGCTGGAGGAATATATGAACAAGAGATATATAGGCTAAAGTTAGAACATGTAACTTCGACGCAAATAAACTCAACACCTAAGGGGAGATCAATCGGCACCACACTTGAAGACAGATTCGAGTTTACAGCAATGAGTACTCCACCGCCACGACGACCAACACGATCAAGCCTATAAGAAATAAAATTATTAGAAAGAATTTCATTATCTAAAACAGAGGAGTTAAGCCAAGTTTCAGAGAAAGCTAATATGTCAGCCGAAAAGGTTTGGCTATCACAGAAAAGGTTCGACAGCTTGGTAAGAAGTCCTCTTACATTTTGATAATGAATGCAAAGACTAGACGTTATTAGTTTTTTGAAGCAGAAGATAAAGTAGGAAGGTGGACAGGCAACGGACGAGAGCGCTTATTGGGCGCAAACTCGTGTACAACTAGGCCCTCTGGCCAAAAATTAGGGTCAACCATAGCTGAGAAGTACTCATTTGGTACTGTAATTTTAAAAGAGGAGATTGAACGCTAGAGTCACACTCGTTTGACAGCTGTTTGGCCAGTTTGTTTAAAGAAAGAAACCTTAAACGAAGATCCCTATACATACGGCTAAAATCAAGCTGCTGGCTAGCACAAGATGGGCAAGTCCAGCGCATTAAGCCAAGCTCAGGCTTAGAAACAGACAAACCAGAAAATTTGTCGTAGTCGCGGCCATTGAGGCCAGCACATTTTAAGTGAATAAGATTATCGCAGAGCCAACAAGATATTGCTCTGTACTGATCATCAAAACGATCAGAATGTTTGCAATTAGGTAGACAACAAGCCATTGAAAAGCCGAAAGAAAGGCAAAAAAATTATATATATATAAGAATATATAGAAAAATTAAATTCACAGCACAAAGATAATTATTGATAAAATAATCAATAATTACAAATAAAACAAAGAGACAGCTAGAGTGCACAGCACAACAGAGAGTGCAAGAACAGTTATAAGCCGAGCTTTGAGAGGCGGCCTTACAAAAGTGATTACGCGGGAGAGAAGCTAAGCACAAGCACAAAGCAGAGAGAACAACAAAGCCACTAGCACTGATGGTATGATGGGGGCGATGAGGGGAGCAACTGCAGAACCAATGACGAAAGAAAAAGAAAAAAAAAAATATGTAAATGCACTAAACACTAATCACGAAAAAGAAAAAAAACTGTTTTAACTGATTAATTTGGCGAATTATGGAAATAAAACACAAGGGAGTCAAGCGAACAACACCAGCGGAAGTGTAAACAAACTAAGCACAATTAAAAATTGAGAAAAAACAATAAATATTAATAAAAACTCAGGAGCTATGCAAAAACACGACCGTCACGTCAGAGAGCAGAAAGCTTCTTCTTTTGTAAGTTTTCTTTACAAACTTTTGAATGGTGAGATTGACTCTTCCGAGCAGTTGAGCCAAATTAACATTTCTGTTCCATCTAGAAGAACCCGCAATTTCACACCGCTTATACTTCCCACTTGCACAACTAACTTTTCTCTGCATGAACATTTTCGTATACTATGTAGTGACTACAACAGACTTTGGCACGTTATCGGTTCCGAAACATCGCTTCCGGGTATAAAAACTGCGATTTTGTCCTTCCTCTCTCGTAATTAGTTGTAATCATCTTTATCTTAACCTATCCTGTTTTCTTTTTATATGTAACCTATTATCTCATTACATTTAATATTTTCTATTTCTTAGGTTAATTTATCATTATATATGTAATACGCCTATGCCCTTAGGTCGGAGTGGGTAGAGGTTGTAACATTAACTTTACTTAGGGTCATTCGTAACAGGCCCGGGCCTGGTGTCATATGGGCCACTTGTTCGTACTGAGCGTTGTACGACTACGTCTATAAAAAAAAAAAAAAAAAATAAAAATATACTATCATGCTTAGCTGTAGATTTATGTGAATATGTTTATGTACATACATCAACGTATATACATAAACATATTCAAGTGCACAATTATATTTTAATGCGTATATGTTTAATTGTTTATACTTACAACAAAGCGTTACAAGTTGAGCTCATTGTATTGAATGATTATTTGTATGAATATACTACACAAGAACTAAGAATGAATGACAACCAGCCAGTATACACAAAAAATTACAAAATACCACACACGCATAAAGAAGAAATAACGAGACAAGACGATAAACTCATTAAAGATAAAAAAGTTGAACCGTCGGTGTCCGATTATAATAGTCCGTTACTACTGGTACCGAAAAAGGGTTATGTCCGGTTTTCATTAAATAGAATGTAGCATGTTCTAGAATAACAACATTACAATGTATACAAATATATTGTATCAATTAGTAAGAATATTTATGTGCGCAACATTCAAGTACATTTGCCTCTTAAGCAACATAACCACCCATGAGTGCATGGTGCTGGACAATTGCTGCGTCGGCAAATATAACACGCGCGGCCACTCAGGCCCAATATGCAATATGATACATCCTCACTCTCTCGCTGCGGCGACATATATACATACATGCTCTTATGTAAACATTATACATTTATACATTCATACATTTATACATAAATATGTTTATACATAAGCATACCGCACCTCTGCCTGCATTGCCAGCAGCGCAGCTACGCGGTTTTAGCTATAGAGAACAATTGTAATAGAATTAAGAATTATTCAATGAACCATACTCAAACTGAAAAGACCTGCTTGTGTCTTTCTTTTGCAAACTCAAAATATCACATCTTGAATGATACAACAGCGGACGTATTACATGGCGACCGTGACAGGACCGGCACTAATTTACAAAAGTGACCGGAAGGCAAAACGGACCTAATATATAAACTGCAACAACGACCGCTGGAGGTGCTCAAGGGAAGATATTAAGCAGACTATTAATAACGTGTGGTAGGCAATCCGCCCACTACACCAACGGTGGAGCATCGTCGATTCGTGAGAATGAATGGAAAAAAAAAATATATAAACAACAGTGAGTACAGTGATGGGAAAAAAATCCGGTGTGGCAAAGAAATTAAAAGCCAGAAAGCCTGAAATTTTGTGGCTATTAAACAGCCCAAATATAATTAGTTGGAATACCTCGGTGAGATTACACGCCGAGGTAGAATTCATAAAAAGCCAATTGGCGAAAGGAAAAATAAAGCCACAACCGAAGTCCCATACTCTACATAACACAACGTGGCAAAGACAAAATTAAAAATAACGCCACAGCCTGAGAAGGAAGTACCAAGATTAAAAATAGTCTGCCCAAACGACTGCGAGGGACCACTATATTTGCCGAATTGCGAGTATACCTGTAGCCACTGCTACGCGACCCGAAAAGAAAAACTTGGTGCGATGACCGGCACCGGTACCGCCTGAGCCCATAGGCCCAGGACAACAGCAGCAGATCAACAGCGAGAGGGGCAAACCGCCACTTTGAAGTGAACCGATAGCGCTACAAAGAGCGCCCAACAAAAATTAATAATGAAACTATGCGCTGCGTCGCACAATTTTTTTAATGCACTGCGATGAACATTTTTTTTTATATAAATTATAAATGAAAGCTGTCCAATTAGAGTGTGGCCTGAAAACCACACGCAAAACTTGGCAGGGATATATGTAAAAAAAAAGGGAAATTTAACAAAAACAAAAAAAGGAGATGAACAAAATATAAAAAAAAAAAACTATCTCTAAATAAAGCAGGAACAAAAGAATTTCAAAATAATTAAGAAAAGAAATAAAAAAAAAAAAAAAACAATTTTATTATTATTATTATTATAAGTATAGGATATAGTTTTAAACTATCAACCTAACTATATTTTACAAGCACTGGCAACTAAGGCCTTCGGCTTAGACACAAACTACATCCATACACTAGCCTGGGATTCGAACCCGGATCCTCGTTGTTCAGTTGCTCAAATGACTGGGTCACTTAGACAACTCGTCTACCGAGGACTGCAAAAACAATTTTAAAATTTGAATGTTTGATAATAGAATAAGCAAGTTTGATGACATATTAAATGAACCCAATATGGGGTTAATAGATACCAAGACAGTGGACTCCACTGTTAACGTCAAAAATAAAAGAGTCATCGAATTTAGATTTAAAGCCAACAAATGCACTTTTATTAGTAATTGTAATAATAATGAGCGCATATGTGTTATATAAAGCATACAAACTACACAATAAATGTGTAACAAAAAGAGCCTTAAGCCATGCTAATGATCTTGATAAGATCTAAATAACATATGCAACAATAGTAATAAAAGTGCATTTAAAAAAAAATTATTATCAAAAGAACAAATATATATATCAATTTCAAAAAAAAAATTTTTAAGCTGAATAAAATATATATCAATTGATTAAGATGAGTAAAATAGATGATTATTTTAGGAAGATAGTAGATAGGCATCCCAGAATAGTTTCCCACTTAATTGAGGTTTTTAGAAGCGAGCAAAGTAATTCTCCCCAACGCTCGATTTGTTTAATACAGATTAGGTTAGCTTACCTAGATATAACAGGAGAAGAATTCCCAGTAAGAGGTTGCACTTGGGTACAGATGAGTTTCATCCTCACAGTACCATATGTGTGCTGTTACTCAAATGCCACAGGCACATTTCGCTTCTACCTGATGGATGAAGCTCAACAATAATAAGTTGTTGCGAGAATAAAGCAAAAATCAAGGAAAACATAAGACTAGAGCAAATGGCCTAGATATAATATACAAATGGATCAAGTAGAACTTAAATATTTGGATAAATATGTTCCATTCTTAGATTTCCTCTTCAACAGAGGTGAAACCAATCCAAAATATAAGGAAATTAAAGATTGGATTGTGAATAACAGAAAATTCAAATCAAGGATAGCCCACTTGATTGAAAGATCCATAGTAGAAGCATATAATCGCCTAAAGCGAAATAGAATTTTACCCACCTGGGTACATAAACTGTTTGAAGAACCCATAGAGACAATCGATCTCTCACGGAGTTAAAAAAAAAAAAAGATAGTGTAAATTTTTTCTATTAACAAAATATGATTACTTGGGATGATATAATAAGAGAAGCTAGAATACATGCACAAGAATTAAATAAATCTTGTAAATGCCTCTCGCAGAATAGGGAACATCCCAAAGTACAATAGAAAAACACTCGAAAATAATAATAGAGTTTAAAAAAATCAGAGCAGTGTTAAAAGAACACTACAGTAAACTAAGTGCGGGACGAAAAACAGACGCAGATGCATTCTATGATGAATGCAAACAAAAGGCAAAGTCCGCATTGAAAAGATACAATATTGAATATAAACGAACAATTGATTTGGAAAGTTCAATATCGCTGGAAGAAGTAACGAAACCAATGGCTGATGAAGAAATAGGTCAAGAGGAATTATCAGTGAGCTCTGATCAATCAATAATAAGTTATAAAAAACCAGCCATTCCAAAAGAGAGCACAATGACACAAACGAGGGTAGAATTCATAAATACAGCCACCAAGCTGATACCATACTTCGATGGTGATATTAAAAGTCTACCAGGTTTCATCGGAGCGCTTCGCGTTCTTGACACCATAAAAGAACCGCACGAAGCGGTAGCCATCCAACTAATAAAATCAAAAATAAAAGGTCAAGCGGCTAGCAGCCTAAGCTCAGAAAAAACGATTGATGAAGTAATACAAAGACTATCAACAATCTTCAAGGGTGACTCAGTAGACCTTTTAACTGCAAAAATTAAAAATCTGCAGAGAAATCCCAATAACTGTGTTTCATACACAAACGAAATTACTGAGTTGACTGACGCCCTTAAAAGCGCATATATGTCCGATGGTCTTCCAAGTGAGGAAGCAGTAAAATATACTCCCAATGTGGCAGTAAATGCCATGGTAGGTCACATCAAAAGTCCAAGAGTCCGATTATTAATGGAATCAGGACACTTTCAATCAGCTAAAGCAGCAATCACTAGATTTACCACTCTTTCAGTAGAGACGGGATCCACAGATAGCTTCCAAAATAAGTCCATCTATTATGCTCAAAGAAACCGTGGTAATTATAATAACAAATATAATTATCGCGGTAGAGGCAATGGTCGTGGTTATTATAATAACTATAATAATAACAATAACGGCCAAAATTCCCAACAAAACAGGAATAATAACAACAGAGGTTACAACAAGAATAATAGAGGTAACCGAGGAAATAACCGACAAAACGGTTATACCAATAATAATGTTATGGTAGCACAGAATGCTTCGGGAAACTCCCAGGCACCTTTAGATACTCAGCAGTAAAGAGTAATAAGATTCACGCCATCAGTTTTAATCAAAATACGTTTGTTACCTTCACTAATGTGGCAACGGGAAAAAAGTTAGTATTCTTAATAGGCACAGGAGCGGAAATATCTATTGTAAAAGGAAATTCCGATAATCTTCAAAATATTCAAACCAATAAAATTATAAACATACAGGGAATCAGTCAAGAAGTAACTAAATCCATAGGGTTTACTTCTGTTAAAATCCAATTTTCAAAATATATAATCCCACACGACTTTCACGTCGTAAATAACCAATTCGCTATTCCGTGTGATGGAATACTAGGAATCGATTTCATAAGGAAATACAACTGTCAATTAGATTTCAATCCGTCCGAAGACTGGTTAATAATTAGACCAAATAACCTAAAATATCCAATATATGTACCAATATCGTACAGTTCTGGTAACAATTCAATAGTATTGCCAGCAAGATCCCAAGTTGTCCGAAAAATCGAAATAAGTTCACAAGAAGACAGTGTATTGATCCCAAATCAGGAAATTCATAATGGTATTTATTTAGCAAATACCATAACTAACCCCCAAAACGCAGTCATACGATTGCTAAACACTACAAACATAGACCAAATAGTAAACATATCAAGTTTGAAATATGAACCGCTTTCCGGCTACGAAATAATGGAAACAAATAAAGAACAGCGTGAAAACGCAGTACTAACTACGTTATCAAAAAACCCACAGTTTCACAGCCAACTTACGAAGTTGTGCAAGTGATGTATTCGGACTAGAAACCGAATCAATAACAACAAATAATTTTTATAAACAAAAATTAAGACTGGTCGACGTTGAACCAATTTACATTAAAAATTATAGAAATTCTCATAGTCACAAAGACGAAATACAAAGACAAGTCCAAAAGCTTATAAAAGACGAAATAGTCGAGCTCTCTGTATCTCCTTACAATAGCCCACTTTTATTAGTACCGAAAAAATCATTACCAAATTCCAAAAATAAAAAATGGCGATTAGTAATTGACTATCGTCAAATTAATAAAAAATTGTTGTCCGATAAATTTCCGTTAACTAGAATTGATGACATTTTAGATCAACTAGGTAGAGCAAAGTATTTTTCATGCCTCGACCTAATGTCAGGTTTTCATCAAATTGAACTCGAAGAAAAGTCACGAGACATAACATCCTTTTCCACATGTAATGGCTCATATCGCTTTACGCGATTACCATTCGGTTTGAAAATAGCGCCAAATTCGTTCCAGAGAATGATGACTATAGCATTCACTGGCCTTGAACCTTCGCAAGCTTTCCTTTACATGGATGACTTAATAGTCATAGGTTGTTCCGAAAAACATATGCTCAATAATCTAACAGATGTTTTTGAGAAGTGTAGGCAACACAACCTA
Source organism: Drosophila tropicalis (assembly GCF_018151085.1). Classification (NCBI taxonomy): domain Eukaryota; kingdom Metazoa; phylum Arthropoda; class Insecta; order Diptera; family Drosophilidae; genus Drosophila; species Drosophila tropicalis. The sequence continues at coordinate 160,382 of NW_027173124.1, read as the reverse complement.
AAGTTACATCCTGAAAAATGTTCATTCTTTATGCATGAAGTCACCTTTTTGGGACATAAATGCACAGATAAAGGAATCTTGCCTGATGACACAAAGTATGATGTCATTCAAAATTATCCAGTCCCACATGATGCGGACAGCGCTAGAAGATTCATTGCATTTTGCAATTATTCTCGTCACATAACAAGATTATGTAAGAAAAATGTTAAATTCGAATGGACTAGTGATTGTCACAATGCGTTCGAGCATTTAAAATCAGCATTAATGAACCCAACTCTGTTACAGTACCCAGATTTTGGCAAAGAATTTTGCATAATCACAGACGCAAGTAAATATGCATGTGGAGCAGTCCTCACGCAAAACAAAAATGGACTACAGCTTCCAGTAGCATACGCGTCTAGATCTTTCACCAAAGGTGAGAGTAATAAGAGTACAACTGAACAAGAGTTAGCTGCAATTCACTGGGCAATCACGCATTTCAGACCATACATCTATGGTAGACATTTTACAGTTAAAACAGATCACAGAGCATTAACTTATTTGTTTTCAATGACAAACCCAAGTTCCAAGCTAACCAGAATGCGACTTGAATTAGAGGAATATAATTTTACGGTAGAATATCTAAAGGGAAAAGATAATTTCGTAGCCGACGCGCTATCGAGAATAACTATACAGGACTTACAAAATATACTAACCAGTCACAAAATTCTAAGAGTCACTACCAGAAATCAAAGTAAACAGTCAAATTCCTGCGCAGGAAAAGAAAAAGAAAATAATATAAAAGAGTTGCAAAAGCAATCTCTTAATGCTTCTTAGCCCAATGTGTATGACGTCATTGTAAACGACGAAGTACAAAAAGTAGTAACCTTGCGAATAACCGATTCTTTAACCACATTCAAACATGGCAAGAAAGTTATAGCAAGAATTGACATTTGCGAAATGTATACCAATGGAATACTCGACTTAGGTCAATTTTTTCAAAGGCTCGAAAAGGAAGCCGGTATACTCAACATAAGTCAAGTCAAAGTGGCACCGAGCGAAAATATCTTTGAAACTATCTCAATAGAATCTTTTAAAAATATGGGCAATAAAATTTTACAATCATTAAGAGTAGCGCTACTTAAGCCGGTGACCCTATTAACAAATAAAGATAAAGAAAAAGGCAAGCGTTCCACGATGACCCCATACAAGGAGGTCATACTGGAATATTAAGAACTATGGCCAAAATAAAAAGGCATTACTATTGGAGGAATATGACACGAGATATATCTCAATATATAAAAAAATGTAATAAGTGTCAACAAGCAAAAATAACAAAACCCACAAAATTTCCATTAATCATAACTGAAACGCCGCAACTGGCTTTCGACAGGGTAATTGTGGATACGATCGGTCCACTCCCAAAGTCAGAACAAGGAAATGAATGCGCAGTAACCTTAATCTGCGATCTAACTAAATACCTTGTAATAATACCAATAAAAGACAAAAGTGCAAAAGCAGTAGCGAAAGCTATCTTTGAAGATTTCATTCTGCAGTACGGTCCAATGAAGACGTTCATTTCGGACATGGGAACAGAATATAGAAACTCAATAATTGAAGATTTATGCAAAAACTTGCAAATTAAAAAGATAACTTCAACTGCACATCATCACCAAACTGTAGGCACTGTGGAGCGAAGCCACCGAACACTCAATGAATATTTACGATCATACATTTCAGTTGACAAAACTGACTGGGATGTATGGATACGGTACTTCGCATATTGTTTTAATACAACACCCTCTATGGCACATGATTATTGTCCATATGAGTTGGTATTTAGTAAAACTGCGACCTTACCCAAACATTTTAATAGTGTTGATAATATAAATCCACTATATAACATAGAAGATTATGCTAAGGAATCAAAATTTAGATTAGAACAGGCTTATAAAAGAGCCAGAATTATGTTAGAACAGCATAAGACAAAGAATAAGAAAATATATGATAGAAAGGTAAAAGATATCGAATTAGAAATAGGAGGTAAATTTAATGATACGGGTCATAAGTTAGAAACTAAGTATTTAGGCCCTTACATTATAGAAGAAATAAAAGATAGGGATAACATTTTTTTTTAATTAAGGATACAAAGAATAAGAAACAATTAGTGCATAAAGAAAGGTTAAAAATTTTTATCAATTAATATATATGAACAAAATAATAATAAAACAAAACAAAAATTTTTATCTGCATTTAATGACACTATACATATGTATATATGTACAAAATATATATCATCAAACAAAAAATCAAACATTCAAATTGAAACGAAAAAAAAAAAAAAAAACAAAAAAATTTTTTTTAACAATAATACATAAATAAATTCCCATTAGAAAATAACTCCATATAATTCCGTTATTTTTCTAAAGAGGGGGGATGTAGCATGTTCTAGAATAACAACATTACAATATATACAAATATATTGTATCAATTAGTAAGAATATTTATGTGCGCAACATTCAAGTACATTTGCCTCTTAAGCAACATAACCACCCATGAGTGCATGGTGCTGGACAATTGCTGCGTCGGCAAATATAACACGCGCGGCCACTCAGGCCCAATATGCAATATGATACATCCTCACTCTCTCGCTGCGGCGACATATATACATACATGCTCTTATGTAAACATTATACATTTATACATTCATACATTTATACATAAATATGTTTATACATAAGCATACCGCTCCTCTGCCTGCATTGCCAGCAGCGCAGCTACGCGGTTTTAGCTATAAAAAACAATTGTAATAGAATTAAGAATTATTCAATGAACCATACTCAAACTGAAAAGACCTGCTTGTGTCTTTCTTTTGCCAACTTAAAATATCACATCTTGAATGATACAACAACGGACGTATTACAAGAACTAAAAGATAAATCGAGAAGCATTACGTCATTTTCCACTAGCAATGGATCTTATCAGTTTACTATACTACCGTATGGTCTGAAAATAGCACCAAATTCCTTTCAAAGAATGATGACAATGGCTTTCTATGGATTAAATCCGTCACAATGAATGAATTTTAGCAAAGAATTTTGCATAATAACAGATGCTAGCAAACATGCATGTGGAGAAGCACTACCTCAAACTTATGGCGATAAGCAGTTGCCAGAAACATACGCGTCCCGTTCGTTCACTAAAGGTGAAAGTAATAAAAGTACTACTGAGCAAGAACTAGCTGCGATACACTGGGCTAATTCACACTTTCGCCCATATATATATGACAGACACTTCAGAGTCAAACCAGACCATAGACCCTTAACGTTTTTATTTTCTATTATAAATCCGAGATCAAAATTAACAAGAATGAGACTTGATCTAGAGGAATATGAATTTACAGTAGAATATCTGAAGGGAAATACAGGATCTAAAAAACACAAAAGCTAATGTCCTGAAAGTCACTACCAGGCAGCATAGTAGACAAAATAATCTCTGGCCAGATGATAAAAATGAAAATACAATTAGGCACGTACCTAATGATGCTTCTAAGCCCAAAATACATGAAGAACTCTGCAATGATGAAGTATGAAAAGTAGTGACCTTGCGCATATCACACGATTTATGTTTTCTCAAACATGGAAAGAAAATTATAGCAAGAATTGAGATTGAAGATCTGTACACCAATAAAAATCTAGACTTAGCTCAGTTTTTTCAAAGGCTTGAAAAACAAGCCAGTATACTCGACATCCAACAACTCAAATTGGCACCGATTGAAAAGATTTTTGAAACATTTTCAATAGAGTCTTTCAAAGAAATGGGCAATAAAATATTGAAAACATTAAGAGTAGCGCTACCTCAACCGGTGACCATTATAGAAAAAGATAAAGATAAAAAAGCAATATTGTCTACATACCATGATGATCCGATACAGGGTGGCCATACAGACATTACAAAAACTTTGGCCAAAGTAAAAAGATGTTATTATTGGAAAACCATGACACGTCATGTAAAAGATTACATTAATAAATGTGAAAAATGGCTAAAGTCAAAACCGACAAAGCACATAAAAACACCCTTAGTTATTACAGAAACCCCAATACATGCTTTTGATAGGGTAATAGTAGACACCATTGGTCCACTATCAAAATCTGAAAATGGTAATGAATATGCAGTCACGCTAATATGTGACTTGACGAAATACTTAGTAGCAATACCAGTTCCCAATAAAGGCGCTACAACAATCTCAAAAGCTATTTTTGAATCCTTCATTCTGAAGACGTTCATTACGGACATGGGAACAGAATACAAAAATTCAAAAATAAATGACTTGTGCAAATATTTCAAAATAGACAACATTACGTCTACTGCACACCACCAACAGACCTTGGGTACCGTTGAAAGAAGTCAAAGGACATTCAATGAGTACATTCGATCATATATATCAGTAGATAAAACTGATTGGCACATATGGTTCCAATATTTTGTGTACTGTTTTAACACAACCCCGTCGGTAACACACAAATACTGTACCTATGAACTTGTATTTGGTAAACAAAATAATTTACCAATCCATTTTGATAGCATATATAGAATAGAACCATTATATAACGTAGATGATTATGCTAAAGAAGTTAAGTTTAGATTAGAAGTAGCATACAATAGAGCTAGAATAACGTTATAAAAACATAAAGAAAACCAGAAAAACTTTTATGATAATAAGTCAGCAGATTTTAGAATAGAAATATGAGATAAGGTTTTCTTTAAAAACGAAGCGAATAAAAATAAAATACAAACAGTACATAAGGATAGATAAAAAATACGCAAAAATAATTTAAAAACCAGAGGGCCGGGGCTAACTTCGACCGCGTCAAAGTTTTTATACCCTTAGCAACTTTTTTGGTAACTCTTTCCTTACCTAGCCATCAATGTGGAAGAACGTTTTATATAAAAAGGCTTATGTTTGCGAAAGAATGGCCTACAATAATAGGAAATAACGAAGATATTGATCAAAGGCACTGTTTTCCACCGATCGTTCCTATGGGAGCTTTATGATATAGTCACCCGATCTTTATCAAATTCGGCACAGTCATTAACAGATATATTAAACTAACAAATGTTTAATTTGAAAGAAATCGCGTTAAAAGTAAGGAAGTTATTTACAAAAGTCACTGTTTCCGACCGATCGTTCCTATGGGAGCTATATGATCTAGTCGCCCGATCTTGATTAAATTTGGCACAGTCATTAACCTATATATTAAACTAACAAATGTTCAATTTGAAAGCAATCGCGATAAAACTAACGAAGTTATTTACAAAAGTCACTGTTTTCGACCGATCGTTCCTATGGGAGCTATATGATATAGTCATCCGATCTTGATCAAATTTGGCACAGTCGTTAATAAGCGTAATAAACTTTCTAATAGTAAGTTTCACGATAATAGCACAGAAGTTAACGAAGTTATTGAGAAAAGTCACTGTTTGTGACTTTGGGGTTTGTATGGGAGCTATATAATATAGTGGTCCGATCCGGCTGAGTTCTGCAGTATATACAAGCCAATGTGCAAAATTTCAGCTCTGTAGCTCTTACGGTCTAGGAGGAGTTTGCGTTGATTCAGACGGACGGACGGACGGACGGACATGGCTATTTGAACTCGTCTCGTCGTGCTGATCAAGAATATATATACTTTGTATGGTCGGAGCATTCGTTCTATGCGTTGCATACTTCTGACCAAAATTAATATACCCTTTTTGCAAGGGTATAAAAAAGGGAATATATAAAATTTTTTTATGGATTCAACTACTAACTACTACTAACTAATTAAAAGTATATACAAGTTAACAAACAATCCTTCGCACTAAGTCTTAGAACAATCTGTGCAGCTGCAACGTCGATGTGACAAATTCCATATAAACATAAATATGCTGACACAGCGTCTGACCAAAAGCCCATAGCATGACCATGCGCCTTACATATTTACTTCTTATGTATTTAGCTTTAGATTCATATTCTCATTTATGTACTTAGGTTTAGTTCTCTTTTATTTTCTTCAACATATTCAATTTTTGTTTAACCCTTTAACAATAAAGACACATAACTGCGGCACTTGGCCCAAACGCAAATTATAATTCCTAATATTTTGCTGATCCACAAGGACGGTGATTCAGATACCTAATCGTATCTCATCCTAATCAACATAAATCAACCCATAAGTTGGATCCCACCAACGGCAACCCCTAACAGGAACCAGTGGACGGACCCAACATCATAATTGGCGCCCAACCGGAATTGGATTCCCCCTCAAAGAATCCACACCCTACCAACATGTAAGTGACTGTTCGGAAAAAATAAAGACAAATTATAATATATAAATTTGAAACCAGACAAATAAAAAAATAATAATAAAAAAATAAAAGTGGCAGCATAAAGTGATCTTGTGAATAATTTGCATGAGATTTGTAACTAATATGCATTGAATTTGTAACTAATTTGCATTGAATTTATTTGCATTGAATTTAATTTTGAGTTTGAATGTGTGCGGTTATATTGTTAGATGCATTGAATTTATTTGCATTGAATTTAATTTTGAGTTTGAATGTGTGCGGTTATATTGTTAGATTGAATTCGCTAAAACACTGAGTTAGACAACTGCCAATGAGTTTGTCCTATAGGGACGTTGAAAAAGAATCTGATAGCGACGACGATATTATAGTATAATCTAGGCCTCAGGCACTCGATCAAACAGAAATGGATCCGCAAACGTTAAAAGTTATAATAGAGAGCGCAGTCAGCACAGCGCTTGACGCACAAGAACAACGCATAAGAAGCGAGATTCACGCCGAACTCGAACATCTGAGAAACCAAACAAGCTCACTAAGAATTGAAGCTCACCAAGTACAGGTGTACGAAAGCGTAACAATTGACCCCAGCATTAGATGTGAGGTTAGACTCGACGCTGCGAAATCGGTGCCGAATTTTAATGGTCACCATAAAGAATATGTGTCTTGGAGACCATCAGCCATAGAGGCATATCAGGCCTACAAGGGATACTATGGCAGTGAAATACATTACCAGGCGGTGATCATTTTAAAAAGTAAAGCGCAGTGCTTCCCTCACATAACACTGTGCTAAATTGCGATGCAATCATTGCTACACTTGATTGCACATACGCCGATAAAACGTCTCTGCGCGTTCTCAGGCATCAATTAGAAATGGTCAGTCAAGGAGGTCTCCTTGATGTTACCGTTTGAGTCCAATCCTCTTTTGTCAACAACCCATGCAGGACTGTTGTACGCAGACCGAGATGGTCTTATAATGCCGTCTTTCAACAATTGAGCGATTTCGTTATTAACAAAATCGGCTACACCCATAGGATATGGGTAAGACTTGGAGTACACTTCTTGGTTGTCTACTGTGTGAATTTTGGCAATAACTGAACCTTTCGACCTCACAAGCGACGCTTCTGCCGACGGGATTGGAGCAGTGTTGTCCCAGGGCAGGAGGCAAATAACAATGATATCCCGAATTTGGCAATGCCTCGTTAGAGGTCGAAAATGCGCCGATCCTGTTCAGTATTACCTTTTTAAATTCCTCTCTTACGCTATCAGGAACTATAATGTCATCAATGCGTGTGAAATTAACGCTATCGCAAGTATGGTGTTGCAGTGCTTCCGCCGTACTGCCATATGTAACACTACCGCTGCGTAAATTTAGGGTTACCCCTGCTTGCGTTAGCAAATCGAAGCCTATTATGGCATCTAATTCTCATGAAGCATTTTTCTTTAATTTTACTGGACCCATGTATTTCGTTCACAGTAAATGGGGTGTCGACAAGTGTTATGTTTCTTAACTTCTTTATGGGTTTTACATAATTCTTCCCTCGACGAACGGCAGTTGGGAGCGTTCTCTAAAAAATTTAGCAAATCATTGTCCGGTATGGAGTCGTTCTTATCGCTAGCCTCTGCGACGGCGGACTCTGTTATACGCGCGTATTGTTGGTGTTGGGCCGATATTTTTTGAGAAATGTTGTTAACATTCTGGCGACTCTGTCCAGTCATACGTTCTGATGCGTTCTGTCTCTTTTGAGATTCGCCGTAAGTGGCGCTACGGTGGGTTTTACCCCAACCAGTTTGCTGTCTCAGCTTGGAAACTGATAGATCAACATCCATCGGTTGTGCTTGGTCTTGGGCTCGAATTTGTTTACTGTTTGAGGTTGGTCCCTGCTCACCCTGTTGGGGCCTGTTTTGGACTTGTTTTCCTGTAAAATGGGGTTTTTTCTCAAAATGTTTTCCCTGTCTGGACATTGAGCGATTCCCTTGCTTGTTATTTTTCCCTGGGTGGCTCCTATCTTCAATTGCTTTAGCATACGTAGCAGCGAACATGCTCTTTCTCTGCTATTCTCAGCCTTGCGAGCCAGTGCTAAAGCCGAAGGCAAATCTTTGGGCTGTGCTGGTATAACTAGTGCCTTAATAGGCCTCCTCAGGCCTGCCATGAAGGCGTGCAGAGCATCGCTCCTTATTTCTGTATTAAGAATGACCGCTGCTTGCTCCTCATGCGTCATGGCAATTTTATTTGTAATAAGAATGAGTTTTTTTCTCAACCTCAGTACTGCATTAATTCTAGGTCTCCTTGTCTGACCATTTCTAATTGATGCCTGAGAACGCGCAGAGACGTTTTATCGGCGTATGTGCAATCAAGTCTAGCAATGATTGCATCGAAATTTAGCACAGTGGTATGTGAGGTAAGAACTTCGCGTGCGGCACCACAAACTATATTTTTTAAAATGATCACCGCCTGGTAATGTGTTTCACTCCCATAGTACCCCTTGTAGGCCTGATATGCCTCTATGGCTGATTGTCTCCAAGACACATATTCTTCATGGTCACCATTAAAATTCGGCACCGATTTCGCAGCGTCGAGTCTAACCTCACATTTAATGCTGGGGTCAATTGTTACGCTTTCGTACACCTGTACTTGGTGCGCTTCAATTCTAAGTGAGCTTACTTGGTTTCTCAGATGTTCGAGTTCGGCGTGAATCTCGCCTCTTATGCGTTGTTCTTGTGCGTCAAGCGCGGTGCTGACTGCGCTCTCTATTAAAACTTTTAACGTTTGCGGATCCATTTCTGTTTGATCGAGTGCCTGCGGCCTAGATTGTACTATAATATCTTCGTTGCTATCAGATTCTTTTTTAATGTCCCCATAGGACCAAATCATTGGCAGTTGTCAAACACAGTGTTTTAGCGAATTCAATTTAACAATATAATAATTAACACACATTTAAACTCAAAATTAAATTCAATGCAAATAAATTCAATGCAAATTAGTTACAAATTCAATGCATATTAGTTACAAATCTAATGCAAATTACTCACAAGATCACTTTATGCTGCCAATTTTATTTTTTATTACTATTTTTATATTTGTTTGGTTTCAAATTTATATATTATAATTTGTCTTTATTTTTTCCGAACAGTCACTTACATGTTGGTAGGGTGTGGATTATTAGAGGGTAATCCAATTCCGGTTGGGCGCCAATTATGATGTTGGGTCCGTCCACTGGTTCCTGTCAATGGTTGCCGTTGGTGGGATCCAACTTATGGGTTGATTTATGTTGATTAGGATGAGATACGATTAGGTATCTGAATCACCGTCCTTGTGGATCAGCAATATATTAGCGATTATAATTTGTGTTACAGCCAAGGGCCGGAGTTATGTTTTTTTATTGTTTAAGAGTTATACAAAAATTGAATATGTTGAAGAAAATAAAAGAGAACTAAACCTAAGTACATAAATGAGAATATGAATCTAAAGCTAAATACATAAGAAGTGAATATGTAAGGCGTATGGTCATGCTATGGGCTCTTGGTCAGACGCTGTGTCAGCATATTTATGTTTATATGGAATTCGTCACATCGACGTAACAGCTGCACAGATTGTTCTAAGACTTAGTGCGAAGGCAGTTCGTTGGATAGTTTGTTAACTTCTCCCCTTCTAATTTCATTGCTGTCGTCGGTGATGTATGACTCTTGGACGAATCTTTGCAGTTTAGCAACTGACTTCCTCTGGTACCTGCAGTAACCAGCTACGACGAGGCTACAGAGCAAGAAGCTTACAAGTACTCCGATCGCGAACCAAACCTTGGGCGATCCGTTGGATATCAAATCATCATTCAACTCCCGGATGGCGTTTAGGTTGAGTTCATTCATTCGCTGTAGCAGAGGTAGACTTAACACATGATCGTGTCCCGTTATATACAGCAAAGGGAAAGCCGGGATGCCAGGAACCTTGCTTACGACCTTGTTGTGGTTGAGGTATATGGTCCCGTTTATCGTAGCGCTTTTCTCAAACGTTATAAGATGGGTTCCGTTGGCGTGTAACGTAGGGCTATCATCTACGCTGATACTCGCAAGCTTGTTGACAATAATTATTCCCTCGTCAACCCTTGTAATGGGCAGGTGACTGGGCTGCGTGCGACATATAGCAGATTGCCCTGAATGTAGTCCGCGAGAGCATGTGTCATGCTTAGCCAGCTTGCAAAATGTTACGTGATTGTTGGTAACGCATTCGGTGACAGCCTTCACTCCGTCGTCGCATTCTGCCACTATGTTGTCGTGTATCTGTAGTATGGTGTCCCCATGTATCACAGGGAAAATAATGATCTTCTTACATAAAAGTTTAATTCTATGGTAATCTATAATTATAAGTATGGTACTATCGGATTGAAATATTTTAATGTTTTACACAGCCATTAAATTAACTATGGAGACTGTTGTGAACAGTTCGGTAAAAATAGATTTTAAATCTTCTTGATCAAAAATGGCTGGGTTTATTGTATTAGATTTGGCAAGTGTGACAGTAAGCATAACGTCTTGAATTTCTGTAATTAGCATTCTATTTCTTGCTAGTAAAGTTTCGTATAAGTGTGGGATATCGGTAATTTCACCATTTCTGGACTGTATTATTTTATTAACAGTATTTGTAAGCAAATTAATTTTTCCTTTGAGTTTCTGTGTTAATTATTATTTGTCCATTGTTAGAATAAAAATAGCAGAAGCACAGTTAATTCAATTTGTCTATTGTAAGATTAAATTAACTGTGCTTCTGTTATTTTTATTTTTTCCAAATCTGCCGCATCAGGCGTTCCTACCACAATCTTTAGATTTTTAACATGTTTTATGTCTACTTCTATAAATTTTCGCATGTTCGTCAAGGAAAATAACTCAGCCAGTTTTATCGTATCGTCTACGACTTTCGTTAATTCAGACAGGTTCGTCGAATGTCTAAGGTAGCTGCGTTGCTCCTATATTAAAACATTGCCGTCTAGCACGGGAATGTAATTTACATTCGAGTAGTCGGTAATGCGTGCCCCTGCTGCGGCTAGGACTGACAGTATTATGGTTATTAACCTGTGGGGAATAAAAACAATGACTATAGTGACTTTGTGGTTTGATGTAGCATATAAAGAACTTGATCAAAATTACTTCAAATTGTCCTTATGGACCACCCTCCCCTTAATAAGTACAGAAGTTCCCAGGTCTGCTGGTACGCGTCCCTCAGAACACAACGGTGATAATTTGTTTTCCAACCTTTTATTGTTCTTAATAAATACCTTATCGCCAACGTCAAATACCCTATTTTGCCTATCTGGGTTGCATCTGTTGAGTTGATCTTGTTGTGCTTTGTTTATTCTGTCTTTAATATTTTGCCGCAAATCAGTGTGTTGAGCATGGATAACGTCTATTGGCTTTTCTTCTGTAACCGAATGAATTGTTTTATTATATTCTTTTGCTGCTCTTACTATGATCTGGGTCGTATCATTAAGTTTTTTTTTTATCAATTTTCATGCATCTGGCTATCTCTAGCAATGTACTGTGGAATCGATCCACTTGTCCATTCGAGCAGCTATGCAATAGAGGTGCGTTTACTACTTCTATTTCGAATTGATTTTTTAACATCGAAGTAATCGTCTCTGAATTTAACGATGCTTCTTTGTTACAATAAATTGTCTTTATTTTTTGAAAAATATTGAGTAATTGCAATATGGGGATAGTAATATCCGTTATTGTTCGGGATAACAAGGGTTGTACAACAGCAAATTTGGAAAACTTGTCCACTCAGGTCAGGAATAGCTTGTGGTCAGTGGAGAATATATCGATATGCAGCATTTCGCCGGGATAAGACGGAATAGGTGTTTGCCCAAGGTCTTGTGTTTTTTGGGTGACGGTCGTATTTAGCTGTAGTGCAGACTTTGCAATTTAAGACGATTCCATTAATTAATTTGGCCATTTTTGGGAGGTAATACTCCCGAAGTATTTGTTTGATATTTTCTTGCGCTGCTCTATGTGCGCGATTATGTTCGGTATTAACTATCTGAATCTGATCATCTTTGTTGGTTATATCAGTAACCATGTTCTTACAATGCCAAAACTTTGTTGTGGGGAAAAGTCGCCCTAATTCATGTAGAAATGCGGCTAATGTAGTAAGATCGCAATAGAATACATTTACAACATCACGGTCCACTACAAGCTTTAAGGATTCAAGGAGATCGGTCTTGTCTGTGAATTGTATCACATGGCGAGTTTTGCTGCCGAATAGAATTAGTCTCCGATGCAAGTTGCAGCGCGCCACTTCCAGGATTACTTGGTTCCTAAAAAGATTAACAGGCTTGTCTGTTGTCTCGATTGTGTAGGTCAAGGAAAGCTCACTGTGGACGGTGGCAGCACATGATTGAATTTCATCTTGTAGGGCATTCACATTTTGCCTTGATAAGGCATCTGCCAGTAAGTTTTCTTTCCCCGGCTTGTAATGAATTTGAGCGTTACGTTCTTCAATAAATGCCATCCACTTTTTAACTCTCGCATTTGTGTTTTTTGTGACACGGAATATGTGAGCGGTTGGTGATCTGTAAAAATGTGCAACTCTCTGGTTCCATACAGGTAGTTCTGTAGTTTTCCAAGACCCCACACGATTGCCAAAAACTCCTTTTCATTAGTGGCGTAGAGTGACTCACTTTGCTTTAATATTCGGGATATCATTGTTATTTGCCTCCTGCCCTGGGACAACACTGCTCCAATCCCGCCGGCAGAAGCGTCGCTTGTGAGGTCGAAAGGTACATGAGTATGACATCCTCGGATGCCAGAATGTTTCTTAAGCGGTCAAAAGTGTGACGTTGCGATTCATCAAAGTCGATTGGGACTTTTTTGGACATGTGCTTGCTTACGTTCCCATTTTCGCCTTTCAGTATGTCGGTTAAAGGTTTTGCGATTGATGCAAAATCCTTAATAAACGCCCTGTAATAACTACCAAGGCCCAAAAACGATCATCTACTTAGACGTAGCATATTTTCCCGAGGGTAAGCGACAGAATTCGTATTTCCCACCGTTGTACGCAGACCGAGATGGTCTTTTAATACCGTCTTTCAACAATTGAGCGATTTCGTTATTAACAAATAGGATATGGGTAAGACTTGGAGTACACTTCTTGGTTGTCTACTGTGTGAATTGTGGCAATAAATGAAGTGTTACATGGCAATGTAGAGATCGAAAATGCGCCGATCCTGTTCAGTATTACCTTTTTAAATTCCTCTCTTACGCTATCAGGAACTATTATGTCATCGATGCGTGTGGAATTAACGCTATCGCAAGTATGGTGTTGCAGTGCTTCCGCCGTACTGACATATGTAACACTACCGCTGCGTAAGTTTAGGGTTACCCCTGCTTGCGTTAGCAAATCGAAGCCTATTATGGCATCAAGTTCTCATGAAGCATTTTTCTTTAATTTTACTGGACCCAGGTATGGAGTTCACAGTAAATGGGGTGTCGACAAGTGTTATGTTTCTTAACTTCTTTATGGGTCTTACATAATTCTTTGCCGCCCCAGTGTCGATTAGAATTTTTAGTGATCTACCAGCCAACTGTCGCTCGACGAACGGCAGTTGGGAGCGTTCTCTAAAATATTTAGCAAATCATTGTCCGGTATAGAGTCGTTCTCATCGCTAGCCTCTGCGATGGCGGACTCTACTATACCCGCGTATTGTTGGTGTTGGGCCGATATTTTTTGAGAAATGTTGTTAACATTCTGGCGACTCTGTCCAGTCATACGTTCTGATGCGTTCTGTCTCTTTTGAGATTCGCCGTAAGTGGCGCTACGGTGGGTTTTACCCCAACCAGTTTGCTGTCTCAGCTTGGAAACTGATAGATCAACATCCATCGGTTGTGCTTGGTCTTGGGCTCGAATTTGTTTACTGTTTTAGGTTGGTCCCTGCTCACCCTGTTGGGGTCTGTTTTGGACTTGTTTTCCTGTAAAATGGGGGTTTTTCTCAAAATGTTTTCCCTGTCTGGGCATTGAGCGATTCCCTTCCTTGTTATTTTACCCCTGGGTGGCTCCTATCTTCAATTGCTTTAGCATACGTAGCAGCGAACATGCTCTTTTCTCTGCTATTCTCAGCCTCGCGAGCCAGTGCTAAAGCCGAAGGCAAATCTTTGGGCTGTGCTGGTATAACTAGTGCCTTAATAGGCCTCCTCAGGCCTGCCATGAAGGCGTGCAGAGCATCGCTTCTTATTTCTGTATTAAGAATGACCGCTGCTTGCTCCTCATGCGTCATGACAATTTTGTTTGTAATAAGAGTGAGTTTTTTCTCAACCTCATCATAGTACTGCATTAATTCTAGGTCTCCTTGTCTGACCATTTCTAATTGATGCCTGAGAACGCGCAGAGACGTTTTATCGGCGTATGTGCAATCAAGTCTAGCAATGATTGCATCGAAATTTAGCACAGTGGTATGTGAGGTAAGAACTTCGCGTGCGGCACCACAAACTTTATTTTTTAAAATGATCACCGCCTGGTAATGTGTTTCACTCCCATAGTACCCCTTGTAGGCCTGATATGCCTCTATGGCTGATTGTCTCCAAGACACATATTCTTCATGGTCACCATTAAAATTCGGCACCGATTTCGCAGCGTCGAGTCTAACCTCACATTTAATGCTGGGGTCAATTGTTACGCTTTCGTACACCTGTACTTGGTGCGCTTCAATTCTAAGTGAGCTTACTTGGTTTCTCAGATGTTCGAGTTCGGCGTGAATCTCGCCTCTTATGCGTTGTTCTTGTGCGTGAAGCGCGGTGCTGACTGCGCTCTCTATTATAACTTTTAACGTTTGCGGATCCATTTCTGTTTGATCGAGTGCCTGCGGCCTAGATTGTACTATAATATCTTCGTCGCTATCAGATTCTTTTTTAATGTCCCCATAGGACCAAATCATTGGCAGTTGTCTAACACAGTGTTTTAGGGAATTCAATTTAACAATATAACCGCACACATTCAAACTCAAAATTAAATTCAATGCAAATAAATTCAATGCAAATTAGTTACAAATTCAATGCAAATTAGTTACAAATCTAATGTAAATTACTCACAAGATCACTTTATTCTGCCAATTTTATTTTTTATTACTATTTTTATATTTGTTTGGTTTCAAATTTATATATTATAATTTGTCTTTATTTTTTCCGAACAGTCACTTACATGTTGGTAGGGTGTGGATTATTAGAGGGTAATCCAATTCCGGTTGGGCGCCAATTATGATGTTGGGTCCGTCCACTGGTTCCTGTCAATGGTTGCCGTTGGTGGGATCCAACTTATGGGTTGATTTATGTTGATTAGGATGAGATACGATTAGGTATCTGAATCACCGTCCTTGTGGATCAGCAATATATTAGCGATTATAATTTGTGTTACGGCCAAGGGCCGGAGTTATGTTTCTTTATTGTTTAAGAGTTATACAAAAATTGAATATGTTGAAGAAAATAAAAGAGAACTAAACCTAAGTACATAAATGAGAATATGAATCTAAAGCTAAATACATAAGAAGTAAATATGTAAGGCGTATGGTCATGCTATGGGCTCTTGGTCAGATGCTGTGTCAGCATATTTATGTTTATATGGAATTCGTCACATCGACGTAACAGCTGCACAGATTGTTCTAAGACTTAGTGCGAAGGCAGTTCGTTGGATAGTTTGTTAACTTCTCCCCTTCTAAGTTCATTGCCGTCCTCGGTGATGCATGACTCTTGGACGAATCTTTGCAGTTTAGCAACTGACTTCCTCTGGTACCTGCAGTAACCAGCTACGACGAGGCTACAGAGCAAGAAGCTTACAAGTACTCCGATCGCGAACCAAACCTTGGGCGATCCGTTGGATATCATATCATCATTCAACTCCCGGATGGCGTTTAGGTTGAGTTCATTCATTCGCTGTAGCAGAGGAAGACTTAACACATGATCGTGTCCCGTTATATACAGCAAAGGGGAAGCCGGGATGCCAGGAACCTTGCTTACGACCTTGTTGTGGTCGAGGTACATGGTCCCGTTTATCGTAGCGCTCAAACGTTATAAGATGGGTTCCGTTGGCGTGTAACGTAGGGCCATCATCTACGCTGATACTCGCAAGCTTGTTGACAATAATTATTCCCTCGTCAACCCTTGTAATGGGCTCCAGGTGACTGGGCTGCGTGCGACATATAGCAGATTGCCCTGAATGTAGTCCGCGAGAGAATGTGTCATGCTTAGCCAGCTTGCAAAATGTTACGTGATTGTTGGTAACGCATTCGGTGACAGCCTTCACTCCGTCGTCGCATTCTGCCACTATGTTGTCGTGTATCTGTAGTATGGTGTCCCCATATATCACAGGGAAAATAATGACCTTCTTACATAAAAGTTTAATTCTAGGGTAATCTATAATTATATGTATGGTACTATCGGATTGAAATATTTTAATGTTGGACACAGCCATTAAATTAACTATGGAGACTGTTGTGAACAGTTCGGTAAAAATAGATTTTACATCTTCTTGATCAAAAATGGCTGGCTTTATTGTATTAGATTTGGCAAGTGTGACAGTAAGCATAACGTCTTGAATTTCTGTAATTAGCATTCTATTTCTTGCTAGTAAAGTTTCGTAAGTGTGGGATATCGGTAATTTCACCATTTCTGGACTATATTATTTTATTAACAGTATTTGTAAGTAAATTAATTTTTCCTTTGAGTTTCTGTGTTAATTATTATTTGTCTATTGTTAGATTGAATTAACTGTGCTTCTGTTATTTTAATTCTTTCCAAATCTGCCGCATCAGGCGTTCCTACCACAACCTTTAGCGCTGTGCCCAAAAAAGGTAGACTTCTTGCTATCCTGTGGTGTATCATTACCTCGGACAAAAGATTTTTAACATGTTTTATGTCTACTTCTACTTGTCTACTTGTGGTTTGATGTAGCATATAAAGAATTTGATCAAAATTACTTCAAATTGTCCTTTTGGACCACAATCCCCTTAATAAGTACAGAAGTTCCCAGGTCTGCTTGTACGCGTCCCTCAGAACACAACGGGGATAATTTGTTTTCTAACCTTTTATTGTTCTTAATAAATACTCTTGTTGTGCTTTGTTTATTCTGTCTTTAATATTTTCCCGAAAATCAGTGTGTTGAGCATGGATAACGTCTATTGGCTTTTCTTCTGTAACCGAATGAATTGTTTTATTATATTCTATTGCTGCTCTTACTATGATCTGGGTCGTATCATTTTATCAGTTTTTTAGTTTTTTATCAATTTTCATGCATCTGGCTATCTCTAGCAATGTACTGTGGAATCGCTCCACTTGTCCATTCGAGCAGCTATGCAATAGAGGTGCGTTTACTACGTCTATTTCGAATTGATTTTTTAACATCGAAGTAATCGTCTCTGAATTAAACGAAGCCTCTTTGTCACAATAAATTGTCTATATTTTTTGAAAAATATTGAGTAATTGCAATATTTGGATAGTAATATCCGTTATTGCTCGGGATAACAATGGTTGTACAACAACAAATTTGGAAAACTTGTCCACTCAGGTCAGGAATAGCTTGTGGTCAGTGGAGAATATATCGATATGCAGCATTTCGCCGGGATAAGACGGAATAGGTGTTTGCCCAAGGTCTTGTTTTTTGGGTGACGGTCGTACTTAGCTGTAGTGCAAACTTTGCAATTTAAGACGATTCCATTAATTAATTTGGCCATTTTTGGGAGGTAATACTCCCGAAGTATTTGTTTGATATTTTCTTGCGCTGCTCTATGTGCGCGATTATATTCGGTATTAACTATCTGAATCTGATCATCTTTCTTGGTTATATCAGTAACCATGTTCTTACAATGCCAAAACTTTGTTGTGGGGAAAAGTCGCCCTAATTCATGTAGAAATGCGGCTAATGTAGTAAAATCGCAATAGAATACATTTACAACATCACGGTCCACTACAAGCTTTAAGGATTCAAGGAGATCGGTCTTGTCTGTGAATTGTATCACATGGCGAGTTTTGCTGCCGAATAGAATTAGTCTCCGATGCAAGTTGTAGCGCGCCACTTCCAGGATTACTTGGTTCCTAAAAAGATTAACAGGCTTGTCCGTTGTCTCGATTGTGTAGGTCAAGGAAAGCTCACTGTGGACGGTGGCAGCACATGATTGAATTTCATCTTGTAGGGCATTCACATTTTGCCTTGATAAGGCATCTGCCAGTAAGTTTTCTTTCCCTGGCTTGTAATGAATTTGAGCGTTACGTTCTTCAATAAATGCCATCCACTTTTTAATTCTCGCATTTGTGTTTTTTGGTGACACGGAATATGTGAGCGGTTGGTGATCTGTAAAAATGTGCAACTCTCTGGTTCCATACAGGTAGTTCTGTAGTTTTCCAAGACCCCACACGATTGCCAAAAACTCCTTTTCATTAGTGGCGTAGAGTGACTCACTTTGCTTTAATATTCGGGATATCATTGTTATTTGCCTCCTGCCCTGGGACAACACTGCTCCAATCCCGCCGGCAGAAGCGTCGCTTGTGAGGTCGAAAGGTTTCTGAAATTTCGGGTACATGAGTATGACATCCTCGGATGCCAGAATGTTTCTTAAGCGGTCAAAAGTGTGACGTTGCGATTCATCAAAGTCGATTGGGTCTTTTTTGGACATGTGCTTGCTTACGTTCCCATTTTCGCCTTTCAGTATGTCGGTTAAAGGTTTTGCGATTGATGCAAAATCCTTAATAAACGCCCTGTAATAACTACCAAGGCCCAAAAACGATCATCTACTTAGACGTAGCATATTTTCCCGAGGGTAAGCGACAGAATTCGTATTTCCCACCGTTGTACGCAGACCGAGATGGTCTTTTAATACCGTCTTTCAACAATTGAGCGATTTCGTTATTAACAAATAGGATATGGGTAAGACTTGGAGTACACTTCTTGGTTGTCTACTGTGTGAATTGTGGCAATAAATGAAGTGTTACATGGCAATGGAGAGATCGAAAATGCGCCGATCCTGTTCAGTATTACCTTTTTAAATTCCTCTCTTACGCTATCAGGAACTATTATGTCCTCGATGCGTGTGGAATTAACGCTATCGCAAGTATGGTGTTGCAGTGCTTCCGCCGTACTGACATATGTAACACTACCGCTGCGTAAGTTTAGGGTTACCCCTGCTTGCGTTAGCAAATCGAAGCCTATTATGGCATCAAGTTCTCATGAAGCATTTTTCTTTAATTTTACTGGACCCAGGTATGGAGTTCACAGTAAATGGGGTGTCGACAAGTGTTATGTTTCTTAACTTCTTTATGGGTCTTACATAATTCTTTGCCGCCCCAGTGTCGATTAGAATTTTTAGTGATCTACCAGCCAACTGTCGCTCGACGAACGGCAGTTGGGAGCGTTCTCTAAAATATTTAGCAAATCTGTCCAGTCATACGTTCTGATGCGTTCTGTCTCTTTTGAGATTCGCCGCAAGTGGCGCTACGGTGGGTTTTACCCCAACCAGTTTGCTGTCTCAGCTTGGAAACTGATAGATCAACATCCATCGGTTGTGCTTGGTCTTGGGCTCGAATTTGTTTACTGTTTTAGGTTGGTCCCTGCTCACCCTGTTGGGGTCTGTTTTGGACTTGTTTTCCTGTAAAATGGGGGTTTTTCTCAAAATGTTTTCCCTGTCTGGGCATTGAGCGATTCCCTTGCTTGTTATTTTACCCCTGGGTGGCTCCTATCTTCAATTGCTTTAGCATACGTAGCAGCGAACATGCTCTTTTCTCTGCTATTCTCAGCCTCGCGAGCCAGTGCTAAAGCCGAAGGCAAATCTTTGGGCTGTGCTGGTATAACTAGTGCCTTAATAGGCCTCCTCAGGCCTGCCATGAAGGCGTGCAGAGCATCGCTTCTTATTTCTGTATTAAGAATGACCGCTGCTTGCTCCTCATGCGTCATGACAATTTTATTTGTAATAAGAGTGAGTTTTTTCTCAACCTCATCATAGTACTGCATTAATTCTAGGTCTCCTTGTCTGACCATTTCTAATTGATGCCTGAGAACGCGCAGAGACGTTTTATCGGCGTATGTGCAATCAAGTCTAGCAATGATTGCATCGAAATTTAGCACAGTGGTATGTGAGGTAAGAACTTCGCGTGCGGCACCACAAACTTTATTTTTTAAAATGATCACCGCCTGGTAATGTGTTTCACCCCCATAGTATCCCTTTTAGGCCTGATATGCCTCTATAGCTGATTGTCTCCCAGACACATATTCTTCATGGTCACCACTAAAATTCGGCACCGATTTCGCAGCGTCGAGTCTAACCTCACATCTAATGCTGGGGTCAATTGTTACGCTTTCGTACACCTGTACTTGGGGCGCTTCAATTCTAAGTGAGCTTACTTGGTTTCTCAGATGTTCGAGTTCGGCGTGAATCTCGCCTCTTATGCGTTGTTCTTGTGCGTTAAGCGCGTTGCTGACTGCGCTCTCTATTATAACCTTTAACGTTTGCGATCCATTTCTGTTTGATCAAGTGCCTGCGGCCTAGATTGTACTATAATATCTTCGTCGCTATCAGATTCTTTTTTAATGTCCGCTTAGGACCAAATCATTGGCAGTTGTTTAACACAGTGTTTTAGCGAATTCAATATAACAATATAACCGCACACATTCAAACTCAAAATTAAATTCAATGCAAATAAATTCAATGCAAATTAGTTACAAATTCAATGCAAATTAGTTACAAATCTAATGCAAATTATTCACAAGATCACTTTATGCTGCCAATTTTATTTTTTATTACTATTTTTATATTTGTTTGGTTTCAAATTTATATATTATAATTTGTCTTTATTTTTTCCGAACAGTCACTTACATGCTGGTAGGGTGTGGATTCTTAGAGGGTAATCCAATTCCGGTTGGGCGCCAATTAAGATGTTGTGTCCGTCCACTGGTTCCTGTTAGGGGTTGCCGTTGGTGGGATCCAACTTATGGGTTGATTTACGCGCGAGCCCAAGCAGATAACTGCCCACCTCCCACTCGACCGACCAAGGGGTGCAGCCGTATAACGCACGGCACGAATCGCGTGGACAAATACACAATAGAAAAAACAGACAAACAAATAATACTACAGCTATCTATTAGCTAAATGGGATAGGATAGATGTTTTAAGCATATTAATAGAAAACTCTGAGCCGATTACAGGGAATAGAAGGTTGTAATCAGAGCAGAGGACCCTAAAAGGTTCATGCATAGCATAGTTAGAAGAACAACGACTAAGGGATAAAGGTATCAAAGGATGTCTACTCCGTCTACATGGTACCGACAGATTCACCTGAGCTAATAACTCAGGCGAGTCGATATCACCAATTAGGAGCTTGTGCATAAAAATGACACCAAGCATAATTCTACGGTTAGTTAGGGATGGAAGGTTAATCAAGAGAAGTCTACTAGAATACGAAGGCAAATTGACATTGCGATCCCAGCTTAAGCCACGAAGAGCAAATAACAAGAACTGCTTTTGAACGGATTCAAGTCTAATCTGGTGCGACTCATATTGAGGTGACCAAATGCAAGATCCATACTCTAAAATAGGACGGACAAGCGAAGTAAAAAGAACTTTAGTTGTATAGGGGTCATCAAATTCTTTTGACCATCTTTTAATGAAACCCAGGACACTCATGGCCTTTGCGACCGTGGTGGAAATATGGGTGTTAAATTTTAACTTATGGTCCATAAGTACGCCCAAATCATTCATATTATTTATGTTGATTAGGATGATACGATTAGGTATCTGAATCACCGTCCTTGTGGATCAGCAATATATTAGCGATTATAATTTGTGTTACAGCCAAGTGCCGGAGTTATGTGTTATTGCATTATGTAGCAGGCAGTTAATAATATTATGTTAAATAATAAGACGGTGGTTTTATGTTTAAATATATATGAGTTGTCCTTTGAAAAATTCTTTTCAAATGTACGCTCTCGTCGCTTAAAGTGAACTGAACTAAGGAGTCATAAAGCAGATGAAGTATTGTGTGTATACACTAAGATGATATTCGGCTAATCCCGTTACCTTTCATCTCTTTGCTTTATCTTCTGTTCTTAATGTTGCTTTTGCTATTTCGCAACACTCTTTGAATAGGGATTCCGGAGGAGAAGAATAACCCAATCTTCATTCGTTGAATTCAAAATATGAACTGATTTTATTAACAAAAGTATGGAGTTTATATAGGGAATCTTAGGCTCTAGAGGATAACAATTGTTCTTAAAATATCTTATTCTAATGAAACTCAAATCCCACGTTATCGGGGGTTGAAAATTATTATTATCTTGGGCACGGCTTCGGCCACATGACCTCCTGCCGTTGTGATATTTTGGGTTAGTTTAGAATTACAAGTGTTTTTCTACAATGTGTGTGGCTGATTGTAATTCTAGTCATATGCTAGATTGCTTGTTTGTGACAAAAGTACAGTTGTATTATGTTTTCTTTAGTGCATCTGATTTGGTGAAGCCGCTTCAGATGAACACGATGTTTATTCTTAAACATTCTGCAAGGGGCCGCCAAATGTGACGTTTTGGATTTTATTTTTATTGAGTTGTCTTAAACAAATTATTATTATTAACATTATTATTAGTAAGATAACTGTTGGTAAAGAAGCATGACGAGCTACATGAGAGAAGTTAACCCTAGCAAATCAATGTTATCCTTCTTATAAACTGACTTCCTATTATTTGTATGATTTTCCAAATTGGTTTACTAATATCGCCCGATGCCTAACAATTTTTGTTTCGGGATATCTACCCACTCCTGATGTGTATTACTGTGCTGACTTCTAGCCTTTTTATATGGTGGAGACTTTAAAGACCAACTACTTTTACCTCTCGGCTTAAACCAATGTAGCCTTTGCTGGTATTTCAATTTTAAGTGGTTATTCGGATTAAATGTTGTCCCTTTTTGTAATAGAGCCTCGGACAATTTGTTACCTGATTTTATTTTGACACTATTTCTTAGATAATCATTATTTAATTTAACAATTGCCATCTGAGTGTTCTCATTTTGTACTGGCTCATGGATATATACTTTTTCTTCCCCAGATTTTTCTTCACCTCCGAACTGAGGTCCTGCCGGGGGCCATAAACTTATTTCTTTTACCTCAGCTTTTATCTTACATCTAAGGTGAGGTCCTGCCGGGGCCCGAAAGGTTATTTCTTGTTTTGTTTTGTTGTTGAGTTTGTTTGGACTTGTGTTGTATTTATTTTCACATTTACCTTTTTTCTTCTCCCAACGCTTTTTAAAACCTGTAACATCTATTATTGGTGCCACTACAGATTTATTCATTTTTGATTTGGTGCATCCCGAGACGATCCAACCAAATTTAGTATTTTGACCTAGTAGGCCATTTATCTTTCTAACTCCCCCTTTTAAGATTTGGGTATATACGTCTACCCCTATTATCATGTCAACCCTACCAGGTTTATTAAAGGTAGGCTCAGCAAGTACGTAGGATTGCCATTTTGACATATCCACGTTTGCTATTTTTAACGGAAGAGCTTTCATTAAATTTGGCAACACAACTGCCTCAACATTAAGAAGATTATCCCGTGGATTCCGCGTCTTCACATCTATTTTTACTTTATATTTCGATTTTTTGGCTTTTTTTAAGGACACGCCACTTATCTCTGTATATTGTTTAATTTTACGTAATTTCAATATTTGAGCGGCTTCTTCAGATAATATAGTACTCTGAGAACCCCTATCAACCAAAGCTCTTAATGTTTGAAACCCTCCATTTATTTTCTTAATTTGTATTAGGGCTGTGGCCAACAATTTTTGTTGTGCCGTTACACAGGTATTAACGCTCTCCTGATTTTCTTCATAATGGAGTAACGTATGGTGTCCTCTGCTGCAAAATGAGCAGACCATTTCATTGTTGCATCTCTTGTTGCTTGAATGCTTCAAGCATCGTGTACACAATTGTACTTTTTTTGCTATTTCCAGCCTTTCTATAGGTGTTAGCGCTTTAAACTTATAGCACAGAAGTGCGTTATGCCAGGGGCCTTTGCAGATCGGACAACTATCATTGAAACCGGCAACCGACGTTTTTTGTAAAGGTTTTTTCTCTTCCTTTCTCACGGCACTTAGCGAGCAATATCGTTGCTCCAAGAATTCCATGACATCCGATAGCAATTGTATTTGCCTTGTTTTTCTAATCTGACTCTCATACAACTTTAGAGTCTCTCTGTCAAATTTCCAAAGTATGTGTTGAGCGAGTATTACGTCAACTTCATCGGACAAATTTGCTTTGATTTTAATTAAGTGTATTGATTCATTTATAATTTCAATCACTCCTTTTACACTATTTGCGGATTCATTGTTGATCATCGGTAAATCAACGATCCGATTTAATTGTTCGGAAAATAACCTCCGATTATTTTCATACCGCTTGGTTAACAGTTCCCAAGCGGCACCATAATTGTCAGCTGAACCTGACAATAGATGAGCTACCATGCTCCTTGCTTCGCCCTTTAACGCGGATTTTAAATAATTAAATTTAAGAGCAAT
Organism: Drosophila tropicalis; assembly: GCF_018151085.1. Taxonomy (NCBI): domain Eukaryota; kingdom Metazoa; phylum Arthropoda; class Insecta; order Diptera; family Drosophilidae; genus Drosophila; species Drosophila tropicalis. The sequence continues at coordinate 135,534 of NW_027173124.1, read as the reverse complement.
ACTTAAATCTTCTCTTTTTTCAATTAATTCTGTAAATAACTCCACAAACAGGTCCCATTCTCTAGCCTCTCCAGAAAATGTGGGTACCTGAATCTTTGGCAACACCGGTAGCTCGCCCCTCACGGTAACATTCTCACTCTTACAATTTTCCCTATTGTTCATTTTTATTTCTAGCATTGACAATATATTTTGGACATCAAATTGTAAATCATCCATAATATACTTTAATTTTGCATCACTTGTTAATACTTGACATGCCTGTACGTTCTTCCACAAACAGTTAATTTTATTAATATATAATGTCCATGTCCCATTGCCTGTTGACTTCAACTCTACTTCCTCCAAATATTCCTGGAGCTGTCGGACTCTATCCATAAATATCTCCTGGTTAACCTTAGGGTTTTCATTACTGGAGGTCGCATTCCCGCGCGACTCTCCTATGCTATCATCAACTATCTCTGACATGTTTGCCTCCGCTTCAACGCACACCGACTTACTAGTGCCTGGTTTTTCTGACTCTCCTGTGGCTATAATTTTGGCAACTATTGTTAACGCTTACGCGCGAGCCCACGCAGATAACTGCCCACCTCCCACTCGACCGACCGAGGGGTGCAGCCGTATAACGCACGGCACGAATCGCGTGGACAAATACACAATAGAAAAAACAGACAAACAAATAATACTACAGCTATCTATTAGCTAAATGGGATAGGATAGATGTTTTAAGCATATTAATAGAAAACTCTGAGCCGATTACAGGGAATAGAAGGTTGTTATCAGAGCAGAGGACCCTAAAATGTTCATGCATAGCATAGTTAGAAGAACAACGACTAAGGGATAAAGGTATCAAAGGATGTCTACTCCGTCTACATGGTACCAACAGATTGACCTGAGCTAATAACTCAGGCGAGTCGAGTCAACTGCTTTTGAACGGATTCAAGTCTAATCTGGTGCGACTCATATTGAGGTGACCAAATGCAAGATCCATACTCTAAAATAGGACGGACGAACTTTAGTTGTATAGGGGTCATCAAATTCTTTTGACCATCTTTTAATGAAACCCAGGACACTCATGGCCTTTGCGACCGTGGTGGAAATGTGGGTGTTAAAATTTAATTTATGGTCCATAAGTACGCCCAAATCATTTATATTATTTAAACGTTCTAAAGGGCTATTGTTTAGAAAATAAGTGACCAGTTGAGGAGAGTTAAGGAAAAAAGTCATTACCTTACATTTGGTAGTGTTAAGATATAGTAGATTAAACTGGCACCAGGATTGAAAGTTTTTAAGATCAGCTTGTAGCCGACTAAATGAATCTGTATCTTTATGAGTAAGACAAAGTTTGACATCGTCAGCATACATAAGCACGCGCGAATGAACAATGACTGATGAAAGATCGTTAATAAATAGTGTGAAGAGCAGAGGGCCAAGATGAATACCTTGAGGTACACCAGAAGTCACAGGAATGGAAGCGGAAAAAGAAGACTTAAAAAGTACCTTCTGTTTTCTATTTGTTAAATATTCTCGAACCCAAGAAAGGAAAAGCGGTGGAAACCCAATGTCGCTCAGCTTAGAAAGTAATAGGGTATGATTAACGGAATCAAAGGCTTTGCTAAAGTCAGTATATATTACATCAGTTTGCTTACCATTTTTGAACCCCTTGATAATTATTGATGTAAATTCTAAAAGGTTAGTGGTTGTAGATCTACGTTTCACAAACCCATGTTGGGATGGCGAAATAATAGAGCTGCAAAAATGTTGCATTTGAGAAGTTATAATTTTCTCAAAAGCTTTCGGAATAGCGGAAAATTTTGAGATACCCCTATAGTTAGAGGCTTCGGACTTTTTGCCATTTTTATGCAGAGGAATGATATACGACTCCTTCCAAATATGTGGAAAAGAGGAAGATTCGACAGACAATAGAAGTAATTTTAAAATGGGTTTACATAATGCGTTTGCACAGAACCTGAGTACGCATCCAGAAAGACCATCTGGCCCCGGAGAATAATTAGGTTTAACTAGTTTAAGTTCGCTAAGAAGAGAACTTTCATCAATCACTGGATTGAAAATGCAATTAGCTTTTTCTAAATGATAAGGATACGGACTTGCTCGATATTCCGTTGAGGAATAGGTTGTTTTGAAAAAATTCGCAAACATATCGGCAATTGCCTGATCAGTACTCGCTTTTTTATTTTGAAAAGACAAAAAAGATGGGTGCACAGAGATCTTACGTTTAGAATTAACAAAGTTATAAAATTGTTTAGGGTCAGAAGAAAACTGAAGCTTACACCGCTGAAGATAATTCTTATAGCATTGTGTATTAAGCATCATGAACTTTGAACGAGCGACTGTATACAGAGCATAATCTGATGAACGATGTGGTTTTTGAAACTTCTTATAATACCGTGTCTTCACATTTTTCAAATTGGATAACTCACGAGAGAACCAGGGAGGTTTGTTAAGCCGCTCCAGCCTACCAAGAGGCACACAAATATCAAAGAGTGAATTCAGAGTATCATAGAAAAAACGAACAGCTGAGTTCATATCTCTACAATTGTACAGATAAGACCAATCGGTAGTAGCAATGTTTTCATTAAGGCTGGCAAAGTCAGTCTTACGAAAGCACCTAGTTAGAGGTAACTCATTTGAACCAAGTAATGGTGAAAGCAAGGGCAAATCAATTTTTAAATTTAATGCAGGATGAAATTTGTCTTCTGGAGGAACAAATGGTTCGATCCTAGAAACCTCACAATAAGAAGAATCCAATACAAAAATAAGATCTAACGATTTTCCATTCGAATTTAAGACAGGATTGACTTGGGATAAAGATAAGCCTAGAAGGCCATCAATGAAGTCATGTGACAAAGAGGGCAGCAACGTGGTAGATTCATCTGTTAGTGACCATGCTAAAGCGGGTAAATAAAAATCACCTACAACTATGAGCAAGTCTTGACTGGAAACTAAGGAGGAGACAAACTGAATTTTTTTTTTTTTTTACGCGCGAGCCCAAGCAGATAACTGCCCACCTCCCAACCGACCGACCGAGGGGTGCAGCCGTATAACGCACGGCACGAATCGCGTGGACAAATACACAATAGAAAAAACAGACAAACAAATAATACTATAGCTATCTATTAACTAAATGGGATAGGATAGATGTTTTGAGCATATTAATAGAAAACTCTGAGCTGATTACAGGGAATAGAAGGTTGTTATCAGAGCAGAGGACCCTAAAAGGTTCATGCATAGCATAGTTAGAAGAACAACGACTAAGGGATAAAGGTATCAAAGGATGTCTACTCCGTCTACATGGTACCGACAGATTCACCTGAGCTAATAACTCAGGCGAGTCGATATCACCAATTAGGAGCTTGTGCATAAAAATGACACCAAGCATAATTCTACGGTTAGTTAGGGACGGAAGGTTAATCAAGAGAAGTCTACTAGAATACGAAGGCAAATTGACATTGCGATCCCAGCTTAAGCCACGAAGAGCAAATAGCAAAAACTGCTTTTGAACGGATTCAAGTCTAATCTGGTGCGACTCATATTGAGGTGACCAAATGCAAGATCCATACTCTAAAATAGGACGGACGAACTTTAGTTGTATAGGGGTCATCAAATTCTTTTGACCATCTTTTAATGAAACCCAGGACACTCATGGCCTTTGCGACCGTGGTGGAAATGTGGGTGTTAAAATTTAATTTATGGTCCATAAGTACGCCCAAATCATTTATATTATTTAAACGTTCTAAAGGGCTATTGTTTAGAAAATAAGTGACCAGTTGAGGAGAGTTAAGGAAAAAAGTCATTACCTTACATTTGGTAGTGTTAAGATATAGTAGATTAAACTGGCACCAGGATTGAAAGTTTTTAAGATCAGCTTGTAGCCGACTAAATGAATCTGTATCTTTATGAGTAAGACAAAGTTTGACATCGTCAGCATACATAAGCACGCGCGAATGAACAATGACTGATGAAAGATCGTTAATAAATAGTGTGAAGAGCAGAGGGCCAAGATGAATACCTTGAGGTACACCAGAAGTCACAGGAATGGAAGCGGAAAAAGAAGACTTAAAAAGTACCTTCTGTTTTCTATTTGTTAAATATTCTCGAACCCAAGAAAGGAAAAGCGGTGGAAACCCAATGTCGCTCAGCTTAGAAAGTAATAGGGTATGATTAACGGAATCAAAGGCTTTGCTAAAGTCAGTATATATTACATCAGTTTGCTTACCATTTTTGAACCCCTTGATAATTATTGATGTAAATTCTAAAAGGTTAGTGGTTGTAGATCTACGTTTCACAAACCCATGTTGGGATGGCGAAATAATAGAGCTGCAAAAATGTTGCATTTGAGAAGTTATAATTTTCTCAAAAGCTTTCGGAATAGCGGAAAATTTTGAGATACCCCTATAGTTAGAGGCTTCGGACTTTTTGCCATTTTTATGCAGAGGAATGATATACGACTCCTTCCAAATATGTGGAAAAGAGGAAGATTCGACAGACAATAGAAGTAATTTTAAAATGGGTTTACATAATGCGTTTGCACAGAACCTGAGTACGCATCCAGAAAGACCATCTGGCCCCGGAGAATAATTAGGTTTAACTAGTTTAAGTTCGCTAAGAAGAGAACTTTCATCAATCACTGGATTGAAAATGCAATTAGCTTTTTCTAAATGATAAGGATACGGACTTGCTCGATATTCCGTTGAGGAATAGGTTGTTTTGAAAAAATTCGCAAACATATCGGCAATTGCCTGATCAGTACTCGCTTTTTTATTTTGAAAAGACAAAAAAGATGGGTGCACAGAGATCTTACGTTTAGAATTAACAAAGTTATAAAATTGTTTAGGGTCAGAAGAAAACTGAAGCTTACACCGCTGAAGATAATTCTTATAGCATTGTGTATTAAGCATCATGAACTTTGAACGAGCGACTGTATACAGAACATAATCTGATGAACGATGTGTTTTTTTTAAACTTCTTATAATACCGTGTCTTCACATTTTTCAAATTGGATAACTCACGAGAGAACCAGGGAGGTTTGTTAAGCCGCTCCAGCCTACCAAGAGGCACACAAATATCAAAGAGTGAATTCAGAGTATCATAGAAAAAACGAACAGCTGAGTTCATATCTCTACAATTGTACAGATAAGACCAATCGGTAGTAGCAATGTTTTCATTAAGGCTGGCAAAGTCAGTCTTACGAAAGCACCTAGTTAGAGGTAACTCATTTGAACCAAGTAATGGTGAAAGCAAGGGCAAATCAATTTTTAAATTTAATGTAGGATGAAATTTGTCTTCTGGAGGAACAAATGGTTCGATCCTAGAAACCTCACAATAAGAAGAATCCAATACAAAAATAAGATCTAACGATTTTCCATTCGAATTTAAGACAGGATTGACTTGGGATAAAGATAAGCCTAGAAGGCCATCAATGAAGTCATGTGACAAAGAGGGCAGCAACGTGGTAGATTCATCTGTTAGTGACCATGCTAAAGCGGGTAAATAAAAATCACCTACAACTATGAGCAAGTCTTGACTGGAAACTAAGGAGGAGACAAACTGAATTTTTTTTTTTTTTACGCGCGAGCCCAAGCAGATAACTGCCCACCTCCCAACCGACCGACCGAGGGGTGCAGCCGTATAACGCACGGCACGAATCGCGTGGACAAATACACAATAGAAAAAACAGACAAACAAATAATACTATAGCTATCTATTAACTAAATGGGATAGGATAGATGTTTTGAGCATATTAATAGAAAACTCTGAGCTGATTACAGGGAATAGAAGGTTGTTATCAGAGCAGAGGACCCTAAAAGGTTCATGCATAGCATAGTTAGAAGAACAACGACTAAGGGATAAAGGTATCAAAGGATGTCTACTCCGTCTACATGGTACCGACAGATTCACCTGAGCTAATAACTCAGGCGAGTCGATATCACCAATTAGGAGCTTGTGCATAAAAATGACACCAAGCATAATTCTACGGTTAGTTAGGGACGGAAGGTTAATCAAGAGAAGTCTACTAGAATACGAAGGCAAATTGACATTGCGATCCCAGCTTAAGCCACGAAGAGCAAATAGCAAAAACTGCTTTTGAACGGATTCAAGTCTAATCTGGTGCGACTCATATTGAGGTGACCAAATGCAAGATCCATACTCTAAAATAGGACGGACGAACTTTAGTTGTATAGGGGTCATCAAATTCTTTTGACCATCTTTTAATGAAACCCAGGACACTCATGGCCTTTGCGACCGTGGTTGAAATGTGGGTGTTAAAATTTAATTTATGGTCCATAAGTACGCCCAAATCATTTATATTATTTAAACGTTCTAAAGGGCTATTGTTTAGAAAATAAGTGACCAGTTGAGGAGAGTTACGGAAAAAAGTCATTACCTTACATTTGGTAGTGTTAAGATTTAGTAGATTAAACTGGTACCAGGATTGAAAGTTTTTAAGATCAGCTTGTAGCCGACTAAATGACTCTGTATCTTTATGAGTAAGACATAGCTTGACATCGTCAGCATACATAAGCACACGCGAATGAACAATGACTGATGAAAGATCGTTAATAAATAGTGTGAAGAGCAGAGGGCCAAGATGACTACCTTGAGGAATGGAAGCGGAAAAAGAAGACTTAAAAAGTACCTTCTGTTTTCTATTTGTTAAATATTCACGAACCCAAGAAAGGAAAAGGGGTGGAAACCCAATGTCGCTCAGCTTAGAAAGTAATAGGGTATGATTAACGGAATCAAAGGCTTTGCTAAAGTCAGTATATATTACATCAGTTTGTTTACCATTTTTAAACCCCTTGATAATTACTGATGTAAATTTTAAAAGGTTAGTGGTTGTAGATCTACGTTTCACAAACCCATGTTGGGATGGCGAAATAATAGAGCTGCAAAAATGTTGCAATTGAGAAGTTATAATTTTCTCAAAAGCTTTCGGAATAGCGGACAATTTTGAGATACCCCTATAGTTAGAGGCTTCGGACTTTTTGCCATTTTTATGCAGAGGAATGATATACGACTCCTTCCAAATAGATGGAAAAGAGGAAGATTCGACAGACAATAGAAGTAATTTTAAAATGGGTTTACATAATGCGTTTGCACAGAACCTGAGTACGCATCCAGAAAGACCATCTGGCCCCGGAGAATAAACAGGTTTAACTAATTTAAGTTCGCTAAGAATAGAACTTTCATCAATCACTGGATTGAAAATGCAATTAGCCTTTTTTAAATGATAAGGATACGGACTTGCTCGATATTCCGTTGAGGAATAAGTTGTTTTGAAAAAACTCGCAAACATATCGGCAATTGCCTGATCAGTGCTTGCTTTTTTATTTTGAAAAGACAAAAAAGATGGGTGCACAGAGATCTTACGTTTAGAATTAACAAAGTTATAAAATTGTTTAGGGTCGGAAGAAAACTGAAGCTTACACCGCTGAAGATAATTCTTATAGCATTGAGTATTAAGCATCATGAATTTTGAACGAGCGACTGTATACAGAGCATAATCTGATGAACGACGTGGTTTTTGAAACTTCTTATAATATCGTGTCTTCACATTTTTCAAATTGGATAACTCACGAGAGAACCAGGGAGGTTTGTTAAGCCGCTCCAGCCTACCAAGAGGCACACAAATATCAAAGAGTGAATTCAGAGTATCATAGAAAAAACGAACAGCTGAGTTCATATCTCTACAATTGTACAGGTAAGACCAATCGGTAGTAGCAATGTTTTCATTAAGGCTGGCAAAGTCAGTCTTACGAAAGCACCTAGTTAGAGGTAACTCATTTGAACCAAGTAATGGTGAAAGCAAGGGCAAATCAATTTTTAAATTTAATGTAGGATGAAATTTGTCTTCTGGAAGAACAAATGGTTCGATCCTAGAAACCTCACAATAAGAAGAATCCAATACAAAAATAAGATCTAACGATTTTCTATTAGAATTTAAGACGGGATTGACTTGGGATAAAGATAAGCATAGAAGGCCATCAATAAAGTCATGTGACAAAGAGGGCAGCAACGTGGTAGATTCATCTGTTAGTGACCATGCTAAAGCGGGTAAATTAAAATCACCTACAACTATGAGCAAGTCTTGACTGGAAACTAAAGAGGAGACAAACTGAATTGCCTCTCAATGATTTAAATATACCACCATGTCTGACAATGAAAGCATTAAAAGATTGAAAATTTACTTTAACACCGACAAACTCAATCTCCTGGGTACTAGAAAATTTAATCATTTCAGATGATAAGGCAGCATCAACAGCTATCAGAACGCCACCACCTATGCGAGAAATCCGGTCACGTATGAATATAGAAAAGTTTGAGGAAAAAACCGATGCATCAGCAATATCAGGTTTTAGCCACGTCTCTGTAAAAGCTAGAATGTTATGTTCAAAAGAAAGACTATCTATCTATCATAAAGATTAGAAAGTTTAGATTTCAGTCCTCTAACGTTCTGGTAACCCTGGTTAAGGGACGAAGCTAGTTTTTTGACACACCAGCAGTTGCTGATGTGGCAGGAATAGTGTTAGTTGTTGTTGGCAAGCGAATCGGTTTCCGATTTTTCTTTTTTACAGTATATTCCTTAACTATTATATGTTTTGAAACAACACTAATTTTAAAGGACGACATGTCCCGAGAATAAGAAAATTTAAACTTCTCCACCGCAATATTCGAGACGTTAACTTTCTTCCGAATATAGGCTATTACATCATCAGATGTGACAACAGGGTTTAGCCTAGAAACAAATATATGTTTCTTTGGTGGAATGCCAACGAGAGGCCGCGGTCCCGAAGCGTCAGCCGCAGCAGTAACGTTGTACAAGTCACCCACTGCAGCAGTCAACTTGTTTACGGGGCCCTCGATACTTTTAGAACTATCGGCAATTCCCATTGGAATGGGTAATTGCCCGGACACATCGGACACTACAATAGGCATCGTTTTTAAGAGATCATTCCCAGGTGATACCGGTAATTCTTTACTAATAGCATTCACAACCGGGCTCTTAAACGATATCAATTGCTGTACATTAGGAGTGGACGGTGCATGAGACCGGTCGGGGACGATAAGAGACGCTGGCGGATCTACATATACAGAAACACCCCAAGGACTGGTCCTTTTACGTTTCGGAGACTCATTCATAAGCGATAAACTTCTGAGCTGAGTCTCCACCGCAGTAAACTGCCCTTAAAGCGTCAAAACTATCTCTAGTCCGCCTCATGAAAGAGCGCATCTCCTTGATTCTGCCTGTGTAACCTGCACACTTAACGTGAACCGCATTGTCACACAACCAACAAAGAATATAATCATGGGAGTCAACCGCATTAGTGGCAACTATGCAATTATTTTTTGAGCAGACAACCATTTTATCAAAAAGTTTAATTTAATTAAAAAAAGGAAATACAAAAAAAATAAAAAATTGTAAAGGTAAAAAATCTGTGTTTAAGAATATACTGACCAGTTCTGACACAAGGGTTAATGTGCAGAGTAAGCCTTCACAACAAAAGAAACTAACAAGCAAGAATACACAAAAACAAAAACAGGTATCACAGAGTCGCGGGTAGGCAAAAGACGAGAGCGCAAATCAATCAAGAATAGGAAAGAGCGGGAGATCGCGTCAAATTGAACACATGCAACAACAATTTGTACGCAAGAGCGCGAGAGTTAGTTAAAACGGTAAAGACACAAACGCAAAAGAGATAAGCAAAACAACAACACCGCTAATGCAAGTATTCTTGTAAGTTTTGATTTTATTTAAATTTAAACAAAAGCGACAGCAAGAATTCGCGAAATGAAAATAAAATTTGGATGTTGAAATTATTATTAATTAAACCGATAATGAATTTAAGAAATTTGTAAAAGTATTTAATCGCGAGAAAAAAATAAAAATTGATAAGCGCAAAAAAAACACGTCCGTCCTCTGCAACGAGTAAAAGTTTTTTTTTTTTTTTTCTTCTTCATGTATTTTATTTCTGAAATAATCATGATCTAAATTTGGAGCAGTCTCAATCAATTTTTTGTTATTAGGTATTCATTGATTCCTTATCTCTTTTACTTCCTGTATAACTTTGTTAGTTATGCTTCTCGGATCTAGTGCTTCCAACTGCCTTAACCTGGTATGTAACCCTGCCTGCTTCTCTAACACTTTTGCAGGCTTATCTGCATTTGTGTTTTATAGGATATTGATATAATTTATAATGATAATAATAAAATATGTAGGTTGACGTAAGTACTTATGACTATTTTAATTTATATCTTATCTGATGATCCTGTTCGCTGCTGCTTGTCCGCCAATGGGTAGAGTTCGCCGTTTTATTTTTTACTGTTTCGTCGCTCAGCTGCAGTTGTCCAGGGCCTATGGGCTCAGGCGGTACCGGTGCCGGTCAGCGCACCAGATTTCCTTGTTCTTCAATAGCCTCTTCTTTGCAACTATCCTGTTGCCTTGCAAATGCGTCGTTCATCTGCTTCTTGTTGCCGACTTGCAACTGCCTCGTTGATCTGCTTCTTGTTGCCAGTCGACTTGTAACCGCCTATAGTGTATATATAGGCGAGGATTTTTTTTTAACTTTCGATATTAGGGCTTCGAATACGCCACACACAAAAACACTCCGCCGCCGAAATTACTACAGTTGCTCCGCTAGCCAAACTGCCTTTAAATTCGAACGCATGCACTTTTAATTTATTAAGCAATAATATTTTGCTTTTATTTTATACTCTGTCTTTTACCACTGGTGGGGGAAAACAAGAGTTATTTATTTTGCTACTTTTAGCTGGTCTAAGCATTTACACTTGCATTAGATCTCAAACTCTTAAGGAGCTGATTGAACCTCTGAGTCTCTTACCACTGGTGGGGGAAAACTACAGAGTTCCTTTTTTTCTCGAAGGACCAAAATGAATAGGGATTCCGGAGGAGAAGAATAACCCAATCTTCATTCGTTGAATTCAAAATATGAACATGATTTTATTAACAAAAGTATGGAGTTTATATAGGGAATCTTAGGCTCTAAAAGATAACAATTGTTTTTAAAATATCTTATTCTAATGAAACTCAAATCCCACGTTATCGGGGGTTGAAAATTATTATTATCTTGGGCACGGCTTCGGCCACATGACCTCCTGCCGTTGTGATATTTTGGGTTAGTTTAGAATTACAAGTGTTTTTCTACAATGTGTGTGGCTGATTGTAATTCTAGTCATATGCTAGATTACTTGTTTGTGACAAAAGTACAGTTGTATTATGTTTTCTTTAGTGTATCTGATTTGGTGAAGCCGCTTCAGATGAACACGATGTTTATTCTTAAACACTCTTCCTCAAAAGTAACATTAACTAAATCAAAATTAAATTACAAAAATTTCTTATCAGACAAGAGGCGTACTCTGGGGAAATATACAAAACACGGTTCAGCATTCGCTGCAAGGATTAAGAAAACCCAGTAAAACTTAATCAAACCGTTCAAATTAAAATACTATAATATTCAGTTAACATACGAAATAGAATTTGTCAATTTACGTATTAAACTCAAATCAAGTTTCAATTGTTTAGTTATTACGTAAAGATTACTTTAAATTAACATTTTTAAATTCCGAAGTTAATTTAATATTTAATAAAAAAAACTGTTGATGACTTCATTCAGTGAGTCCCAATTGATCTCGAAGATTCAGGAATCTTGTTGGTGGTAGCGGTTTCGTAAGTACATCAGCCAACTGTTCATCTGTGAAAATATACTTAATGGAAATTATTTTCTTTTCTATTTGCTCACGAGTGAAGTGATATTTTGTGTCTATATGCTTAGTTCTCTTGTGGCATGTTTGGTTATTTGCTATACTTATACAACCTTGGTTGTCTTCAAATGTACTAATTGGTTCATTTAAATCAATCCTTATTTCGTTTATTAAGGATTTTAACCATAAAGCTTCTCTAACGCTTTCAAATAGAGCCATGTATTTTGCTTCAGTAGATGAGGCAGCAACTGATTTTTGTTTCATGGTACTCCAGCAAATTAAACAATTATCAAATAATTTAAATAAGTAACCAGCAGTACTCCGCCTATCTGTTTCATTACCTGCCCAATAAGAATCTGCATAACCAACAACAACATTTTCAAAACTAATGCTTTTTGTAAAAGTTAATTTTAATTCAACCGTACCTTTCAGATACCTTAGTAGCCTTTTTAGGCACTGCCATAGTTCTTTATTGTTGTTATTGGTATATCTACTTAATATGCTTACTGCCGTATTTAAATCTGGCTGAGTTCATAACATAATGTACATCAAACAACCGATCAAATTACGATATGGAGCATCAAAAGTTTCTTTAGATTCTAAGGCTTCATAGTTTAATTTACTTGGTAATGGTGTGCTAACTGGATTACAATTTTCCATTTGAAATTTCCTTAAAACATTACTTATGTATACTGATTGACTAAGTTGTAAATGATCTCCTTTCCTGTCTATTTTAATGCCAATAAAATGTCTTATATCTTTTAAATCACTCATTTTAAATTTATTCATTAAATAAGATTTAAACTTAGACATTGTTTCAATATTCTTTGTCATGATGACAACATCATCCACATACAAAAATACATAAATGCTAAGAGATATATTCCCATTATCTATGAGGTATATACATCGGTCAACTCCAAGATTTACAAAGCCAATTTCTTTTAAGACATTTTCGAATGCTTCGAACCAACACCTAGCTGCTTGCTTTAGACCATAAATAGCTTTATTTAGCTTACAAACTGTATCGTCATCATGACTCAGTCCTAGAGGAATCTTCATGTAAATTTCCTCTTTCAAATTGCCATTCAGGAATGCTGTTTTAACATCCATATGATGAACCTTTAAATCGTATTGATTGGCAAGCGCTAGTATAAATCGAAAACTGGAAATACGTGCAACTGGTGCAAATGTTTCTTCGTAATCAGTTAAATATTCTTGCGTGAAACCAGGAGCTACAAGTCTGGCTTTGTATCTGACTAAGTTTCCAAATTCATCCTGTTCAATGCTAAAAACCCATTTGCAATCAATTATATTTTTATTACTGGGCCTTTTTACCAAAGACCAAGTATTGTTTTCAAAATGCGAATCTAGTTCATCCTGTACTGCTTTTTCCCAATTAATTTTGTCATCTCTACTCTTAATTTCTTCAAAGCAATTTGGAATATTACTAAAATATATATAGGATTTCATCAAACATTTTTCCATTAATCTAAATGAACATTTAGGTTTATCTTTTAATCATTCACTGCGTCGAATTTCATTGTTCTCACCAGTAATTACCACTGGATCGGTATTCTCCAGATTTGTGGAATTTTCATTGTCATCAACAGTTTCCATATTTTCCATTTCATGCAATGGAAGGCAAGACTCTATACTTTCAGAATTTGCATTCTGAAAATCAACTTCTTGTTTTTCATTCTCATTTTCCAACCAAGAGTTATCACACTGTTCCCTCATTTCATTTTGGAACACTGAGTGTCTTAGATTGTACAACACAATCTTCTACAGACCTTGAATAACACATATTTGTTTCGTCCACCACAACATCTCTAGCTGTCATAAACTTTCTTGCCTTCACATTCCACAATTTAAACCCATTCGGTTCGTATCCAACAAGTATACCTTTTGTCGATTTTTCATCAAACTTTCGTTTTCTAAGTTTGTTATGTAGGTATACTGTTGATCCAAATATCTTCAGATATTTCAAAATAGGCTTTTTATTATGCCAAATTTCATAAGGTGTTTTCGTAAAATCTTTTAAAGCTCTAGTTGGACATCTATTAATTAGATAAGTTGCAGTTAAAACTGCTTCTCCCCAGAAACTTTTCGGGAGTTTAGCTCCATTAACCATAGATCGAGCCTTTTCTGTGATAGTACTGATCATTCGTTCAGAAACACCGTTTAATTGTGGAGTGTGAGGCACTGTCAAATGATAGCTGATACCTTTTTCTGAACAATATTCACGCATTTCGTTAGACAAATATTCACGTCCATTGTCAATGTACAAATTTACCACTTTCAAATTAAAGTGGACTTCAGCTTTGGCAATAAAATCTTTAAAAACTGAAAACAAATCTGATTTGTATGTTATTAAATATGTCACACAGTAATGGGTATATTGATCAATAAAAACCACATAATAGTTTTCATTATCAATTGTACAGGGAGTTATCGGACCACAAATATCTGAGTGTACTACAAACAATGCCCTATTAATATGATCTTTATTTTTGAATTTTTCAAATCTCAATCTTGACATTTTTCCATTAATGCAGGCTTCGCATAATTCTTTATTTAAATCTACTTTACTTAGTAGATTAATGTCTTCAAACAAACTATTTCTTTTAATCACCTGAAATTTTGCAAAACTAATGTGACCCAATCTTTCGTGCCACAAGCGATACTCTGCATTTTTGGTTATATTCGAATAACATGAATAAGCTGTATTATTCAGTTTAAATTTTACAAATGGAATATTATACTCACATGCTCCAGCAAATACCAATTTACCATTTTTAGTGACCTTTATACCTTCAGAATTGAATTCCACTGTCATTCCAGCATTTTGCATTTTCCGAAATGACAAGAGATTATGTGGTACATACATCCTTGCAAAATAGCACGTCCTCCAATGTTATGTTAGTACTCTGGCTTCTCAATTGAACAACTCCTTTAGCTGTTGCATAGATGCTTTCTCCGCATTTGGCAATGGCTATTTCTGCAGGATTCTCCAAGATAACATGGTCAGCAAACAATTCCTTATCTTTTATGATGTGATCTGAAGCTCCTGAGTCTAATATGAATGAAACCTCGCTACTATTCGATACATTTGCTACTTGTCTTATCATAAAGGCAAAGCCACGATCTGCTTGAGCTGTTGCCACATGCGCTTGCTTATTTTCACTGACATTAGTCGCGACATTTGATCTTTTCAATATAAAGCAATCTTTCTTCAAATGACCGGGCTTTCCAAAATGAAAGCACTTCTGTCTCTGCTTCTTTTTATTTTTAAAACTAATTTTATGTTTGTAAAAAACCTTTTTGTTTCTTTACTTTCTTTATAATTCACAGCTTGCAAAACTTTGATACTTGTATCTTTGCTTATGGACTTCAATTTAATTTCATGGTCAAGGAAACGTGTTTTAACAAATCCTATAGTTAGATTACTCTCTGACAATGTCTCAATGGCTGTGATAACTCCATCAAAACTAGACGGAAGAGTCAAAAGTAGATGAGAAACTTTATCCATTTCATCAATCTTAGCTCCTGATGCAATAAGCTCAGTAATTAAATCATCAAATATATGGAAATGATTAACAAGTGACGAATCTCCTTTTTATTTTAATGCTAACAACTGTTTCCTCCATGAAGGTTGTGATGCCAAACGTTTTCTCTCATATATTGAATCTGAGCTTTAAAAAATTTCTTTTGCACTCTTGTCAGCGTTAGCAAAAACCAAAAACGAGTCACTTACAAATTCAATAACACGCCTATCAGCATTTTTTAAACCCTCTGTCATTTTGTCCTTTTCAACATTCAAAACACTCAAAAGATCTTTTTCTTCAAGAAGCGCTCTAATCCGAAACTTCCAAATTGAGTATTTATCACCATCGAACGGTTTTATATTCCTTTGTACTTTTTCCATATTCCAACTAAGTTTCACTCAATACCAAATTATACTCAAGACCTCGTTTCACTCAAAAATTGCTGTTTGCTTTGTGCTCCTCCTCGCTTGTTTTCGACGCTTGGTGTTCGATGGTGAAATTCGACGCTTGGTGTTCGATGGTGAAATTCGACGCTTGGTGTTCGATGGTGAAATTCGACACTTGGTGTTCAATGGTGAAATTCGACAAGTTCCGTTATGCGGTGTACGGATACATATTTTCTGCTTATTGCTTTCGTTCGTTCTATGAAAAATGAGAATATAAACACATTTAATAAAACCGATACACTTTATTATTTGTCGATGCCTGGGCCCATTACCTACTGAATTATGTACCAGGCAGTTAATAATATTATGTTAAATAATAAGACGGTGGTTTTATGTTTAAATATATATGAGTTGTCCTTTAAAAAATTATTTTCAACTGTACGCTCTCGTCGCTTAAAGTGAACTGAACTAATGAGTCATAAAGCAGATGAAGTATTGTGTGTATACACTAAGATGTTCTTAATGTTGCTTTTGCTATTTCGCAACATGTGTCTTTATTGTTAAAGGGTTATACAAAAATTGAATATGTTGAAGAAAATAAAAGAGAACTAACCTAAGTACATAAATGGGAATATGAATCTAAAGCTAAATACATAAGAAGTAAATATGTAAGGCGTATGGTCATGCTATGGGATCTTGGTCAGACGCTGTGTCAGCATATTTATGTTTATATGGAATTCGTCACATCGACGTTGCAGCTGCACAGATTGTTCTAAGACTTAGTGCGAAGGCAGTTCGTTGGATTGTTTGTTAACTTCTCCCCTGCTAAGTTCATTGCCGTCCTCGGTGATGCATGACTCTTGGACGAATCTTTGCAGTTTAGCAGCTGACTTCCTCTGGTACCTGCAGTAACCAGCTACGACGAGGCTACAGAGCAAGAAGCTTACAAGTACTCCGATCGCGAACCAAACCTTGGGCGATCCGTTGGATATCAAATCATCATTCAACTCCCGGATGGCGTTTAGGTTGAGTTCATTCATTCGCTGTAGCAGAGGTAGACTTAACACATGATCGTGTCCCGTTATATGCCAGGAACCTTGCTTACGACCTTGTTGTGGTTGAGGTACATGACCCCGTTTATCGTAGCGCTTTTCTTAAACGTTATAAGATGGGATCCGTTGGCGTTTAACGTAGGGCCATAATCTACGCTGATACTCGCAAGCTTGTTGACAATAATTATCCCCTCGTCAACCCTTGTAATGGGCTCCAGGTGACTGGGCTGCGTGCGACATATTGCAGATTGCCCTGAATGTAGTCCGCGAGAGCATGTATCGTGCTTAGCCAGTTTGCAAAATGTTACGTGATTGTTGGTAACGCATTCGGTGACCGCCTTCACTCCGTCGTCGCATTCTGCCACTATGTTGTCGTGTATCTGTAGTATAGTGTCCCCATGTATCACAGTGAAAATAATGACCTTCTTGCATAAAAGTTTAATTTTAGGGTAATCTATAATTATATGTATGGTACTATCGGATTGAAATATTTTAATGTTGGACACAGCCATTAAATTAACTATGAGACTGTTGTGAACAGTTCGGTAAAAATAGATTTTAAATCTCCTTGATCGAAAATGGCTGGGTTTATTATATTAAATTTGGCAAATGTGACATTAAGCATAAGGTCTTGAATTTCTGTAATTAGCATTCTATTTCTTGCTAGTAAAGTTTCGAATAAGTGTGCGATATCGGTAATTTCACCACTTCTGGACTATATTATTTTATTAACAGTATTTGTAAGTAAATTAATTTTTCCTTTGAGTTTCTGTGTCAGTTATTATTTGTCTATTGTTAGATTGAATTAACTGTGCTTCTGTTATTTTAATTCTTTCCAAATCTGCCGCATCAGGCGTTCCCACCACAACCTTTAGCGCTGTGCCCAAAAAATCAAGACTTCTTGCTATCCTGTGGTGTATCATTACCACGGACAAAAGATTTTTAACATGTTTTATGTCTACTTCTATAAATTTTCGCAGGTTCGTCGAGGGAAATAACTCAGGCAGTTTTATCGTATCGTCTATGATTTTCGTGAATTCAGTCAGGTTCGTCGAATGTCCTCCTCCCATATTAAAACATTGCCGTCTAGCACGGGAATGTAATTTGCATTGGAGTAGTCGGTAATGCGTGATTAACCTGTGGGGAATGTAAAAAATGACTATAGTGACTTTGTGGTTTGATGTAGCATATAAAAAACTTGATCAAAATTACTTCAAATTGTCCTTATGGACCACCCTCCCCTTAATAAGTACAGAAGTTCCCAGGTCTGCTTGTACGCGTCCCTCAGAACACAACGGTGATAATTTGTTTTCCAACCTTTTATTGTTCTTAATAAATACCTTATCGCCTACGTCAAATACCCTATTTTGCCTATCTGGGTTGCATCTGTTGAGTTGATCTTGTTGTGCTTTGTTTATTCTGTCTTTAATATTTTCCCGCAAATCAGTGTGTTGAGCATAGATAAAGTCTATTGGCTTTTCTTCTGTAACCGAATGAATTGTTTTATTATATTCTATTGCTGCTCTTACTATGATCATCTGGCTATCTCTAGCAATGGACTGTGGAATCGTCGCACTTGTCCATTCGAGCAGCTATGCAATGAAGGTGCGTTTACCATGTCTATTTCGAATTCATTTTTTAAACATCGAAGTAATCGTCTCTGAATTAAAGGATGCTTCGTTGTCACAAAAAATTGTCTTTATTTTTGGAAAAATATTGAGTAATTGCAATATGGGTATAGTAATATCCGTTATTGTTCGGGATAACAAGGGTTGTACAACAGCAAATTTGGAAAACTTGTCCACGCAGGTCAGGAATAGCTTGTGGTCAATGGAGAATATATCGATATGCAGCATTTCGCCGGGATAAGACGGAAAAGGTGTTTGCCCAAGTTCTTGTTTTTTGGGTGACGGTCGTACTTAGCTGTAGTGCAGACTTTGCAATTTAAGACGATTTATGGTTAATTTGTCCATTTTTGGGAAGTAATACTCCCGAAGTATATGTTTGATATTTTCTTGCGCTGCTCTATGTGCGCGATTATGTTCGGTATTAACTATCTGAATCTGATCATCTTTGTTGGTTATATCATTAACCATGTTCTTGCAATGCCAAAACTTTGTTGTGGGGAATAGTCGCTCTAATTCATGTTGAAAGGCGGCTATTGTAGGAAGATCGCAATGGAATGCATTTACAACATCACGGCTCACGACAAGCTTTAAGGATTCAAAGAGATCGTTCTTGTCTGTGAATGCAAGTTGTAGCGCGCCACTTCTAGGATTGCTTGGTTCCTAAAAAGATTAACAGGCTTGTCTGTTGTCTCGATTGTGTAGGTCAAGGAAAGCTCACTGTGGACGGTGGCAGCACATGATTGAATTTCATCTTGTAGGGCATTCACATTTTGCCTTGATAAGGCATCTGCCACTAAGTTTTCTTTCCCTGGCTTGTAATGAATTTGAGCGTTACGTTCTTCAATAAATGCCATCCACTTTTTAATTCTCGCATTTGTGTTTTTTGGTGACACGGAATATGTGAGCGGTTGGTGATCTGTAAAAAAGTGCAACTCTCTGGTTCCATACAGGTAGTTCTGTAGTTTTCCAAGACCCCACACGATTGCCAAAAACTCCTTTTCATTAGTGTCGTAGAGTGACTCACTTTGCTTTAATATTCGGGATATCATTGTTATTTGCCTCCTGCCCTGGGACAACACTGCTCCAATCCCGCCGGCAGAAGCGTCGCTTGTGAGGTCGAAAGGTTTCTGAAATTTCGGGTACATGAGTATGACATCCTCGGATGCCAGAATGTTTCTTAAGCGGTCAAAAGTGTGACGTTGCGATTCATCAAAGTCGATTGGGACCTTTTTGGACATGTGCTTGCTTACTTTTCCATTTTCGCCTTTCAGTATGTCGGTTAAAGGTTTTGCGATTGATGCAAAATCCTTAATAAACGCCCTGTAATAACTACCAAGGCCCAAAAACGATCTTAGTGAATAGAGGCTCTTTGGTTTGGGGTACTCCTGAATTATTTTGACCTTTTCGGTGTCAGTTTTTGTTCCGTCACTAGAAACAATGAAACCCAAATATTCGACGCTTTACTTAAAAAAAATTTGTTTCTTCTTTCGACACTCTCATGTTAGCGTTGCAAAGCAGCTGGAGCACAGTGTCAATGTGTTTGACATGCTCGGCTTCATTTTCAATATTAACACATCATCTACGTAGACGTAGCATATTTTCCCGATTTGTTCCCTTAGAACATCATCGATTGCTCTCTGAAATATGCATCCAGCATTTTTCAAACCAAAGGGTAAGCGACAGAATTCGTATTTCCCTACGTTTACTGAGAACGCGCTCTTTTGTCAACATGCCATGCAGGACTGTTGTACGCAGACCGAGATGGTCTTATAATGCCGTCTTTCAACAATTGAGCGATTTCGTTATTAACAAAATCGGCTACACCCATAGGATATGGGTAAGATTTGGTGTAGACTTCTTGGTTGTCTACTGTGTGAATTGTGGCAATAAATGAAGTGTTATATGGCAATGCCTCGTTAGAGGTCGAAAATGCGCCGATCCTGTTCAGTATTACCTTTTTAAATTCCTCTCTTACGCTATCAGGAACTATTATGTCATCAATGCGTGTGAAATTAACGCTATCGCAAGTATGGTGTTGCAGTGCTTCCGCCGTACCGTTCCGTTACCCCACCTTGCGTTAGCAAATCGAAGCCTATTATGGCATCAAAAGTATCAAGGGTATCTAAAATAAAAAACGGGGCATTCTTTCCGAAAGTTCTCATGAAGCATTTTTCTTTAATTTTATTGGACCCGTGTATGGAGTTCACAGTAAATGGGGTGTCGACAAGTGTTATGTTTCTTAACATCTTTATAGGTTTTACACAATTCTTTGCCGCCCCAGTGTCGATTAGAATTTTTAGTGTTCTACCAGCCAACTGTCGCTCGACGAACGGCAGTTGGGAGCGTTCTCTAAAAAATTTAGCAAATCATTGTCCGGTATAGAGTCGTTCTCATCGCTGGCCTCTGCGACGGCGGACGCTGCTATACGCGCGTACTGTTGGTGTTGGGCCGAGTCTTTTTGAGAAATGTTGTTAACATTCTGGCGACTCTGTCCAGTCATACGTTCTGATGCGTTCTGTCTCTTTTGAGATTCGCCGTAAGTGGCGCTTCGGTGGGTTTTACCCCAACCAGTTTGCTGTCTCAGCTTGGAAACTGATAGATCAACATCCATCGGTTGTGCTTGGTCTTGGGCTCGAATTTGTTTACTGTTTGAGGTTGGTCCCTGCTCACCCTGTTGGGGTCTGTTTTGGACTTGTTTTCCTGTAAAATGGGGGTTTTTATCAAAATGTTTTCCCTGTCTGGGCATTGAGCGATTCCCTTGCTTGTTATTTTACCCCTGGGTGGCTCCTATCTTCAATTGCTTTAGCATACGTAGCAGCGAACATGCTCCTTTCTATGCTATTCTCAGCCTCGCGAGCCAGTGCTGAAGCCGAAGGCAAATCTTTGGGCTGTGCCTTTTAACTAGTGCCTTAATAGGCCTCCTCAGGCCTGCCATAAAGGCGTGTAGAGCATCGCTCCTTATTTCTGTATTAAGAATGACCGCTGCTTGCTCCTCATGCGTCATGGCAATTTTATTTGTAATAAGAGTGAGTTTTTTCTCAACCTCATCATAGTACTGCATTAATTCTAGGTCTCCTTGACTGACCATTTCTAATTGATGCCTGAGAACGCGCAGAGACGTTTTATCGGCGTATGTGCAATCAAGTGTAGCAATGATTGCATCGAAATTTAGCGCAGTGTTATGTAAGGTAAGCACTGCGCTTTATTTTTTAAAATGATCACCGCCTAACGGTAATGTGTTTCACCCCCACAGTATCCCTTGTAGATATGCCTCAATAGCTGATTGTCTCCAAGACACATATTCTTCATGGTCACCATTAAAATGCGGCACCGATTTCGCAGCGTCGAGTCTAACCTCACATCTAATGCTGGGGTCAATTGTTACGCTTTCGTACACCTGTACTTGTACTCTAAGACTTAGTGCGAAGGCAGTTCGTTGGATTGTTTGTTAACTTCACCCCTTCTAAGTTCATTGCCGTCCTCGGTGATGCATGACTCTTGGACGAATCTTTGCAGTTTTCAGCTGACTTCCTCTGGTACCTGCAGTAACCAGCTAAGACGAGGCTACAGAGCAAGAAGCTTACAAGTACTCCGATCGCGAACCAAACTTTGGGCGATCCGTTGGATAAGATGGGTTCCGTTGGCGTGTAACGTAGGGCCATCATCTACGCTGATACTCGCAAGCTTGTTGACAATAATTATCCCCTCGTCAACCCTTGTAATGGGCTCCAGGTGACTGGGCTGCGTGCGACATATTGCAGATTGCCCTGAATGTAGTCCGCGAGAGCATGTGTCGTGCTTAGCCAGTTTGCAAAATGCTACGTGATTGTTGGTAACGCATTCTGTGACCGCCTTTACTCCGTCGTCGCATTCTGCCACTATGTTGTCGTGTATCTGTACTATGGTGTCCCCATGTATCACAGGGAAAATAATGACCTTCTTACTTATTGAAATATTTTAATGTTGGACACAGCCATGAAATTAACTATGGAGACTGTTGTGAACAGTTCGGTAAAAATAGATTTTAAATCTCCTTGATCGAAAATGGCTGGGTTTATTATATTAAATTTGGCAAATGTGACATTAAGCATAAGGTCTTGAATTTCTGTAATTAGCATTCTATTTCTTGCTAGTAAAGTTTCGAATAAGTGTGCGATATCGGTAATTTCACCACTTCTGGACTATATTATTTTATTAACAGTATTTGTAAGTAAATTAATTTTTCCTTTGAGTTTCTGTGTCAATTATTATTTGTCTATTGTTAGATTGAATTAACTGTGCTTCTGTTATTTTAATTCTTTCCAAATCTGCCGCATCAGGCGTTCCCACCACAACCTTTAGCGCTGTGCTTAAAAAATTTAGCCTTCTTGCTATCCTGTGGTGTATCATTACCGCGGACAAAAGATTTTTAACATGTTTTATGTCTAATTCTATAAATTTTCGCATGTTCGTCGAGGGAAATAACTCAGGCAGTTTTATCGTATCGTCTATGATTTTCGTGAATTCAGTCAGGTTCGTCGAATGTCTTAGGTAGCTGCGTTCCTCCCATATTAAAACATTGCCGTCTAGCACGGGAATGTAATTTGCATTGGAGTAGTCGGTAATGCGTGATTACCCTGTGGGGAATGTAAACAATGACTATAGTGACTTTGTGGTTTGATGTAGCATATAAAAAACTTGATCAAAATTACTTCAAATTGTCCTTATGGACCACCCTCCCCTTAATAAGTACAGAAGTTCCCAGGTCTGCTTGTACGCGTCCCTCAGAACACAACGGTGATAATTTGTTTTCCAACCTTTTATTGTTCTTAATAAATACCTTATCGCCAACGTCAAATACCCTATTTTGCCTATCTGGGTTGCATCTGTTGAGTTGATCTTGTTGTGCTTTGTTTATTCTGTCTTTAATATTTTCCCGCAAATCAGTGTGTTGAGCATGGATAACGTCTATTGGCTTTTCCTCTGTAACCGAGTGAATTGTTTTATTATATTCTATTGCTGCTCTTACTATGATCATCTGGCTATCTCTAGCAATGTACTGTGGAATCGTCCCACTTGTCCATTCGAGCAGCTATGCAATGGAGGTGCGTTTACTACGTCTATTTGGAATTGTTTTTTTTTTTGAACATCGAAGTAATCGTCTCTGAATTAAAGGATGCTTCGTTGTCACAAAAAATTGTCTTTATTTTTGGAAAAATATTGAGTAATTGCAATATGGGGATAGTAATATCCGTTATTGTTCGGGATAACAAGGGTTGTACAACAGCAAATTTGGAAAACTTGTCCACGCAGGTCAGGAATAGCTTGTGGTCAGTGGAGAATATATCGATATGCAGCATTTCGCTGGGATAAGACGGAATAGGTGTTTGCCCAAGTTCTTGTTTTTTTGGGTGACGGTCGCACTTAGCTGTAGTGCAGACTTTGCAATTTAAGACGATTTCACTGGTTAATTTGGCCATTTTTGGGAAGTAATACTCCCGAAGTATTTGTTTGATATTTTCTTGCACTGCTCTATATGCGCGATTATGTTCGGTATTAACAATCTGAATCTGATCATCTTTGTTGGTTATATCAGTAACCATGTTCTTGCAATGCCAAAACTTTGTGGTGGGGAAAAGTCGCCCTAATTCATGTTGAAAGGCGGCTAATGTAGGAAGATCGCAATGGAATGCATTTACAACATCACGGTTCACGACAAGCTTTAAGGATTCAAAGAGATCGTTCTTGTCTGTGAATTGTATCACATGGCGAGTTTTGCTGCCGAATAGAATTAGTCTCCGATGCAAGTTGTAGCGCGCCACTTCTAGGATTGCTTGGTTCCTAAAAAGATTAACAGGCTTGTCTGTTGTCTCGATTGTGTAGGTCAAGGAAAGCTCACTGTGGACGGTGGCAGCACATGATTGAATTTCATCTTGTAGGGCATTCACATTTTGTCTTGATAAGGCATCTGCCACTAAGTTTTCTTTCCCTGGCTTGTAATGAATTTGAGCGTTACGTTCTTCAATAAATGCCATCCACTTTTTAATTCTCGCATTTGTGTTTTTTGGTGACACGGAAAATGTGAGCGGTAGGTGATCTGTAAAAATGTGCAACTCTCTGGTTCCATACAGGTAGTTCTGTTTCCAAGACCCCACACGATTGCCAAAAACTCCTTTTCATTAGTGGGGTAGAGTGACTCACTTTGCTTTAATATACGGGATATCATTGTTATTTGCCTCCTGCCCTGGGACAACACTGCTCCAATCCCGTCGGCAGAAGCGTCGCTTGTGAGGTCGAAATGTTTCTGAAATTTCGGGTACATGAGTATGACATCCTCGGATGCCAGAATGTTTCTTAAGCGGTCAAAAGTGTGACGTTGCGATTCATCAAAGTCGATTGGGACCTTTTTGGACATGTGCTTGCTTACTTTTCCATTTTCGCCTTTCAGTAAGTCGGTTAAAGGTCTTGCGATTGATACAAAATCCTTAATAAACGCCCTGTAATAACTAACAAGGGCCAAAAACGATCTTAGTGAATAGAGGCTCTTTGGTTTGGGTACTCCTGAATTACTTTGACCTTTTCGGTGTCAGTTTTTGTTCCGTCACTAGAAACAATAAAACCCAAATATTCGACGCTTTACTTAATAAAAATTTGTCTTTTTTTTCGACACTCTCATGTTAGCGTTGCAAAGCAGCAAAAAATCTAGACTTCTTGCTATCCTGTGGTGTATCATTACCGCGGACAAAAGATTTTTAGCATGTTTTATGTCTACTTCTATAAATTTTCGCATGTTCGTCGAGGGAAATAACTCAGGCAGTTTTATCGTATCGTCTATGATTTTCGTGAATTCAGTCAGGTTCGTCGAATGTCTTAGGTAGCTGCGTTCCTCCCATATTAAAACATTGCCGTCTAGCACGGGAATGTAATTTGCATTCGAGTAGTCGGTAATGCGTGATTAACCTGTGGGGAATGTAAAAAATGACTATAGTGACTTTGTGGTTTGATGTAGCATATAAAAAACTTGATCAAAATTACTTCAAATTGTCCTTATGGACCACCCTCCCCTTAATAAGTACAGAAGTTCCCAGGTCTGCTTGTACGCGTCCCTCAAAACACAACGGTGATAATTTGTTTTCCAACCTTTTATTGTTCTTAATAAATACCCTATCGCCTACTTCAAATACCCTATTTTGCCTATCTGGGTTGCATCTGTTGAGTTGATCTTGTTGTGCTTTGTTTATTCTGTCTTTAATATTTTCCCGCAAATCAGTGTGTTGAGCATAGATAAAGTCTATTGGCTTTTCTTCTGTAACCGAATGAATTGTTTTATTATATTCTATTGCTGCTCTTACTATGATCATCTGGCTATCTCTAGCAATGTACTGTGGAATCGTCCCACTTGTCCATTCGAGCAGCTATGCAATGGAGGTGCGTTTACCACGTCTATTTCGAATTCATTTTTTTAACATCGAAGTAATCGTCTCTGAATTAAAGGATGCTTCGTTGTCACAAAAAATTGTCTTTATTTTTGGAAAAATATTGAGTAATTGCAATATGGGGATAGTAATATCCGTTATTGTTCGGGATAACAAGGGTTGTACAACAGCAAATTTGGAAAACTTGTCCACGCAGGTCAGGAATAGCTTGTGGTCAATGGAGAATATATCGATATGCAGCATTTCGCCGGGATAAGACGGAAAAGGTGTTTGCCCAAGTTCTTGTTTTTTGGGTGACGGTCGTACTTAGCTGTAGTGCAGACTTTGCAATTTAAGACGATTTATGGTTAATTTGTCCATTTTTGGGAAGTAATACTCCCGAAGTATTTGTTTGATATTTTCTTGCGCTGCTCTATGTGCGCGATTATGTTCGGTATTAACTATCTGAATCTGATCATCTTTGTTGGTTATATCATGTAACGATCCTTTTTCGTCCTTCGGGATATCTACAATATCTCTTGGGCTAGGTTCGGCACAACAAATTTATTTTGTGCCCCCGTGAAATTAAAACACGTTCGATTTCAGTTGCTAATGTTAATTGTACGTTTATTCAAATCGTTAATGGAGTTGGTTGGATATGACGGTTTCTCGATGGTAGTGCTGGGCTTGGATAGCGTTGGTGAGTTACTTCGAATCCCTCGTTGTCCTTTTTTTTGTGTCTTCCTCTTGTTTCTGTAGCCGTTGCTGGCTACTGCCTCGATCCCCACAATGTGCTTGATTTGCGATACACCTCTGCACCCTTTTCGCTAATTGTGTTGAGAATGCTTTTGCTTTAAGGCTGTTATCGCGACGCAGGATGTTTCCTCAGAAATTGGTACTCATCAGGATATATAGATCCTGGAATTTCGGCAGTAGGATATATCCTCGTGCCTACCACTGACTTTGGACGAACCTGGAGATTGCTTTGCTTCTCTCAAATTTACTTTAGCTTGGGTACGGTGCTTGTTATCCTTGTCTAAGGACTTGTTATAACTGAATGAAGCTGTACAGGTTACTCGTAAGGCCTGTATAGTTCTTAATTTCGCTGTTGTTTCTTGGGTTTCCTTGATAAGTTTCTTAAGGTTACTCGTAAGGCCTTAATTACTTGTTACTTGATCACGACTTGTTGACTTGATGATTTGCTTGATGGGCATTGCCTTTATATAGGCAGATCCCCCGGCCTCAGGAATATCTTGGTGTAGTACCGCTATACAGCTGGTACATTTCCATCGACCCTCTGCTTTCACCCACGCATCCATTTGTTGCTATGCGTGGTGAAAGTCCCGTAAATCCTTAGCGCATATAACCACTTTCTTTGTGGCTGAGCGCCCATTTACGCCTTGTCCTTGTCTCTCTTGTTTGTACATCTTGACTTGCATCACTTTCTCGCATTGGCGTCGCCTTTCTATTGGCCGCCCTCCGTATCCCGTTGACTCTCTCTGCTTTTTCTGCCAACGCTGCCGTCGCCCGTCGCTCCCTTTGATCCACTCGTCATACCCAAATTCACCCACATTTACTCAATATTATTATCTACATACATATATGCTAATTGTATTAACTAAATTAACGTTTAAACATAATTAGCTTGATTACTTTAATATATAACAATATTTAATTCTCCACGCAAAACACTTTCATACGCATCTCGTATCTATTAGATAGAGGGCTTCCCCATGGCTCATCCCTCCCCCTTCGGCTTGAATATTCCCCTCACAAATCCACAAACCATTTTCGTTTTACAATTTCATTACTCTCCCCCCTACTCCCCGTTTCATAAGCATAGCCCTCACTTGGTTTCATTTCGGTACCAAGCGTCCCCCGCACCCGTCTTTCGGGCTTGCTTGGCCCTCACTTTCGTTTTCTCTCGCTCACGAAATTCTTTTGGTGATTGCAATTTACCGCTTTCGCTCTCATGAGCGTGACGTATGCATAGCGCGGCCCATTGGCCACCGGTATTCTCCCTTGCCGTCTCACGCATAGTGTACGTGTGACCTATATGTATGCTAATGCATGCATTTATTTGCCTCTCCATGCTCTTAATTTATCTAATGAGGACAATGCCCCCTTTTTACATGCAATTGTGCCTTCAAGCCCGGCTTCATTTACTCTTATACAGCCACTCATATTTGTTATGCTTCCCACGCATCTTCCCGCTTGTACGAAATCGCCAAACGGTTGCATGGGGTTCGATTCGGTTCGATCGAGCCATGTTGGACTTGGTTGCCCGTCGCCTGTGCATGTATATTTGTTTTTTCGTTATGCCTCCCACGCATCTTCCCGCTTGTACGAAATCGCCAGCGGTTGCGTGGGGTTCGATCGGCCATGTTCGACCGGTCTCTCTCATTGGCTCTTATACGATCGAACTTAATGTATTATGCTTCCCACGCATCTTCCCGCTTGTACGAAATCGCCAAACGGTTGCGTGGGGTTCGATCGGCCATGTTCGGCCGGCCTCGCTGCATTTGCTCATTCACAGCCGATTTCACTCTTATACGACCAATTCTGTGTTTGGTCTTATATCGTGTATTTAGTTTGTGTCTTGGCTGTGTTTGTATCTGGCTGTTTGTTGTATCTTTGTAGTTTGTTTGTTGTATCTTGTTTGTTGTAGCTTGTTTGTTGTGTGGGACATTATTCTTGTCTATATAATGTTCCTCACAATCATTAACCATATTCTTGCAATGCCAAAACTTTGTTGTGGGGAAAAGTCGCCCTAATTCATGTTGAAAGGCGGCTAATGTAGGAAGATCGCAATGGAATGCATTTACAACATCACGGCTCACGACAAGCTTTAAGGATTCAAAGAGATCGTTCTTGTCTGTGAATTGTATCACATGGCGAGTTTTGCTGCCGAATAGAATAGTCTCCGATGCAAGTTGTAGCGCGCCACTTCTAGGATTGCTTGGTTCCTAAAAAGATTAACAGGCTTGTCTGTTGTCTCGATTGTGTAGGTCAAGGAAAGCTCACTGTGGACGGTGGCAGCACATGATTGAATTTCATCTTGTAGGGCATTCACATTTTGCCTTGATAAGGCATCTGCCACTAAGTTTTCTTTCCCTGGCTTGTAATGAATTTGAGCGTTACGTTCTTCAATAAATGCCATCCACTTTTTAATTCTCGCATTTGTGTTTTTTGGTGACACGGAATATGTGAGCGGTTGGTGATCTGTAAAAATGTGCAACTCTCTGGTTCCATACAGGTAGTTCTGTAGTTTTCCAAGACCCCACACGATTGCCAAAAACTCCTTTTCATTAGTGGCGTAGAGTGACTCACTTTGCTTTAATATTCGGGATATCATTGTTATTTGCCTCCTGCCCTGGGACAACACTGCTCCAATCCCGCCGGCAGAAGCGTCGGTTGTGAGGTCGAAAGGTTTCTGAAATTCCGGGTACATGAGTATGACATCCTCGGATGCCAGAATGTTTCTTAAGCGGTCAAAAGTGTGACGTTGCGATTCATCAAAGTCGATTGGGACTTTTTTGGACATGTGCTTGCTTACGTTCCCATTTTCGCCTTTCAGTATGTCGGTTAAAGGTTTTGCGATTGATGCAAAATCCTTAATAAACGCCCTGTAATAACTACCAAGGCCCAAAAACGATCTTAGTGAATAGAGGCTCTTTGGTTTGGGGTACTCCTGAATTACTTTGACCTTTTCGGTGTCAGTTTTTGTTCCGTCACTAGAAACAATGAAACCCAAATATTCGACGCTTTACTTAAAAAAAATTTGTTTCTTCTTTCGACACTCTCATGTTAGCGTTGCAAAGCAGCTGGAGCACAGTGTCAATGTGTTTGACATGCTCGGCTTCATTTTCAGAAAATATTAACACATCATCTACGTAGACGTAGCATATTTTCCCGATTTGTTCCCTTAGAATATCATCGATTGCTCTCTGAAATATGCATCCGGCATTTTTCAAACCAAAGGGTAAGCGACAGAATTCGTATTTCCCTACGTTTACTGAGAACGCGCTCTTTTGTCAACATGCCATGCAGGACTGTTGTACGCAGACCGAGATGGTCTTATAATGCCGTCTTTCAACAATTGAGCGATTTCGTTATTAACAAAATCGGCTACACCCATAGGATATGGGTAAGATTTGGAGTAGACTTCTTGGTTGTCTACTGTGTGAATTGTGGCAATAAATGAAGTGTTATAGCGCCGATCCTGTTCAGTATTACCTTTTTAAGTTCCTCTCTTACGCTATCAGGAACTATTATGTCATCAATGCGTGTGAAATTAACGCTATCGCAAGTATGGTGTTGCAGTGCTTCCGCCGTACCGTTCCGTTACCCCAGCTTGCGTTAGCAAATCGAAGCCTATTATGGCATCAAAACTATCAAGGGTATCTAAAATAAAAAACGGGGCATTCTTTCCGAAAATTCTCATGAAGCATTTTTCTTTAATTTTATTGGACCCGTGTATGGAGTTCACAGTAAATGGGGTGTCGACAAGTGTTATGTTTCTTAACATCTTTATGGGTTTTACACAATTCTTTGCCGCCCCAGTGTCGATTAAAATTTTTAGTGTTCTACCAGCCAACTGTCGCTCGACGAACGGCAGTTGGGAGCGTTCTCTAAAAAATTTAGCAAATCATTGTCCGGTATAGAGTCGTTCTCATCGCTAGCCTCTGCGACGGCGGACTCTGCTATACGCGCGTACTGTTGGTGTTGGGCCGAGTCTTTTTGAGAAATGTTGTTAACATTCTGGCGACTCTGTCCAGTCATACGTTCTGATGCGTTCTGTCTCTTTTGAGATTCGCCGTAAGTGGCGCTTCGGTGGGTTTTACCCCAACCAGTTTGCTGTCTCAGCTTGGAAACTGATAGATCAACATCCATCGGTTGTGCTTGGTCTTGGGCTCGAATTTGTTTACTGTTTGAGGTTGGTCCCTGCTCACCCTGTTGGGGTCTGTTTTGGACTTGTTTTCCTGTAAAATGGGGGTTTTTCTCAAAATGTTTTCCCTGTCTGGGCATTGAGCGATTCCCTTGCTTGTTATTTTACCCCTGGGTGGCTCCTATCTTCAATTGCTTTAGCATACGTAGCAGCGAACATGCTCTTTTCTATGCTATTCTCAGCCTCGCGAGCCAGTGCTAAAGCCGAAGGCAAATCTTTGGGCTGTGCTGGTATAACTAGTGCCTTAATAGGCCTCCTTAGGCCTGCCATAAAGGCGTGTAGAGCATCGCTCCTTATTTCTGTATTAAGAATGACCGCTGCTTGCTCCTCATGCGTCATGGCAATTTTATTTGTAATAAGAGTGAGTTTTTTCTCAACCTCATCATAGTACTGCATTAATTCTAGGTCTCCTTGACTGACCATTTCTAATTGATGCCTGAGAACGCGCAGAGACGTTTTATCGGCGTATGTGCAATCAAGTGTAGCAATGATTGCATCGAAATTTAGCACAGTGTTATGTAAGGTAAGCACTGCGCTTTATTTTTTAAAATGATCACCGCCTAACGGTAATGTGTTTCACCTCCACAGTATCCCTTGTAGATATGCCTCAAAAGCTGATTGTCTCCAAGACACATATTCTTCATGGTCACCATTAAAATTCGGCACCGATTTCGCAGCGTCGAGTCTAACCTCACATCTAATGCTGGGGTCAATTGTTACGCTTTCGTACACCTGTACTTGGGGCGCTTCAATTCTAAGTGAGCTTACTTGGTTTCTCAGATGTTCGAGTTTGGCGTGAATCTCGCCTCTTATGCGTTGTTCTTGTGCGTTAAGCGCGGTGCTGACTGCGCTCTCTATTATAACTTTTAACGTTTGTGGATCCATTTCTGTTTGATCGAGTGCCTGATGCCTATATTGTTCTATAATATCTTCGTCGCTATCAGATTCTTTTTTAAAGTCCCTATAGGACCAACTCATTGGCAGTGTCTAACACAGTGTTTTAGCGAATTCAATCTTACAATATAACCGCACACATTCAAACTCAAAATTAAATTCAATGCAAATAAATTCAATGCAAATTAGTTACAAATTCAATGCAAATTAGTTACAAATCTAATGCAAATTATTCATAAGATCACTTTATGCTGCCAATTGTATTTTTTATTATTATTTTTATATATGTTTGGTTTCAAATTTATATATTATAATCTGTCTTTATTTTTTCCGAACAGTCACTTACATGTTGGTAGGGTGTGGATTCTTGGAGGGTAATCCAATTCCGGTTGGGCGCCAATTAAGATGTTGATTCCGTCCACTGGTTCCTGTTAGTAGTTGCCGTTGGTGAGATCCAACTTATGGGTTGATTTATGTTGATTAGGATGAGATACGATTAGGTATCTGAATCACCATCCTAGTGGATCAGCAATATATTAGCGATTATAATTTGTGTTACGGCCAAGTGCCGGAGTTATGTGTCTTTATTGTTAAAGGGTTATACAAAAATTGAATATGTTGAAGAAAATAAAAGAGAACTAAACCTAAGTACATAAATGGGAATATGAATCTAAAGCTAAATACATAAGAAGTAAATATGTAAGGCGTATGGTCATGCTATGGGATCTTGGTCAGACGCTGTGTTAGCATATTTATGTTTATATGGAACTCGACACATCGACGTTGCAGTTGCACAGATTGTTCTAAGACTTAGTGCGAAGGCAGTTCGTTGGATTGTTTGTTAACTTCACCCCTTCTAAGTTCATTGCCGTC
The DNA here is from genome assembly GCF_018151085.1 of Drosophila tropicalis. Classification (NCBI taxonomy): domain Eukaryota; kingdom Metazoa; phylum Arthropoda; class Insecta; order Diptera; family Drosophilidae; genus Drosophila; species Drosophila tropicalis. Next base: position 103,072 of record NW_027173124.1, on the reverse strand, counting down.
CTCGGTGATGCATGACTCTTGGACGAATCTTTGCAGTTTAGCAGCTGACTTCCTCTGGTACCTGCAGTAACCAGCTAAGACGAGGCTACAGAGCAAGAAGCTTACAAGTACTCCGATCGCGAACCAAACTTTGGGCGATCCGTTGGATAAGATGGGTTCCGTTGGCGTGTAACGTAGGGCCATCATCTACGCTGATACTCGCAAGCTTGTTGACAATAATTATCCCCTCGTCAACCCTTGTAATGGGCTCCAGGTGACTGGGCTGCGTGCGACATATTGCAGATTGCCCTGAATGTAGTCCGCGAGAGCATGTGTCGTGCTTAGCCAGTTTGCAAAATGTTGTTGGTAACGCATTCTGTGACCGCCTTTACTCCGTCGTCGCATTCTGCCACTATGTTGTCGTGTATCTGTACTATGGTATCCCCATGTATCACAGGGAAAATAATGACCTTCTTACTTATTGAAATATTGTAATGTTGGACACAGCCATGAAATTAACTATGGAGACTGTTGTGAACAGTTCGGTAAAAATAGATTTTAAATCTCCTTGATCAAAAATGGCTGGGTTTATTATATTATATTTGGTAAGTGTGACAGTAAGCATAAGGTCTTGAATTTCTGTAATTAGCATTCTATTTCTTGCTAGTAAAGTTTCGTATAAGTGTGGGATATCGGTAATTTCACCACTTCTGGACTGTATTATTTTATTAACAGTATTTGTAAGTAAATTAATTTTTCCTTTGAGTTTCTGTGTCAGTTATTATTTGTCTATTGTTAGATTGAATTAACTGTGCTTCTGTTATTTTAATTCTTTCCAAATCTGCCGCATCAGGCGTTCCCACCACAACCTTTCCTGTGGTGTATCATTACCGCGGACAAAAGATTTTTAACATGTTTTATGTCTACTTCTATAAATTTTCGCATGTTCGTCGAGGGAAATAACTCAGGCAGTTTTATCGTATCGTCTATGATTTTCGTGAATTCAGTCAGGTTCGTCGAATGTCTTAGGTAGCTGCGTTCCTCCCATATTAAAACATTGCCGTCTAGCACGGGAATGTAATTTGCATTGGAGTAGTCGGTAATGCGTGATTAACCTGTGGGGAATGTAAACAATGACTATAGTGACTTTGTGGTTTGATGTAGCATATAAAAAACTTGATCAAAATTACTTCAAATTGTCCTTATGGACCACCCTCCCCTTAATAAGTACAGAAGTTCCCAGGTCTGCTTGTACGCGTCCCTCAGAACACAACGGTGATAATTTGTTTTCCAACCTTTTATTGTTCTTAATAAATACCTTATCGCCTACGTCAAATACCCTATTTTGCCTATCTGGGTTGCATCCGATGAGTTGATCTTGTTGTGCTTTGTTTATTCTGTCTTTAATATTTTCCCGCAAATCAGTGTGTTGAGCATGGATAACGTCTATTGGCTTTTCTTCTGTAACCGAGTGAATTGTTTTATTATATTGTAAGGTAGACAGCCTGGGTGGCAACTCGTATAGTAGGAAAACGGAAACTGTTCCCCTTAAGAAGCAGTCCCATTCTCTACGGCTGGGCACACTAATAACGGCGCCACCGGGAGGGCTAGTTTTTTTGAGCTAGCGCGGCCAACTTAACAAGGAGAGAAGAAAAAGGAGAGAAAGAGAGAGGAAGGGCTTGAAAGTTTTCGCTGCCGCCAAGACAAGGAAAATAAAGAGATTGAATAAACGAAAGAAACTGCCTCTGTTTTCTTTGCGATTCTGCTGAGTTATCTTAGGCCTGACGATCGAACGCCCGACCGTAAACCAACCGCTCGGCCACGGGTGGCGTTAGTTTGTTCCACAAAGGTAAAACACGTTACATTGGTGTCAGGTGTGGGGTTATGTTCGGTTACTGCGAAGAACCTCACCACGTGTGAAATGCCTAAGAAATCGACGTTGGCTCGGAACAGCAGAATGGAAGAGGATAGCGGCAGTTCTATTATTGCTATAGCACAATCAGTGGAGGCGGTGAAAAAAAGATCGACCGAATGTGCGAAGCCTTAGAACGGTCCTTTATAAACGCGCAGCCCACAGCGGTGCCAAGGCCCGTTTCGCCGCCGGAACACACCACGTGGGGTGGGTTACCCCAACCAAGGCAGGACGCGCTGCCACGGGCCGCTTCCACCACCTAAGGAGCGGCGTGGGCGCGATCAACCCCCGTCCCGCAATTTAATCCTGGTTTGTTGCCGTTGTTTGATGGAACTGGATCTTGGGGCGAATTTGAGCGACTGGTAGACAAGGTGGCGAATTACTATCAGTGGGCAGAGGATGAGAAATGTTTGGCAGTGGTGTTGAATCTGCGCGGTCGCGCCTCAACATTTTATGGCACCTTGCCTACACAACCTACACTTACCTACTCAGCACTGTGTGCCGCCATGCGTCAACGATTCATGCTAGATTGCCGGTCGAGCTATCAACTGTTGCGTCATCGGATACAAGGACCCAGGGAATCATTGCCCGATTTTGCATTGGAATTGGAACGCTTGGCCCAATGCGCTTTTAGTGGAATGCCCGGACATATGTATGACCAGATTCTGGTGCAACAATTTATTGACGGTATGCGCGAAACTCCGCTACAGGGGTTAGTAATTTCTAGCCGACCGATTCAGCTACAAGAGGCATTGGACGTAGCGATGCGAGTGCAAGCCCAGTTTGGACGCACACACGGTAAGCCGGTTCTGCACAGTCAGGTGGTCGAGAGTGGGGACCTCCATACACCAAAACGTCGCCGACGAAGACGAGGTCGCAGCCAGCTCACGAAAGAGGCACTGCTAACAACAAGTCACCCTTCGGAAAACAGCAGCATGCCAATGTAGCGGGGCGAACATTGGCAATAGTAGACAACGCCCCCACCCAACAATACAGCTATCCTATCTCCAACACCAGTAAATGTACCGGCGACCCTCAGGCCCAATTCAGTGAAGAACGCATCAGTTGCCCACTAATGCCAAGCCCCCAGGCATCACGAACGGAGAGGCTAGATGAGGGTGAAAGCGCGGCACGGGCAGTGGAAAATATTCTGGCCCCTATCGACCGTCCAGATACCCGAAATTCAGCCGCCAGTACCAGGAACGTTCGCCATTCTAACGTTTCCACCGTTAATGGAGTTGAGCGGTCTGCCATATTTGAGCATTCCGTTCCTACCACATTGGAGCCATCCACGGACCAGAGCAACAGGCATCCAACCACGCCGTTGCACGAGTCACTATGGACAGAGCCCGCGGTTGGAAGCGAGAACCCTGGCTTGAACGAAGAAACCGTATTGGCGCGATTGTTTCGTGAACCCTTGGCCGCCGTCCCATCAAATACATGCGCTAAATGCCCCCCCTGAAATAAACAGGAAAGATGCTGCTATCTTAAATGGCCGACGTGGGACGGGGAATCCTATCCAAGCTACGTATTCACCTGTACCAAATGCTAAGGACAGCTTACATTGTATTGTTTTCTTTCAGCAGAGGCCATTGCCAATAGTGGTGGACACCGGCGCGGCAGTCTCGGTGTTGAATTGGCGAGATGTGAAGCAGCCAATACGAACCTCACCATGCCAGGTAACCATGTATGGTATGGCGTCGTCAACGCTCACCTCCACTGAAGAAACGATGGTAGAGTTGCAAGTGCTGCGCAAGCCCCTGATTCATCGATTTGTCCTGGTGAAGGATTCTACGCCTACACTGCTGGGTACCGATTTTTGGCTTGAACACAAGGTCGTGATCGACTTTGATAAGATGCACCTAAGGTTCCACTGGGGTACCATGCCCTTGCTCCGCGCCGCCGAAGCGCCACGAAATCCGATATACTTGATGACTCCCGTCTGTTTGGCGCCACGCTCCGACACGCATGTCAGAGTGCAATGTGCGACGACTAAGCCGGCGTTACCGAGCTTACTGAAGGAAGACTGTTACACAGAGCTGCCGGACGATATCGTCCTGAGCACCGGCGTCGTCCAACCAGTGGCCGGCCAATTTTCTGCCAGGATATCGAATCTAAGCGCACACGAGAGGACGCTGCCACCCACACTAGTTTTGGGCGACTTAGAAACCGTAGAAGTGGTATTACCAGACAGATGGGAAGATGCGAGCTCAGATTCTGTCGATTGGGACCGATTCGGGGAAGTGGACCTACCGCCTACAAAACAACTAATGCTAAAGGAACTTTTGAATCGCTATCGGCTTATTTTTGCCCGAAACGATGACGAGACTGGTCAAACCAACTTAGCTTCTCACCACATCGATACCGGGCCGGCACGCCCTATTAAACAGATGGCCCGAAGAATACCTCTTGCGCGCAAAGCTGAGGTGCAGCAACTGGTTGCTGACATCGAGAACAGAGGCATAATTCGCCCTTCCGTCAGTCCGTGGTCGTCGCCGGTAGTGCTAGTCAAGAAGAAAGATGGAGCGACACGATTTTGCGTGGACTATAGGCGCCTGAATGAGATAACAGTCAAGGACTCATACCCGCTGCCCTAAATGGACGACATCCTATCCACGTTGTACGGCTCCCAGTGGTTTTCGACGATGGACTTACAAAGCGGATACTGGCAGGTGCGGATGGACGAACCCTCCCGACCAAAGACAGCTTTCACTTGCGATGCTGGACTTTTCGAGTTCAATGTGATGCCATTTGGGCTTTGCAACGCCCCCGCTACGTTTGAACGTTTGATGGACAATCTTCTGTCTGGGGTGATGTGGAAGTTCGCGCTAGTCTATCTTGATGACGTGATTGTTTACTCTCGCACGACCGAGGAGCACCTCACACACCTGCAGGACGTGTTTAAACGACTGGCAGAGGCTGGCCTTAAACTTAGTTCGAAAAAGTGCAGCTTCTTTAAGAAACAAGTTAGTTACCTAGGCCATATCGTGAGTCGTGATGGATTACAGGCGTGCCCCAGCAAGATTGATAAAGTGCTGAGCTGGCCTACACCTCGAAGTACCAAGGAAGTGCGATCGTTTTTGGGTCTTTGCTCATACTACCGCAAGTTTATCCCCAACTTCGCTACTATCGTTCGACCGCTCCACCAGCTGACTGAGAAACTTCGACGCTTTGAATGGGACACTCACTGCAGTCACTCCTTTGACACCTTGAAGCAGTGTCTTACGACAGCCCCCCGTCTTGGCGTTTCCCAATGACACCGGCCAATTTATTCTAGATACGGACGCCTCGAATTCTGGGGCGGGTGCGGCGCTTCATCAACTACAGGATGGACAAGAACGAGTAATCGAATATTATAGTAAATGTTTCCAACCAGTAGAACGTAACTATTGTGTAACACGTCGAGAGCTCCTCGCCGTAGTCCGTGCCACTAAACACTTTCATCATTATTTGTATGGCCGTCCGTTTCTCGTACGGACTGACCATGCGTCTTTACAGTGGCTGTACAACTTCAAAGAACCAGAAGGGCAGATGGCACGTTGGATAGAACGTCTGCAACAGTACGACATGCAGATTCAGCATCGAAGTGGTACACAACATGGTAACGCTGACAGCCTCTCTCGCCGACCTTGTAGCGAAAGAGTCGAACGGAAAAATGGAGTGGTCGTGTTGTTTACCCAAGTCCTGTTACCCGATCTGCGCAAGGAGCAAGAGGCGGACCAGGCCCTCGGTAAGGTGCGCGATTGGATGAACAAGTCCGAACGACCGCCTAAAACAACATTGTGGGGCGAGAGCCCAGAAATTAGAGCTTTGTGGCATCTCTACGACCGATTAGCCTTTGATGAAATAGGAGTGATTACCATAAAAAACTCGGAGAATATACCGGTAGCCCTTATGCCCCGCTCACTGGTAGATGCTGCCATTCGAGGCGTGCACGACTCTCCATCCGGAGGTCACTTCAGTGCTAAGAAGACTTTAGCCAAAGCGAAGAAGCGATTTTACTGGGTCGGCCAAAGTGCCGATATAACCCTCTGGTGCGCACGCTGCACCATCTGCAACGCACGCAAAGGACCACCTCGAAGAACCGTCGGTCGCCTGCAACCAAGCCTAATGGGAGCCCCGTTCGATCGTCTAGCGATTGACATTCTAGGCCCTCTACCCACTACGCCTCGTGGGAACCGTTACGTCGCGGTCGTTATGGATTATTTTACCAAGTGGCCGGAATGTGCAGCCATACCGGACCAGACAGCCAAAACCGTAGCTCGAGCATTGGTACAAGAAGTCTTCTGTCGATTCGGCGTTCCATTCGTCTTACACTCTGATCAAGGACGCAACTTCGAAGCGGGCGTCTTCCAGGCCTGTATGCGGCTGATGACTGTTGAAAAGACACGTACCACGCCGCTGCATCCACAGTCAGACGGCATGGTGGAACGCTTCAATCGCACGTTGCTAGATTACTTGGCAAAGTTTGTATCTACTAGCCAGCATGATTGGGATGAGCTGCTGCCCATGGCGTTATTGGCCTACAGGTCAGCGGTTCATGAAAGCTCCGGTTATTCGCCCGCAAGGCTAACGTTTGGAAGAGAACTTAGACTGCCCAACGATTTACTATTTGGAACACCAGCTCCGGTTCCAACGGAAGTCCCGGAATTCTTGGCTAAGCTGCAAAATCAACTGCGGGTGGTAAATGCGAACGCTCGCCGCCAACTGCTAACGGCTGCCCAGACGAACAAAGTCCGCTACGACCTACGATCGCACCCTCAGGAATTCTGCCCCGGCGACGAAGTATGGCTCTATTCACCTAACCGAAGAGTGGGCCGTTGCCCAAAGCTACAATGCGATTGGATTGGGCCCGCTACAATAGTACGTCGGATTTCGGATCTTGTCTACGAAATTCGACCCCCTGGAAAAAGAGTTACCAGAACCGTGCATGTGAACCGTTTGGCTGTTTACCGGCCCGATCCTCGCAACGACTTGGTACTCGGGCAGGAGCCTCGAGTCTAAGGAGGGGGTAATGTAACGTAGACAGCCTGGGTGGCAACTCGTATAGTAGGAAAACGCAAACTGTTCCCCTTAAGAAGCAGTCCCATTCTCTACGGCTGGGCACACTAATAACGGCGCCACCGGGAGGGCTAGTTTTTTTGAGCTAGCGCGGCCAACTTAACAAGGAGAGAAGAAAAAGGAGAGAAAGAGAGAGGAAGGGCTTGAAAGTTTTCGCTGCCGCCAAGACAAGGAAAATAAAGAGATTGAATAAACGAAAGAAACTGCCTCTGTTTTCTTTGCGATTCTGCTGAGTTATCTTAGGCCTGACGATCGAACGCCCGACCGTAAACCAACCGCTCGGCCACGGGTGGCGTTAGTTTGTTCCACAAAGGTAAAACACGTTACAATATTCTATTGCTGCTCTTAATATGATCATCTGGCTATCTCTAGCAATGTACTGTGGAATCGTCCCAATTGTCCATTCGAGCAGCTATGCAATGGAGGTGCGTTTACTACGTCTATTTGGAATTGTTTTTTTTGAACATCGAAGTAATCGTCTCTGAATTAAAGGATGCTTCGTTGTCACAAAAAATTGTCTTTATTTTTGGAAAAATATTGAGTAATTGCAATATGGGGATAGTAATATCCGTTATTGTTCGGGATAACAAGGGTTGTACGACAGCAAATTTGGAAAACTTGTCCACGCAGGTCAGGAATAGCTTGTGGTCAGTGGAGAATATATCGATATGCAGCATTTCGCTGGGATAAGACGGAATAGGTGTTTGCCCAAGTTCTTGTTTTTTTGGGTGACGGTCGTACTTAGCTGTAGTGCAGACTTTGCAATTTAAGACGATTTCACTGGTTAATTTGGCCATTTTTTGGAAGTAATACTCCCGAAGTATTTGTTTGATATTTTCTTGCGCTGCTCTATATGCGCGATTATGTTCGGTATTAACAATCTGAATCTGATCATCTTTGTTGGTTATATCAGTAACCATGTTCTTGCAATGCCAAAACTTTGTTGTGGGGAAAAGTCGCCCTAATTCATGTTGAAAGGCGGCTAATGTAGGAAGATCGCAATGGAATGCATTTACAACATCACGGCTCACGACAAGCTTTAAGGATTCAAAGAGATCGTTCTTGTCTTTGAATTGTATCACATGGCGAGTTTTGCTGCCGAATAGAATTAGTCTCCGATGCAAGTTGTAGCGCGCCACTTCTAGGATTACTTGGTTCCTAAAAAGATTAACAGGCTTGTCTGTTGTCTCGATTGTGTAGGTCAAGGAAAGCTCACTCTGGACGGTGGCAGCACATGATTGAATTTCATCTTGTAGGGCATTCACATTTTGCCTTGATAAGGCATCTGCCACTAAGTTTTCTTTCCCTGGCTTGTAATGAATTTGAGCGTTACGTTCTTCAATAAATGCCATCCACTTTTTAATTCTCGCATTTGTGTTTTTTGGTGACACGGAAAATGTGAGCGGTTGGTGATCTGTAAAAATGTGCAACTCTCTGGTTCCATACAGGTAGTTCTGTAGTTTTCCAAGACCCCACACGATTGCCAACAACTCCTTTTCATTAGTGGCGTAGAGTGACTCACTTTGCTTTAATATTCGGGATATCATTGTTATTTGCCTCCTGCCCTGGGACAACACTGCTCCAATCCCGTCGGCAGAAGCGTCGCTTGTGAGGTCGAAAGGTTTTTGAATGTTCGGGTACATGAGTATGACATCCTCGGATGCCAGAATGTTTCTTAAGCGGTCAAAAGTGTGACGTTGCGATTCATCAAAGTCGATTGGGACCTTTTTGGACATGTGCTTGCTTACTTTTCCATTTTCACCTTTCAGTAAGTCGGTTAAAGGTCTTGCGATTGATGCAAAATCCTTAATAAACAACCTGTAATAACTAGCAAGGCCCAAAAACGATCTTAGTGAATAGAGGCTCTTTGGTTTTGGGTACACCTGAATTGCTTTGACCTTTTCGGTGTCAGTTTTTGTTCCGTCACTAGAAACGATGACACCCAAATACTCGACGCTTTCTTTAAAAAATTTTGTCTTTTCTTTCGACACTCTCATGTTAGCGTTGCAAAGCAGCTGGAGCACAGTGTCAATGTGTTTGACATGCTCGGCTTCATTTTCAAAATATACTAACGCATCATCTACGTAGACGTAGCATATTTTCCCGATTTGTTCCCTTAGAACATCATCGATTGCTCTCTGAAATATGCATCCGGCATTTTTCAAACCAAAGGGTAAGCAACAGAATTCGTATTTCCCTACGTTTACTGAGAACGCGCTCTTTTGTCAACATGCCATGCAGGACTGTTGTACGCAGACCGAGATGGGCTTATAATGCCGTCTTTCAACAATTGAGCGATTTCGTTATTAACAAAATCGGCTACACCCATAGGATATGGGTAAGATTTGGAGTAGACTTCTTGGTTGTCTACTGTGTGAATTGTGGCAATAAATGAAGTGTTAAATGGCAATGCCTCGTTAGAGGTCGAAAATGCGCCGATCCTGTTCAGTATTACCTTTTTAAATTCCTCTCTTACGCTATCAGGAACTATTATGTCATCAATGCGTGTGAAATTAACGCTATCGCAAGTAGGGTGTTGCAGTGCTTCCGCCGTACCGTTCCGTTACCCCTGCTTGCGTTAGCAAATCGAAGCCTATTATGGCATCAAAACTATCAAGGGTATCTAAAATAAAAAACGGGGCATTCTTTCCGAAAATTCTCATGAAGCATTTTTCTTTAATTTTATTGAACCCGTGTATGGAGTTCCCAGTAAATGGGGTGTCGACAAGTGTTATGTTTCTTAACTTCTTTATGGGTTTTACATAATTCTTTGCCGCCCCAGTGTCGATTAGAATTTTTAGTGTTCTACCAGCCAACTGTCGCTCGACGAACGGCAGTTGGGAGCGTTCTCTAAAAAATTTAGCAAATCATTGTCCGGTATAGAGTCGTTCTCATCGCTAGCCTACGCGCGTACTGTTGGTGTTGGGCCGAGTCTTTTTGAGAAATGTTGTTAACATTCTGGCGACTCTGTCCAGTCATACGTTCTGATGCGTTCTGTGTCTTTTGAGATACGCCGTAAGTGTCGCTACAGTGGGTTTTACCCCAACCAGTTTGCTGTCTCAGCTTGGAAACTGATAGATCAACATCCATCGGTTGTGCTTGGTCTTGGGCTCGAATTTGTTTACTGTTTGAGGTTGGTCCCTGCTCACCCTGTTGGGGTCTGTTTTGGACTTGTTTTCCTGTAAAATGGGGGTTTTTCTCAAAATGTTTTCCCTGTCTGGGCATTGAGCGATTCCCTTGCTTGTTATTTTACACCTGGGTGGCTTCTATCTTCAATTGCTTTAGCATACGTAGCAGCGAACATGCTCCTTTCTATGCTATTCTCAGCCTCGCGAGCCAGTGCTAAAGCCGAAGGCAAATCTTTGGGCTGTGCTGGTATAACTAGTGCCTTAATAGGCCTCCTCAGGCCTGCCATGAAGGCGTGCAGAGCATCGCTCCTTATTTCTGTATTAAGAATGACCGCTGCTTGCTCCTCATGCTTCATTTATTTGTAATAAGAGTGAGTTTTTTCTCAACCTCATCATAGTACTGCATTAATTATAGGTCTCCTTGACTGACCATTTCTAATTGATGCCTGAGAACGCGCAGAGATATGCCTCTATAGCTGATTGTCTCCAAGACACATATTCTTCATGGTCACCATTAAAATTCGGCACCGATTTCGCAGCGTCGAGTCTAACCTCACATCTAACGCTGGGGTCAATTGTTACGCTTTCGTACACCTGTACTTGGGGTGCTTCAATTCTTAGTGAGCTTACTTGGTTTCTCAGATGTTCGGGTTCGGCGTGAATCTCGGCTTTTATGCGTTGTTCTTGTGCGTCAAGCGCGTTGCTGACTGCGCTCTCTGCCTGTGCCTGAGGCCTATATTGTTCTATAATATCTTCGTCGCTATCAGATTCTTTTTTAAAGTCCCTATAGGACCAACTCATTGGCAGTGTCTAACACAGTGTTTTAGCGAATTCAATCTAACAATATAACCGCACACATTCAAACTCAAAATTAAATGCAATGCAAATAAATTCAATGCAAATTAGTTACAAATTCAATGCAAATTAGTTACAAATCTAATGCAAATTATTCATAAGATCACTTTATGCTGCCAATTGTATTTTTATTACTATTTTTATATATGTTTGGTTTCAAATTTATATATTATAATTTGTCTTTATTTGTGTGGATTCTTGGAGGGTAATCCGATTCCGGTTGGGCGCCAATTAAGATGTTGATTCCGTCCACTGGTTCCTGTTAGGAGTTGCCGTTGGTGGGGTCCAACTTATGGGTTGATTTATGTTGATTAGGATGAGATACGATTAGGTATCTGAATCACCATCCTTGTGGGTCAGCAATATATTAGCGATTATAATTTGTGTTACGGCCAAGTGCCGGAGTTATGTGTCTTTATTGTTAAAGGGTTATACAAAAATTGAATATGTTGAAGAAAATAAAAGAGAACTAAACCTAAGTACATAAATGGGAATATGAATCTAAAGCTAAATACGTAAGAAGTAAATATGTAAGGCGTATGGTGTCAGCATATTTATGTTTATATGGAACTCGACACATCGACGTTGCAGCTGCACAGATTGTTCTAAGACTTAGTGCGAAGGCAGTTCGTTGGATTGTTTGTTAACTTCACCCCTTCTAAGTTCATTGCCGTCCTCGGTGATGCATGACTCTTGGACGAATCTTTGCAGTTTTCAGCTGACTTCCTCTGGTACCTGCAGTAACCAGCTAAGACGAGGCTACAGAGCAAGAAGCTTACAAGTACTCCGATCGCGAACCAAACTTTGGGCGATCCGTTGGATAAGATGGGTTCCGTTGGCGTGTAACGTAGGGCCATCATCTACGCTGATACTCGCAAGCTTGTTGACAATAATTATCCCCTCGTCAACCCTTGTAATGGGCTCCAGGTGACTGGGCTGCGTGCGACATATAGCAGATTGCCTGAATGTAGTTCGCGAGAGCATGTGTCGTGCTTAGCCAGTTTGCAAAATGCTACGTGATTGTTGGTAACGCATTCTGTGACCGCCTTTACTCCGTCGTCGCATTCTGCCACTATGTTGTCGTGTCTCTGTACTATGGTGTCCCCATGTATCACAGGGAAATTAACCTTCTTACTTATTGAAATATTTTAATGTTGGACACAGCCATGAAATTAACTATGGAGACTGTTGTGAACAGTTCGGTAAAAATAGATTTTAAATCTCCTTGATCAAAAATGGCTGGGTTTATTATATTATATTTGGTAAGTGTGACAGTAAGCATAAGGTCTTGAATTTCTGTAATTAGCATTCTATTTCTTGCTAGTAAAGTTTCGTATAAGTGTGGGATATCGGTAATTTCACCACTTCTGGACTGTATTATTTTATTAACAGTATTTGTAAGTAAATTAATTTTTCCTTTGAGTTTCTGTGTCAATAATTATTTGTCTATTGTTAGATTGAATTAACTGTGCTTCTGTTATTTTAATTCTTTCCAAATCTGCCGCATCAGGCGTTCCCACCACAACCTTTAGCGCTGTGCCCAAAAAATTTAGACTTCTTGCTATCCTGTGGTGTATCATTAGCGCGGAAAAAAGATTTTTAACATGTTTTATGTCTACTTCTATAAATTTTCGCATGTTCGTCGAGGGAAATAACTCAGGCAGTTTTATCGTATCGTCTATGATTTTCGTGAATTCAGTCAGGTTCGTCGAATGTCTTAGGTAGCTGCGTTCCTCCCATATTAAAACATTGCCGTCTAGCACGGGAATGTAATTTGCATTGGAGTAGTCGGTAATGCGTGATTAACCTGTGGGGAATGTAAACAATGACTATAGTGACTTTGTGGTTTGATGTAGCATATAAAAAACTTGATCAAAATTACTTCAAATTGTCCCTATGGACCACCCTCCCCTTAATAAGTACAGAAGTTCCCAGGTCTGCTTGTACGCGTCCCTCAGAACACAACGGTGATAATTTGTTTTCCAACCTATTATTGTTTTTAATAAATACCTTATCGCCTACGTCAATTACCCTATTTTGCCTATCTGGGTTGCATCCGTTGAGTTGATCTTGTTGTGCTTTGTTTATTCTGTCTTTAATATTTTCCCGCAAAACAGTGTGTTGAGCATGGATAACGTCTATTGGCTTTTCTTCTGTAACCGAATGAATTGTTTTATTATATTCTATTGCTGCTCTTACTATGATCATCTGGCTATCTCTAGCAATGTACTGTGGAATCGTCCCACTTGTCCATTCGAGCAGCTATGCAATGGAGGTGCGTTTACTACGTCTATTTGGAATTGTTTTTTTTGAACATCGAAGTAATCGTCTCTGAATTAAAGGATGCTTCGTTGTCACAAAAAATTGTCTTTATTTTTGGAAAAATATTGAGTAATTGCAATATGGGGATAGTAATATCCGTTATTGTTCGGGATAACAAGGGTTGTACAACAGCAAATTTGGAAAACATGTCCACGCAGGTCAGGAATAGCTTGTGGTCAGTGGAGAATATATCGATATGCAGCATTTCGCTGGGATAAGACGGAATAGGTGTTTGCCCAAGTTCTTGTTTTTTTTGGTGACGGTCGTACTTAGCTGTAGTGCAGACTTTGCAATTTAAGACGATTTCACTGGTTAATTTCGCCATTTTTGGGAAGTAATACTCCCGAAGTATTTGTTTGATATTTTCTTGCGCTGCTCTATATGCGCGATTATGTTCGGTATTAACAATCTGAATCTGATCATCTTTGTTGGTTATATCAGTAACCATGTTCTTGCAATGCCAAAACTTTGTTGTGGGGAAAAGTCGCCCTAATTCATGTTGAAAGGCGGCTAATATAGGAAGATCGCAATGGAATGCATTTACAACATCACGGTTCACGACAAGCTTTAAGGATTCAAAGAGATCGTTCTTGTCTGTGAATTGTATCACATGGCGAGTTTTGCTGCCGAATAGAATAGTCTCCGATGCAAGTTGTAGCGCGCCACTTCTAGGATTGCTTGGTTCCTAAAAATATTAACAGGCTTGTCTGTTGTCTCGATTGTGTAGGTCAAGGAAAGCTCACTGTGGACGGTGGCAGCACATGATGGAATTTCATCTTGTAGGGCATTCACATTTTGCCTTGATAAGGCATCTGCCACTAAGTTTTCTTTCCCTGGCTTGTAATGAATTTGAGCGTTACGTTCTTCAATAAATGCCATCCACTTTTTAATTCTCGCATTTGTGTTTTTTGGTGACACGGAATATGTGAGCGGTTGGTGATCTGTAAAAATGTGCAACTCTCTGGTTCCATACAGGTAGTTCTGTAGTTTTTCAAGACCCCACACGATTGCCAACAACTCCTTTTCATTAGTGGCGTAGAGTGACTCACTTTGCTTTAATATTCGGGATATCATTGTTATTTGCCTCCTGCCCTGGGACAACACTGCTCCAATCCCGTCGGCAGAAGCGTCGCTTGTGAGGTCGAAAGGTTTTTGAAAGTTCGGGTACATGAGTATGACATCCTCGGATGCCAGAATGTTTCTTAAGCGGTCAAAAGTGTGACGTTGCTATTCATCAAAGTCTATTGGGACCTTTTTGGACATGTGTATGTCGGTTAAAGGTCTTGCGATTGATGCAAAATCCTTAATAAACGCCCTGTAATAACTAGCAAGGCCCAAAAACGATCTTAGTGAATAGAGGTTCTTTGGTTTGGGGTACTCCTGAATTGCCTTGACCTTTTCGGTGTCAATTTTTGTTCCGTCACTAGAAACGATGAAACCCAAATATTCGACGCTTTCTTTAAAAAATTTTGTCTTTTCTTTCGACACTCTCATGTTAGCGTTGCAAAGCAGCTGGAGCACAGTGTCAATGTGTTTGACATGCTCGGCTTCATTTTCAGAAAATATTAACATATCATCTACGTAGACGTAGCATATTTTCCCGATTTGTTCCCTTAGAACATCATCGATTGCTCTCTGAAATATGCATCCGGCATTTTTCAAACCAAAGGGTAAGCGACAGAATTCGTATTTCCCTACGTTTACTGAGAACGCGCTCTTTTGTCAACATGCCATGCAGGACTGTTGTACGCAGACCGAGATGGGCTTATAATGCCGTCTTTCAACAATTGAGCGATTTCGTTATTAACAAAATCGGCTACACCCATAGGATATGGGTAAGATTTGGAGTAGACTTCTTGGTTGTCTACTGTGTGAATTGTGGCAATAAATGAAGTGTTAAATGGCAATGCCTCGTTAGAGGTCGAAAATGCGCCGATCCTGTTCAGTATTACCTTTTTAAATTCCTCTCTTACGCTATCAGGAACTATTATGTCATCAATGCGTGTGAAATTAACGCTATCGCAAGTATGGTGTTGCAGTGCTTCCGCCGTACCGTTCCGTTACCCCTGCTTGCGTTAGCAAATCGAAGCCTATTATGGCATCAAAACTATCAAGGGTATCTAAAATAAAAAACGGGGCATTCTTTCCGAAAATTCTCATGAAGCATTTTTCTTTAATTTTATTGAACCCGTGTATGGAGTTCCCAGTAAATGGGGTGTCGACAAGTGTTATGTTTCTTAACTTCTTTATGGGTTTTACATAATTCTTTGCCGCCCCAGTGTCGATTAGAATTTTTAGTGTTCTACCAGCCAACTGTCGCTCGACGAACGGCAGTTGGGAGCGTTCTCTAAAAAATTTAGCAAATCATTGTCCGGTATAGAGTCGTTCTCATCGCTAGCCTACGCGCGTACTGTTGGTGTTGGGCCGAGTCTTTTTGAGAAATGTTGTTAACATTCTGGCGACTCTGTCCAGTCATACGTTCTGATGCGTTCTGTGTCTTTTGAGATTCGCCGTAGCAGCGAACATGCTCTTTTCTATGCTATTCTCAGCCTCGCGAGCCAGTGCTAAAGCCGAAGGCAAATCTTTGGGCTGTGCTGGTATAACTAGTGCCTTAATAGGCCTCCTCAGGCCTGCCATAAAGGCGTGTAGAGCATCGCTCCTTATTTCTGTATTAAGAATGACCGCTGCTTGCTCCTCATGCGTCATGGCAATTTTATTTGTAATAAGAGTGAGTTTTTTCTCAACCTCATCATAGTACTGCATTAATTCTAGGTCTCCTTGTCTGACCATTTCTAATTGATGCCTGAGAACGCGCAGAGACGTTTTATCGGCGTATGTGCAATCAAGTGTAGCAATGATTGCATCGAAATTTAGCACAGTGGTATGTGTGTAAGCACTGCGCTTTATTTTTTAAAATGATCACCCCCTGGTAATGTGTTTCACTCCCTTAGTATCCCTTGT
Source organism: Drosophila tropicalis (assembly GCF_018151085.1). NCBI lineage: Eukaryota > Metazoa > Arthropoda > Insecta > Diptera > Drosophilidae > Drosophila > Drosophila tropicalis. Next base: position 86,854 of record NW_027173124.1, on the reverse strand, counting down.
AGGCCTGATATGCCTCTATAGCTGATTGTCTCCAAGACACATATTCTTCATGGTCACCATTAAAATTCGGCACCGATTTAGCAGAGGCGAGTCTAACCTCACATCTAATGCTGGGGTCAATTGTTACGCTTTCGAACACCTGTACTTGGGGCGCTTCAATTCTAAGTGAGCTTACTTGGTTTCTCAGATGTTCGAGTTCGGCGTGAATCTCGCCTCTTATGCGTTGTTCTTGTGCCTTAAGCTCGGTGCTGCTAACTTTTAACGTTTGTGGATCCATTTCTGTTTGATAGAGTGCCTGAGGCCTAGATTGTACTATAATATCTTCGTCGCTATCAGATTTTTTTTAATGTTTCTAGAGGACCAACTCATTGGCAGTTGTCTAACACAGTGTTTTAGCGAATTCAATCTAACAATATAACCGCACACATTCAACCTCACTATTAAATTCAATGCAAATAATTTCAATGCAGATTAGTTACAAATTCAATGCAAATTAGTTACAAATCTAATGCAAATTACTCACAAGATCGTTCGTTTTTTCTATGATACTCTGAATTCACTCTTTGATATTTGTGTGCCTCTTGGTAGGCTGGAGCGGCTTAACAAACCTCCCTGGTTCTCTCGTGAGTTATCCAATTTGAAAAATGTGAAGACACGATATTATAAGAAGTTTCAAAAAACACGTCGTTCATCAGATTATGCTCTGTATACAGTCGCTCGTTCAAAATTCATGATGCTATAAGAATTATCTTCAGCGGTGTAAGCTTCAGTTTTCTTCCGACCCTAAACAATTTTATAACTTTGTTAATTCTAAACGTAAGACCTCTGTGCACCCATCTTTTTTGTCTTTTCAAAATAAAAAAGCAAGCACTGATCAGGCAATTGCCGATATGCGAGTTTTTTCAAAACAACTTATTCCTCAACGGAATATCGAGCAAGTCCGTATCCTTATCATTTAAAAAAGGCTAATTGCATTTTCAATCCAGTGATTGATGAAAGTTCTATTCTTAGCGAACTTAAATTAGTTAAACCTGTTTATTCTCCGGGGCAAGATGGTCTTCCTGGATGCGTACTCAGGTTCTGTGCAAACGCATTATGTAAACCCATTTTAAAATTATTTCTATTGTCTGTCGAATCTTCCTCTTTTCCATCTATTTGGAAGGAGTCGTATATCATTCCTCTGCATAAAAATGGCAAAAAGCCCGAAGCCTCTAACTATAGGGGTATCTCAAAATTGTCCGCTATTCCGAAAGCTTTTGAGAAAATTATAACTTCTCAATTGCAACATTTTTGCAGCTCTATTATTTCGCCATCCCAACATGGGTTTGTGAAACGTAGATCTACAACCACTAACCTTTTAGAATTTACATCAGTAATTATCAAGGGGTTTAAAAATGGTAAACAAACTGATGTAATATATACTGACTTTAGCAAAGCCTTTGATTCCGTTAATCATACCCTATTACTTTCTAAGCTGAGCGACATTGGGTTTCCACCCCTTTTCCTTTCTTGGGTTAGAGAATATTTAACAAATAGAAAACAGAAGGTACTTTTTAAGTCTTCTTTTTCCGCTTCCATTCCTGTGACTTCTGGTGTACCTCAAGGTAGTCATCTTGGCCCTCTGCTCTTCACACTATTCATTAACGATCTTCCATCAGTCATTGTTCATTCGCGTGTGCTTATGTATGCTGACGATGTCAAGCTTTGTCTTACTCATAAAGATACAGATTCATTTAGTCGACTACAAGCTGATCTTAAAAACTTTCAATCCTGGTGCCAGTTTAATCTACTAAATCTTAACACTACCAAATGTAAGGTAATGACTTTTTTCCGTAACTCTCCCCAACTGGTCACTTATTTTCTAAACAATAGCCCTTTAGAACGTTTAAATAATATAAATGATTTGGGCGTACTTATGGACCATAAGTTAAATTTTAACACCCACATTTCCACCACGGTCGCAAAGGCCAAGAGTGTCCTGGGTTTCATTAAAAGATGATCAAAAGAATTTGATGACCCCTATTCAACTAAAGTTCTTTTTACTTCGCTTGTCCGTCCTATTTTAGAGTATGGATCTTGCATTTGGTCACCTCAATATGAGTCGCACCAGATTAGACTTGAATCCGTTCAAAAGCAGTTTTTGCTATTTGCTCTTCGTGGCTTAAGCTGGGATCGCAATGTCAATTTGCCTTCGTATTCTAGTAGACTTCTCTTGATTAACCTTCCGTCCCTAACTAACCGTAGAATTATGCTTGGTGTTATTTTTATGCACAAGCTCCTAATTGGTGATATCGACTCGCCTGAGTTATTAGCTCAGGTAAATCTGTCGGTACCATGTAGACGGAGTAGACATCCTTTGATACCTTTATCCCTTAGTCGTTGTTCTTCTAACTATGCTATGCATGAACCTTTTAGGGTCCTCTGCTCTGATTACAACCTTCTATTCCCTGTAATCAGCTCAGAGTTTTCTATTAATATGCTTAAAACATCTATCCTATCCCATTTAGTTAATAGATAGCTATAGTATTATTTGTTTGTCTGTTTTTTCTATTGTGTATTTGTCCACGCGATTCGTGCCGTGCGTTATACGGCTGCACCCCTCGGTCGGTCGGGTGGGAGGTGGGCAGTTATCTGCTTGGGCTCGCACGTAACAGGCTATGTCCTGGTGTCGTAGGGTCCACTTGAACGTACTGCGCATAGTATCGTCAACGTCCGCTAAAAAAAAAAAAATCACTTTATGCTGCCAATTGTATTTTTATTACTATTTTTATATATGTTTGGTTTCAAATTTATATATTATAATTTGTCTTTATTTTTTTCGAACAGTCACTTACATGTTGGTAGGGTGTGGATTCTTGGAGGGTAATCCAATTCCGGTTGGGCGCCAATTAAGATGTTGGGTCCGCCCACTGGTTCCTGTTGAGGTTTACTGTTTATAGGATCCAACCTTATGAGATGATTTAGGTTGATTAGGATGAGATACGATTAAGTTTCTGAATCACAGACCTTGTGGATCAGCAATATATTAGAGATTATAATTCGTGTTACGGCCAAGTGCCGGAGTTATGTGTCTTTTGTTTAGATGGTTATACAAAACTGAATATGTTGAAGGAAATAAAAGAGAACTAAACCTAAGTACATAAATGGGAATATGAATCTAAAGCTAAGTACATAAGAAGTAAATATCTAAGGCGTATGGTCATGCTATGGGATCTTGGTCAGACGCTGTGTCAGCATATTTATGTTTATATGGAATTCGTCACATCGACGTTGCAGCTGCACAGATTGTTCTAAGACTTAGTGCGAAGGCAGTTCGTTGGATTGTTTGTTAACTTCTCCCCTTCTAAGTTCATTGCCGTCCTCGGTGATGCATGACTCTTGGACGAATCTTTGCAGTTTAGCAGCTGACTTCCTCTGGTACCTGCAGTAACCAGCTACGACGAGGCTACAGAGCAAGAAGCTTACAAGTACTCCGATCGCGAACCAAACCTTGGGCGATCCGTTGGATATCAAATCATCATTCAACTCCCGGATGGCGTTTAGGTTGAGTTCATTCATTCGCTGTAGCAGAGGTAGACTTAACACATGATCGTGTCACGTTATATACAGCAAAGGGGAAGCCGGGATGCCAGGAACCTTGCTTACGACCTTGTTGTGGTTGAGGTACATGGTCGCGTTTATCGTAGCGCTTTTCTCAAACGTTATAAGATGGGTTCCGTTGGCGTGTATGCTAATACTCGCAAGCTTGTTGACAATAATTATCCCCTCGTCAACCCTTGTAATGGGCTCCAGGTGACTGGGCTGCGTGCGACATATTGCAGATTGCCCTGAATGTAGTACGCGAGAGCATGTGTCGTGCTTAGCCAGTTTGCAAAATGTTACGTGATTGTTGGTAACGCATTCTGTGACCGCCTTTACTTCGTCGTCGCATTCTACCACTATGTTGTCGTGTATCTGTAGTATGGTGTCCCCATGTATCACAGGGAAAATAATGACCTTCTTACATAAAAGTTTAATTCTAGGGTAATCTATAATCATATGTATGGTACTATCGGATTGAAATATTTTAATGTTGGACACAGCCATTAAATTAACTATGGAGACTGTTGTGAACATTTCGGTAAAAATAGATTTTAAATCTCCTTGATCAAAAATGGCTGGGTTTATTATATTAGATTTGGTAAGTGTGACAGTAAGCATAAGGTCTTGAATTTCTGTAATTAGCATTCTATTTCTTGCTAGTAAAGTTTCGTATAAGTGTGGGATATCGGTAATTTCACCACTTCTGGACTATATTATTTTATTAACAGTATTTGTAAGTAAATTAATTTTTCCTTTGAGTTTCTGTGTTAATTATTATTTGTCTATTGTTAGATTGAATTAACTGTGCTTCTGTTATTTTAATTCTTTCCAAATCTGCCGCATCAGGCGTTACTACCACAACCTTTAGCGCTGTGCCCAAAAAATCTAGACTTCTTGCTATCCTGTGGCGGACAAAAGATTTTTAACATGTTTTATGTCTGCTTCTATAAATTTTCGCATGTTCCTCAAGGGAAATAACTCAGCCAGTTTTATCATATCGTTTATGATTTTCGTGAATTCAGTCAGGTTCGTCGAATCTCTTAGGTAGCTGAGTTCCTCCCATATTAAAACATTGCCGTCTAGCACGGGAATGTAATTTGCATTGGAGTAGTCGGTAATGCGTGATTAACCTGCGGGGAATGTAAACAATGACTATAGTGACTTTGTGGTTTGATGTAGCATATAAAGAACTTGATCAAAATTACTTCAAATTGTCCTTATGGACCACCCTCCACTTAATAAGTACAGAAGTTCCCAGATCTGCTTGTACGCGTCCCTCAGAACACAACGGTGATAATTTGTTTTCCAACCTTTTATTGTTCTTAATAAATACCTTATCGCCTACGTCAAATACCCTATTTTGCCTATCTGGGTTGCATCTGTTGAGTTGATCTTGTTGTGCTTTGTTTATTCTGTCTTTGCGGTGACGGTGACGGTCGTATTTAGCTGTAGTGCAGACTTTGCAATTTAAAACGATATCATTGGTTAATTTGGCCATTTTTGGGAAGTAATACTCCCGAAGTATTTGTTTGATATTTTCTTGCGCTGCTCTATATGCGCGATTATGTTCGGTATTAACAATCTGAATCTGATCATCTTTGTTGGTTATATCAGTAACCATGTTCTTGCAATGCCAAAACTTTGTTGTGGGGAAAAGTCGCCCTAATTCATGTTGAAAGGCGGCTAATGTAGGAAGATCGCAATGGAATGCATTTACAACATCATGGTTCACGACAAGCTTTAAGGATTCAAAGAGATCGTTCTTGTCTGTGAATTGTATCACATGGCGAGTTTTGCTGCCGAATAGAATAGTCTCCGATGCAAGTTGTAGCGCGCCACTTCTAGGATTGCTTGGTTCCTAAAAAGATTAACAGGCTTGTCTGTTGTCTCGATTGTGAAGGTCAAGGAAAGCTCACTGTGGACGGTGGCAGCACATGATTGAATTTCATCTTGTAGGGCATTCACATTTTGCCTTGATAAGGCATCTGCCACTAAGTTTTCTTTCCCTGGCTTGTAATGAATTTAAGCGTTACGTTCTTCAATAAATGCCATCCACTTTTTAATTCTCGAATTTGTGTTTTTTTGTGACACGGAAAATGTGAGCGGTTGGTGATCTGTAAAAATGTGCAACTCTCTGGTTCCATACAGGTAGTTCTGTAGTTTTCCAAGACCCCACACGATTGCCAACAACTCCTTTTCATTAGTGGCGTAGAGTGACTCACTTTGCTTTAATATTCGGGATATCATTGTTATTGGCCTCCTGCCCTGGGACAACACTGCTCCAATCCCGTCGGCAGAAGCGTCGCTTGTGAGGTCGAAAGGTTTTTGAATGTTCGGGTACATGAGTATGACATCCTCGGATGCCAGAATGTTTCTTAAGCGGTCAAAAGTGTGACGTTGCGATTCATCAAAGTCGATTGGGACCTTTTTGGACATGTGCTTGCTTACTTTTCCATTTTCACCTTTCAGTAAGTCGGTTAAAGGTCTTGCGATTGATGCAAAATCCTTAATAAACAACCTGTAATAACTAGCAAGGCCCAAAAACGATCTTAGTGAATAGAGGCTCTTTGGTTTTGGGTACACCTGAATTGCTTTGACCTTTTCGGTGTCAGTTTTTGTTCCGTCACTAGAAACGATGACACCCAAATACTCGACGCTTTCTTTAAAAAATTTTGTCTTTTCTTTCGACACTCTCATATTAGCGTTGCAAAGCAGCTGGAGCACAGTGTCAATGTGTTTGACATGCTCGGCTTCATTTTCAAAATATACTAACGCATCATCTACGTAGACGTAGCATATTTTCCCGATTTGTTCCCTTAGAACATCATCGATTGCTCTCTGAAATATGCATCCGGCATTTTTCAAACCAAAGGGTAAGCGACAGAATTCGTATTTCCCTACGTTTACTGAGAACGCGCTCTTTTGTCAACATGCCATGCAGGACTGTTGTACGCAGACCGAGATGGTCTTATAATGCCGTCTTTCAACAATTGAGCGATTTCGTTATTAACAAAATCGGCTACACCCATAGGATATGGGTAAGACTTGGAGTACACTTCTTGGTTGTCTACTGTGTGAATTGTGGCAATAACTAAAGTGTGATATGCCAATGCCTCGTTAGAGGTCGAAAATGCGCCGATCCTGTTCAGTATTACCTTTTTAAATCCCTCTCTTACGCTATCAGGAACTATTATGTCATCAATGCGTGTGAAATTAACGCTATCGCAAGTATGGTGTTGCAGTGCTTCCGCCGTACCGTTCCGTTACCCCTGCTTGCGTTAGCAAATCGAAGCCTATTATGGGATCAAAAGTATCAAGGGTATCTAAAATGAAAAACGGGGCATTCTTTCCGAAAATTCTCATGAAGCATTTTTCTTTAATTTTACTGGACCCGTGTATGGAGTTCACAGTAAATGGGGTGTCGACAAGTGTTATGTTTCTTAACTTCTTTATGGGTTTTACATAATTCTTTGCCGCCCCAGTGTCGATTAGAATTTTTAGTGTTCTACCAGCCAACTGTCGCTCGACGAACGGTAGTTGGGAGCGTTCTCTAAAAAATTTAGCAAATCATTGTCCGGTATAGAGTCGTTCTCATCGCTAGCCTCTGCGACGGCGGACTCTGCTATACGTACGTATTGTTGGTGTTGGGCCGAGTCTTTTTGAGAAATGTTGTTAACATTCTGGCGACTCTGTTCAGTCATACGTTCTGATGCGTTCTGTCTCTTTTGAGATTCGCCGTAAGTGGCGCTACAGTCGGTTTTACCCCAACCAGTTTGCTGTCTCAGCTTGGAAACTGATACATCAACATCCATCGGTTGTGCTTGGTCTTGGGCTCGAATTTGTTTACTGTTTGCGGTTGGTCCCTGCTCCCACTTTGGGGTCTGTTTTGGACTTGTTTTCCTGTAAAATGGGGGTTTTTCTCAAAATGTTTTCCCTGTCTGGGCATTGAGCGATTCCCTTGCTTGTTATTTTACCCCTGGGTGGCTCCTATCTTCAATTGCTTTAGCATACGTAGCAGCGAACATGCTCCTTTCTATGCTATTCTCAGCCTCGCGAGCCAGTGCTAAAGCCTAAGGCAAATCTTTGGGCTGTGCTGGTATCACTAGTGCCTTAATAGGCCTCCTCAGGCCTGCCATGAAGGCGTGCAGAGCATCGCTCCTTATTTCTGTATTAAGAATGACCGCTGCTTGCTCCTCATGCGTCATGGCAATTTTATTTGTAATAAGAGTGAGTTTTTTCTCAACCTCATCATAGTACTGCATTAATTCTAGGTCTCCTTGACTGACCATTTCTACGACCTTGTTGTGGTTGAGGTACATGGTCCCGTTTATCGTAGCGCTTTTCTCAAACGTTATAAGATGGGTTCCGTTGGCGTGTATGCTAATACTCGCAAGCTTGTTGACAATAATTATCCCCTCGTCAACCCTTGTAATGGGCTCCAGGTGACTGGGCTGCGTGCGACATATTGCAGATTGCCCTGAATGTAGTACGCGAGAGCATGTGTCGTGCTTAGCCAGTTTGCAAAATGTTACGTGATTGTTGGTAACGCATTCTGTGACCGCCTTTACTTCGTCGTCGCATTCTACCACTATGTTGTCGTGTATCTGTAGTATGGTGTCCCCATGTATCACACGGAAAATAATGACCTTCTTACATAAAAGTTTAATTCTAGGGTAATCTATAATCATATGTATGGTACTATCGGATTGAAATATTTTAATGTTGGACACAGCCATTAAATTAACTATGGAGACTGTTGTGAACATTTCGGTAAAAATAGATTTTAAATCTCCTTGATCAAAAATGGCTGGGTTTATTATATTAGATTTGGTAAGTGTGACAGTAAGCATAAGGTCTTGAATTTCTGTAATTAGCATTCTATTTCTTGCTAGTAAAGTTTCGTATAAGTGTGGGATATCGGTAATTTCACCACTTCTGGACTATATTATTTTATTAACAGTATTTGTAAGTAAATTAATTTTTCCTTTGAGTTTCTGTGTTAATTATTATTTGTCTATTGTTAGATTGAATTAACTGTGCTTCTGTTATTTTAATTCTTTCCAAATCTGCCGCATCAGGCGTTACTACCACAACCTTTAGCGCTGTGCCCAAAAAATCTAGACTTCTTGCTATCCTGTGGCGGACAAAAGATTTTTAACATGTTTTATGTCTGCTTCTATAAATTTTCGCATGTTCCTCAAGGGAAATAACTCAGCCAGTTTTATCATATCGTTTATGATTTTCGTGAATTCAGTCAGGTTCGTCGAATCTCTTAGGTAGCTGAGTTCCTCCCATATTAAAACATTGCCGTCTAGCACGGGAATGTAATTTGCATTGGAGTAGTCGGTAATGCGTGATTAACCTGCGGGGAATGTAAACAATGACTATAGTGACTTTGTGGTTTGATGTAGCATATAAAGAACTTGATCAAAATTACTTCAAATTGTCCTTATGGACCACCCTCCACTTAATAAGTACAGAAGTTCCCAGATCTGCTTGTACGCGTCCCTCAGAACACAACGGTGATAATTTGTTTTCCAACCTTTTATTGTTCTTAATAAATACCTTATCGCCTACGTCAAATACCCTATTTTGCCTATCTGGGTTGCATCTGTTGAGTTGATCTTGTTGTGCTTTGTTTATTCTGTCTTTGCGGTGACGGTGACGGTCGTATTTAGCTGTAGTGCAGACTTTGCAATTTAAAACGATATCATTGGTTAATTTGGCCATTTTTGGGAAGTAATACTCCCGAAGTATTTGTTTGATATTTTCTTGCGCTGCTCTATATGCGCGATTATGTTCGGTATTAACAATCTGAATCTGATCATCTTTGTTGGTTATATCAGTAACCATGTTCTTGCAATGCCAAAACTTTGTTGTGGGGAAAAGTCGCCCTAATTCATGTTGAAAGGCGGCTAATGTAGGAAGATCGCAATGGAATGCATTTACAACATCATGGTTCACGACAAGCTTTAAGGATTCAAAGAGATCGTTCTTGTCTGTGAATTGTATCACATGGCGAGTTTTGCTGCCGAATAGAATAGTCTCCGATGCAAGTTGTAGCGCGCCACTTCTAGGATTGCTTGGTTCCTAAAAAGATTAACAGGCTTGTCTGTTGTCTCGATTGTGAAGGTCAAGGAAAGCTCACTGTGGACGGTGGCAGCACATGATTGAATTTCATCTTGTAGGGCATTCACATTTTGCCTTGATAAGGCATCTGCCACTAAGTTTTCTTTCCCTGGCTTGTAATGAATTTAAGCGTTACGTTCTTCAATAAATGCCATCCACTTTTTAATTCTCGAATTTGTGTTTTTTTGTGACACGGAAAATGTGAGCGGTTGGTGATCTGTAAAAATGTGCAACTCTCTGGTTCCATACAGGTAGTTCTGTAGTTTTCCAAGACCCCACACGATTGCCAACAACTCCTTTTCATTAGTGGCGTAGAGTGACTCACTTTGCTTTAATATTCGGGATATCATTGTTATTGGCCTCCTGCCCTGGGACAACACTGCTCCAATCCCGTCGGCAGAAGCGTCGCTTGTGAGGTCGAAAGGTTTTTGAATGTTCGGGTACATGAGTATGACATCCTCGGATGCCAGAATGTTTCTTAAGCGGTCAAAAGTGTGACGTTGCGATTCATCAAAGTCGATTGGGACCTTTTTGGACATGTGCTTGCTTACTTTTCCATTTTCACCTTTCAGTAAGTCGGTTAAAGGTCTTGCGATTGATGCAAAATCCTTAATAAACAACCTGTAATAACTAGCAAGGCCCAAAAACGATCTTAGTGAATAGAGGCTCTTTGGTTTTGGGTACACCTGAATTGCTTTGACCTTTTCGGTGTCAGTTTTTGTTCCGTCACTAGAAACGATGACACCCAAATACTCGACGCTTTCTTTAAAAAATTTTGTCTTTTCTTTCGACACTCTCATATTAGCGTTGCAAAGCAGCTGGAGCACAGTGTCAATGTGTTTGACATGCTCGGCTTCATTTTCAAAATATACTAACGCATCATCTACGTAGACGTAGCATATTTTCCCGATTTGTTCCCTTAGAACATCATCGATTGCTCTCTGAAATATGCATCCGGCATTTTTCAAACCAAAGGGTAAGCGACAGATTTCGTATTTCCCTACGTTTACTGAGAACGCGCTCTTTTGTCAACATGCCATGCAGGACTGTTGTACGCAGACCGAGATGGTCTTATAATGCCGTCTTTCAACAATTGAGCGATTTCGTTATTAACAAAATCGGCTACACCCATAGGATATGGGTAAGACTTGGAGTACACTTCTTGGTTGTCTACTGTGTGAATTGTGGCAATAACTAAAGTGTTATATGCCAATGCCTCGTTAGAGGTCGAAAATGCGCCGATCCTGTTCAGTATTACCTTTTTAAATCCCTCTCTTACGCTATCAGGAACTATTATGTCATCAATGCGTGTGAAATTAACGCTATTGCAAGTATGGTGTTGCAGTGCTTCCGCCGTACCGTTCCGTTACCCCTGCTTGCGTTAGCAAATCGAAGCCTATTATGGGATCAAAAGTATCAAGGGTATCTAAAATGAAAAACGGGGCATTCTTTCCGAAAATTCTCATGAAGCATTTTTCTTTAATTTTACTGGACCCGTGTATGGAGTTCACAGTAAATGGGGTGTCGACAAGTGTTATGTTTCTTAACTTCTTTATGGGTTTTACATAATTCTTTGCCGCCCCAGTGTCGATTAGAATTTTTAGTGTTCTACCAGCCAACTGTCGCTCGACGAACGGTAGTTGGGAGCGTTCTCTAAAAAATTTAGCAAATCATTGTCCGGTATAGAGTCGTTCTCATCGCTAGCCTCTGCGACGGCGGACTCTGCTATACGTACGTATTGTTGGTGTTGGGCCGAGTCTTTTTGAGAAATGTTGTTAACATTCTGGCGACTCTGTTCAGTCATACGTTCTGATGCGTTCTGTCTCTTTTGAGATTCGCCGTAAGTGGCGCTACAGTCGGTTTTACCCCAACCAGTTTGCTGTCTCAGCTTGGAAACTGATAGATCATCATCCATCGTTTGTGCTTGGTCTTGGGCTCGAATTTGTTTACTGTTTGCGGTTGGTCCCTGCTCCCACTTTGGGGTCTGTTTTGGACTTGTTTTCCTGTAAAATGGGGGTTTTTCTCAAAATGTTTTCCCTGTCTGGGCATTGAGCGATTCCCTTGCTTGTTATTTTACCCCTGGGTGGCTCCTATCTTCAATTGCTTTAGCATACGTAGCAGCGAACATGCTCCTTTCTATGCTATTCTCAGCCTCGCGAGCCAGTGCTAAAGCCTAAGGCAAATCTTTGGGCTGTGCTGGTATCACTAGTGCCTTAATAGGCCTCCTCAGGCCTGCCATGAAGGCGTGCAGAGCATCGCTCCTTATTTCTGTATTAAGAATGACCGCTGCTTGCTCCTCATGCGTCATGGCAATTTTATTTGTAATAAGAGTGAGTTTTTTCTCAACCTCATCATAGTACTGCATTAATTCTAGGTCTCCTTGACTGACCATTTCTAATTGATGCCTGAGAACGCGCAGAGACGTTTTATCGGCGTATGTGCAATCAAGTGTAGCAATGATTGCATCGAAATTTAGCACAGTGTTATGTAAGGTAAGCACTGCGCTTTATTTTTTAAAATGATCACCGCCTAACGGTAATGTGTTTCACCCCCATAGTATCCCTTGTAGGCCTGATATGCCTCTATAGCTGATTGGCTCCAAGACACATATTCTTCATGGTCAACATTAAAATTCGGCACCGATTTCGCAGCGTCGAGTCTAACCTCACATCTAATGCTGGGGTCAATTGTTACGCTTTCGTACACCTGTACTTGGGGCGCTTCAATTCTAAGTGAGCTTACTTGGTTTCTCAGATGTTCGAGTTCGGCGTGAATCTCGGCTCTTATGCGTTGTTCTTGTGCGTCAAGCGCGGTGCTGACTGCGCTCTCTATTATAACATTTAACGTTTGTGGATCCATTTCTGTTTGATCGAGTGCCTGAGGCATATATTGTTCTATTATATCTTCATCGCTATCAGATTCTTTTTTAAAGTCCCTATAGGACCAACTCATTGGCAGTTGTCTAACACAGTGTTTTAGCGAATTCAATCTAACAATATAACCGCACACATTCAAACTCAAAATTAAATTCAATGCAAATAAATTCAATGCAAATTAGTTACAAATTCAATGCAAATTAGTTACAAATCTAATGCAAATTATTCATAAGATCACTTTATGCTGCCAATTGTATTTTTATTACTATTTTTATGTATGTTTGGTTTCAAATTTATATATTATAATTTGTCTTTATTTTTTCCGAACAGTCACTTACATGTTGGTAGGGTGTGGATTCTTGGAGGGTAATCCAATTCCGGTTGGGCGCCAATTAAGATGTTGATTCCGTCCACTGGTTCCTGTTAGGAGTTGCCGTTGGTGGGATCCAACTTATGGGTTGATTTATGTTGATTAGGATGAGATACTATTAGGTATCTGAATCACCGTCCTTGTGGATCAGCAATATATTAGCGATGTTATGTGTCTTTATTGTTAAAGTGTTATACAAAAATTGAATATGTTGAAGAAAATAAAAGAGAACTAAACCTTAGTACATAAATGGGAATATGAATCTAAAGCTAAATACATAAGAAGTAAATATGTAAAGCGTATGGTCATGCTATGGGATCTTGGTCAGACGCTGTGTTAGCATATTTATGTTTATATGGAACTCGACACATCGACGTTGCAGCTGCACAGATTGTTCTAAGACTTAGTGCGAAGGCAGTTCGTTGGATTGTTTGTTAACTTCACCCCTTCTAAGTTCATTGCCGTCCTCGGTGATGCATGACTCTTGGAAGATTCTTTGCAGTTTTCAGCTGACTTCCTAAGACGAGGCTACAGAGCAATAAGCTTACAAGTACTCCGATCGCGAACCAAACTTTGGGCGATCCGTTGGATATCGTAGTGCTGTTCTCAAACGTTATAAGATGGGTTCCGTTGGCGTGTAACGTAGGGCCATCATCTACGCTGATACTCGCAAGCTTGTTGACAATAATTATCCCCTCGTCAACCCTTGTAATGGGCTCCAGGTGACTGGGCTGCGTGCGACATATTGCAGATTGCCCTGAATGTAGTCCGCGAGAGCATGTGTCGTGCTTAGCCAGTTTGCAAAATGCTACGTGATTGTTGGTAACGCATTCTGTGACCGCCTTTACTCCGTCGTCGCATTCTACCGCTATGTTGTCGTGTATCTGTAGTATGGTGTCCCCATATATCACAGGGAAAATAATGACCTTCTTACATAAAAGTTTAATTCTAGGGTAATCTATAATTATATGTATGGTACTATCGGATTGAAATATTTTAATGTTGGACACAGCCATTAAATTAACTATGGAGACTGTTGTGAACATTTCGGTAAAAATAGATTTTAAATCTCCTTGATCAAAAATGGCTGGGTTTATAATATTAGATTTGGTAAGTGTGACAGTAAGCATAAGGTCTTGAATTTCTGTAATTAGCATTCTATTTCTTGCTAGTAAAGTTTCGTATAAGTGTGGGATATCGGTAATTTCACCACTTCTGGACTGTATTATTTTATTAACAGTATTTGTAAGTAAATTAATTTTTCCTTTGAGTTTCTGTGTTAATTATTATTTGTCTATTGTTAGATTGAATTAACTGTGCTTCTGTTATTTTAATTCTTTCCAAATCTGCCGCATCAGGCGTTCCTACCACAACCTTTAGCGCTGTGCCCAAAAAATCTAGACTTCTTGCTATCCTGTGGCGGACAAAAGATTTTTAACATGTTTTATGTCTGCTTCTATAAATTTTCGCATGTTCGTCAAGGGAAATAACTCAGCCAGTTTTATCGTATCGTCTATGATTTTCGTGAATTCGTAGCAGCGAACATGCTCCTTTCTATGCTATTCTCAGCCTCGCGAGCCAGTGCTAAAGCCTAAGGCAAATCTTTGGGCTGTGCTGGTATCACTAGTGCCTTAATAGGCCTCCTCAGGCCTGCCATGAAGGCGTGCAGAGCATCGCTCCTTATTTCTGTATTAAGAATGACCGCTGCTTGCTCCTCATGCGTCATGGCAATTTTATTTGTAATAAGAGTGAGTTTTTTCTCAACCTCATCATAGTACTGCATTAATTCTAGGTCTCCTTGACTGACCATTTCTAATTGATGCCTGAGAACGCGCAGAGACGTTTTATCGGCGTATGTGCAATCAAGTGTAGCAATGATTGCATCGAAATTTAGCACAGTGTTATGTAAGGTAAGCACTGCGCTTTATTTTTTAAAATGATCACCGCCTAACGGTAATGTGTTTCACCCCCATAGTATCCCTTGTAGGCCTGATATGCCTCTATAGCTGATTGGCTCCAAGACACATATTCTTCATGGTCACCATTAAAATTCGGCACCGATTTCGCAGCGTCGAGTCTAACCTCACATCTAATGCTGGGGTCAATTGTTACGCTTTCGTACACCTGTACTTGGGGCGCTTCAATTCTTAGTGAGCTTACTTGGTTTCTCAGATGTTCGAGTTCGGCGTGAATCTCGTCTCTTATGCGTTGTTCTTGTGCGTCAAGCGCGGTGCTGACTGCGCTCTCTATTATAACATTTAACGTTTGTGGATCCATTTCTGTTTGATCGAGTGCCTGAGGCCTATATTGTTCTATAATATCTTCGTCGCTATCAGATTCTTTTTTAAAGTCCCTATAGGACCAACTCATTGGCAGTTGTCTAATACAGTGTTTTAGCGAATTCAATCTAACAATATAACCGCACACATTCAAACTCAAAATTAAATTCAATGCAAATAAATTCAATGCAAATTAGTTACAAATTCAATGCAAATTAGTTACAAATCTAATGCAAATTATTCATGAGATCACTTTATGCTGCCAATTGTATTTTTTATTACTATTTTTATATATTATAATTTGTCTTTATTTTTTCCGAACAGTCACTTACATGTTGGTAGGGTGTGGAATCTTGGAGGGTAATCCAATTCCGGTTGGGCGCCAATTAAGATGTTAATTCCGTCCACTGGTTCCTGTTAGGAGTTTCCGTTGGTGGGATCCAACTTATGGGTTGATTTATGTTGATTAGGTTGAGATACGATTAGGTATCTGAATCACCGTCCTTGTGGATCAGCAATATATTAGCGATTATAATTTGTGTTACGGCCAAGTGCCGGAGTTATGTGTCTTTATTGTTAAAGGGTTATACAAAAATTGAATATGTTGAAGAAAATAAAAGAGAACTAAACCTAAGTACATAAATGGGAATATGAATCTAAAGCTAAATACATAAGAAGTAAATATGTAAGGCGTATGGTCATGTATGGGATCTTGGTCAGACGCTGTGTTAGCATATTTATGTTTATATGGAACTCGACACATCGACGTTGCAGCTGCACAGATTGTTCTAAGACTTAGTGCGAAGGCAGTTCGTTGGATTGTTTGTTAACTCCACCCCTTCTAAGTTCATTGCCGTCCTCGGTGATGCATGACTCTTGGACGAATCTTTGCAGTTTTCAGCTGACTTCCTCTGGTACCTGCAGAAACCAGCTAAGAAGAGGCTACAGAGCAAGAAGCTTACAAGTACTCCGATCGCGAACCAAACTTTGGGCGATCCGTTGGATATCGAAACGTTATAAGATGGGTTCCGTTAGCGTGTAACGTAGGGCCATCATCTACGCTGATACTCGCAAGCTTGTTGACAATAATTATCCCCTCGTCAACCCTTGTAATGGGCTCCAGGTGACTGGGCTGCGTGCGACATATTGCAGATTGCCCTGAATGTAGTCCGCGAGAGCATGTGTCGTGCTTAGCCAGTTTGCAAAATGCTACGTGATTGTTGGTAACGCATTCTGTGACCGCCTTTACTTCGTCGTCGCATTCTACCACTATGTTGTCGTGTATCTGTAGTATGGTGTCCCCATATATCACAGGGAAAATAATGACCTTCTTACATAAAAGTTTAATTCTAGGGTAATCTATAATTATATGTATGGTACTATCGGATTGAAATATTTTAATGTTGGACACAGCCATTAAATTAACTATGGAGACTGTTGTGAACATTTCGGTAAAAATATATTAGATTGTTGATGGGTTTATTATATTAGATTTGGTAAGTATGACAATAAGCATAAGGTCTTGAATTTCTGTAATTAGCATTCTATTTCCTGCTAGTAAAGTTTCGTATAAGTGTGGGATATCGGTAATTTCACCACTTCTGGACTGTATTATTTTATTAACAGTATTTGTAAGTAAATTAATTTTTCCTTTGAGTTTCTGTGTTAATTATTATTTGTCTATTGTTAGATTGAATTAACTGTGCTTCTGTTATTTTAATTCTTTCCAAATCTGCCGCGTCAGGCGTTCCTACCACAACCTTTAGCGCTGTGCCCAAAAAATCTAGACTTCTTGCTATCCTGTGGTGTATCATTACCGCGGACAAAAGATTTTTAACATGTTTTATGTCTACTTCTATAAATTTTCGCATGTTCGTCAAGGGAAATAACTCAGCCAGTTTTATCGTATCGTCTATGATTTTCGTGAATTCGTAGCAGCGAACATGCTCCTTTCTATGCTATTCTCAGCCTCGCGAGCCAGTGCTAAAGCCTAAGGCAAATCTTTGGGCTGTGCTGGTATCACTAGTGCCTTAATAGGCCTCCTCAGGCCTGCCATGAAGGCGTGCAGAGCATCGCTCCTTATTTCTGTATTAAGAATGACTGCTGCTTGCTCCTCATGCATCATGGCAATTTTATTTGTAATAAGAGTGAGTTTTTTCTCAACCTCATCATAGTACTGCATTAATTCTAGGTCTCCTTGACTGACCATTTCTAATTGATGCCTGAGAACGCGCAGAGACGTTTTATCGGCGTTTGTGCAATCAAGTGTAGCAATGATTGCATCGAAATTTAGCACAGTGTTATGTAAGGTAAGCACTGCGCTTTATTTTTTAAAATGATCACCGCCTAACGGTAATGTGTTTCACCCCCATAGTATCCCTTGTAGGCCTGATATGCCTCTATAGCTGATTGTCTCCAAGACACATATTCTTCATGGTCACCATTAAAATTCGGCACCGATTTCGCAGCGTCGAGTCTAACCTCACATCTAATGCTGGGGTCAATTGTTACGCTTTCGTACACCTGTACTTGGTGCGCTTCAATTCTTAGTGAGCTTACTTGGTTTCTCAGATGTTCGAGTTAGGCGTGAATCTCGGCTCTTATGCGTTGTTCTTGTGCGTCAAGCGCGGTGCTGACTGCGCTCTCTATTATAACATTTAACGTTTGTGGATCCATTTCTGTTTGATCGAGTGCCTGAGGCCTTTATTGTTCTATAATATCTTCGTCGCTATCAGATTCTTTTTTAAAGTCCCTATAGGACCAACTCATTGGCAGTTGTCTAACACAGTGTTTTAGCGAATTCAATCTAACAATATAACCGCACATTCAAACTCAAAATTAAATTCAATGCAAATAAATTCAATGCAAATTAGTTACAAATTCAATGCAAATTAGTTACAAATCTAATGCAAATTATTCATGAGATCACTTTATGCTGCCAATTGTATTTTTTATTACTATTTTTATATATTACAATTTGTCTTTATTTTTTCCGAACAGTCACTTACATGTTGGTAGGGTGTGGATTCTTGGAGGGTAATCCAATTCCGGTTGGGCGCCAATTAAGATGTTGATTCCGTCCACTGGTTCCTGTTAGGAGTTGCCGTTGGTGGGATCCAACTTATGGGTTGATTTATGTTGATTAGGTTGAGATACGATTAGGTATCTGAATCACCGTCCTTGTGGATCAGCAATATATTAGCGATAATAATTTGTGTTACGGCCAAGTGACGGAGTTATGTGTCTTTATTGTTAAAGTGTTATACAAAAATTGAATATGTTGAAGAAAATAAAAGAGAACTAAACCTAAGTACATAAATGGGAATATGAATCTAAAGCTAAATACATAAGAAGTAAATATGTAAGGCGTATGGTCATGCTATGGGATCTTGTTCAGACGCTGTGTTAGCATATTTATGTTTATATGGAACTCGACACATTGACGTTGCAGCTGCACAGATTGTTCTAAGACTTAGTGCGAAGGCAGTTCGTTGGATTGTTTGTTAACTCCACCCCTTCTAAGTTCATTGCCGTCCTCGGTGATGCATGACTCTTGGACGAATCTTTGCAGTTTTCAGCTGACTTCCTCTGGTACCTGCAGTAACCAGCTAAGACGAGGCTACAGAGCAAGAAGCTTACAAGTACTCCGATCGCGAACCAAAATTTGGGCGATCCGTTGGATATCGTAGTGCTTTTCTCAAACGTTATAAGATGGGTTCCGTTGGCGTGTAACGTAGGGCCATCATTTACGCTGATACTCGCAAGCTTGTTGACAATAATTATACCCTCGTCAACCCTTGTAATGGGCTCCAGGTGACTGTGCTGCGTGCGACATATTGCAGATTGCCCTGAATGTAGTCCGCGAGAGCATGTGTCGTGCTTAGCCAGTTTGCAAAATGCTACGTGATTGTTGGTAACGCATTCTGTGACCGCCTTTACTTCGTCGTCGCATTCTACCACTATGTTGTCGTGTATCTGTAGTATGGTGTCCCCATATATCACAGGGAAAATAATGACCTTCTTACATAAAAGTTTAATTCTAGGGTAATCTATAATTATATGTATGGTACTATCGGATTGAAATATTTTAATGTTGGACACAGCCATTAAATTAACTATGGAGACTGTTGTGAACATTTCGGTAAAAATATATTAGATTGTTGATGGGTTTATTATATTAGATTTGGTAAGTATGACAGTAAGCATAAGGTCTTGAATTTCTGTAATTAGCATTCTATTTCCTGCTAGTAAAGTTTCGTATAAGTGTGGGATATCGGTAATTTCACCACTTCTGGACTGTATTATTTTATTAACAGTATTTGTAAGTAAATTAATTTTTCCTTTGAGTTTCTGTGTTAATTATTATTTGTCTATTGTTAGATTGAATTAACTGTGCTTCTGTTATTTTAATTCTTTCCAAATCTGCCGCATCAGGCGTTCCTACCACAACCTTTAGCGCTGTACCCAAAAAATCTAGACTTCTTGCTATCCTGTGGTGTATCATTACCGCGGACAAAAGATTTTTAACATGTTTTATGTCTACTTCTATAAATTTTCGCATGTTCGTCAAGGGAAATAACTCAGTCAGTTTTATCGTATCTTCTATGATTTTCGTGAATTCAGTCAGGTTCGTCGAATGTCTTAGGTAGCTGCGTTCCTCCCATATTAAAACATTGCCGTCTAGCACGGCAAAATCAAAATTACTTGAAATTGTCCTTATGGACCACCCTCCCCTTAATAAGTACAGAAGTTCCCAGGTCTGCTTGTACGCGTCCCTCAGAACACAACGGTGATAATTTGTTTTCCAACCTTTTATTGTTCTTAATAAATACCTTATCACCTACGTCAAATACCCTATTTTGCCTATCTGGGTTGCATCTGTTGAGTTGATCTTGTTGTGCTTTGTTTATTCTGTCTTTAATATTTTCCCGCAAATCAGTGTGTTGAGCATGGATAACGTCTATTGGCTTTTCTTCTGTAACAGAATGAATTGTTTTATTATATTCTATTGCTGCTCTTACTATTATCATCTGGCTATCTCTAGCAATGTACTGTGGAATCGTCCCACTTGTCCATTCGAGCAGCTATGCAATGGAGGTGCGTTTACTACGTCTATTTCGAATTCATTTTTTTAATATCGAAGTATTCGTCTCTGAATTAAACGATGCTTCGTTGTCTTTATTTTTGGAAAAATATTGAGTAATTGCAATATGGGGATAGTAATATCCGTTATTGTTCGGGATAGCAAGGGTTGTTTATTTATTAATTTATTTATTTATTTATTTATTTATTTATTTATTTATTTATTTATTTACGTCAACTAACACAGCAGTCGACGAAAAAGCTTAAGCTAAAGACAGATAGTAATTAAATGAAGAAGGTAGCTTAGCTTTATACACAACTAAACATCCCCGGCCCGGTGGAGGTGTTTTATTTGCACAAGGTGCCAGCTATGCCCCGATTCACAGCCAATGTGGCCAGGGATGAGTTGCAGCCAATCCAAGCCCAGAATATTTTCATTGGTTTCGCTGTAGATGATTAAAAAGTATAGCGCGAAGAGAAGTGACAGAAAGATGAGGAGAGATAAGGTGAGAAAGGTTGTTAAAAGATTGGCAAAGAACACGAAGAGTTTCGTGAAGAGAGTTAGTCAGTTATCTACTAAGGTGAATAGGAAAAAAGTTTCTGGTCCGACGTGAGGGAACACAAAAAATACAGCGTATCTAGTAAATTGGTAGAAATGACTTCGCCGTTGACTAGTTTATGGAGAAAGAGAATGCCAAAAACAAGCCTACTGTTATAAAGTGAAGGGAGATTAATAAGATGAAGTCTGTCAGAATAAGAAGGTAGGCGAAGACCCGGGTCCCAATTTAGACCGCGTAGCGCAAACTTAAGGAATTGCTTCTGTACCGATTCAATACTACGCTGGTGAACATCATATTGCGGGTTCCACACTGGCGAGCAATATTCTAGAGTAGGGCGAACTAACGAAGTGTATAAAACCTTTGTTACATAGGGATCATCAAATTCTTTGGCCCAACGTTTACTGAAGCCGAGAAGGCTGCTTGCTCTGTTGACAATTGAAGAAATATGAACATTAAATGAAAGTTTAGGGTCAAACATAACGCCTAAGTCTTTGAATGATGGAACACAATCTAACAGAACAGACTTAATAGAGTAATGAGCTAGGAGCGGAGACAAACGACTGAAAGTCATAAAAGAACACTTAGAGGCATTAAGGTGTAATTTATTAACGTGGCACCAATCACAGAACGCATCGAGATCTGATTGCAAGTACTGTTGGAAAGAAGGATCATTATAGGAATAACAAATCTTGACGTCATCCGCAAACATGAGCACGCGTGAATGAGCCAAGGCCAAAGGCAAATCATTTATAAACAATGTAAATAATAGTGGGCCCAGATGACTGCCTTGGGGTACACCTGACGTAACTCAAACAGTTTTAGATATCGAGGAACGAAAAGACACCTTTTGGGTTCTGCCAATAAGATACGACTTTAACCAACCCAATAATTTTGGTGAAAAACCCATGATGTTAAGTTTCGCGAGAAGCAAAGAATGATCAACCGTAAGGCTTTTGGCCTTACTGAAGTCAGTATAAATAACATCAGTTTGACACTTTTTACGGAAGCCATGGTGTACAAGGGTAGTCAATTCTAAAAGGTTGGTAAGCGACGAACGACCTTTCATGAAACCATGCTGACAAGGAGAAATAGTGGATCTGGATAGATGTTGAAGAGAAGACGTAATAATTTTCTCAAACAGTTTAGGTGTTGCCGAAAGTTTGGCAATGCCACGGTAGTTGGAAACATCCGATTTGCTACCCTTTTTAAAAAGCGGAATAATAAATGACTCCTTCCAAATATCAGGAAATCTACAAGTCTCACTCGATATAAAGAATAACCGAGCTAAAGGCTTAGATAGGGAAATAGAACACATTTTAAGGATGCAACTAGGTATATCATCAGGCCCGGGAACGAAGGAAGACTTCATAGATGGCAAGTTAGAGAGAATAGAGTCTTCAGTAATACTGGGAAAAAACATACAATTTAAATGTGGGATTGAAAAGGGATAGGGTGTGGGATCCGAAACAGTAGTAGAATATGTCGACTGAAAAAATTTAGCAAACAGATCTGCAATATCTAAATCATTATTAGCAGGCTGGTCGTTAAGTCTGAAGGTGGAAGGTAGTACATTAGAGCGTCTTTTGGAATTGACAAAGTTGTAAAATCTTTTGGGGTTATTATAAAATTGAGCCTTACAGCGAACGAGATAATTGTTGTAGCATTGAGTATTTAAAAGACAAAATTGAGATTTGGCTATACAATAATTTGCATAGTCAAGTCGCGAACCAGTTTTTTTAAATCTTTTAAAATATCTCGATTTAATGTTACGAAGATTAGAGAGCCTACGTGTGAACCAGACTGGCGAGCTGGAGACGGTAGAGACATTCACATAAGGAACGCATTTATCAATTAGAGAATTAAGAGCAGAATAGAAAAACTTCACTGCACAATCTATATCGCAGCACTCAAATAGATACGACCAATCAAAAGAGAAAATAAATCTGTTAAGAAGATTGAAATTTGTTTTACGAAAACATCTACGACGAGAATTTGAGATGTTTTTAAATAAATTAGTATCGGAATTGTAAGAAATAGTAACTTCAATGGTAGGATGATAAGGATCTTCAGGTTTCACTACTGGCTGTGTTTGCGATACAGCACTAACAGTGGGATCAGAGACAAAAACAAGATCAAGGATTCTTTTAGAACAGTTAAGGAAAGAATTCAACTGATATAGTGGACATTCAAGTAGGCTATCAAGAAAAACATGTTGAGATGAAGGAATTAAGAAAGATAGATTATCATCAACAAGCCAAGAAATATTAGGCAAGTTAAAATCACCTAAAACTATAAGAACATCACGATCTTTAAGACGACCAAAAATAGTTCGTAAAGCATCAGCATGGTGCACGTAGATCATGATATCAGAAGCTGGAGGAATATATGAACAAGAGATATATAGGCTAAAGTTAGAACATGTAACTTCGACGCAAATAAACTCAACACCTAAGGGGAGATCAATCGGCACCACACTTGAAGACAGATTCGAGTTTACAGCAATGAGTACTCCACCGCCACGACGACCAACACGATCAAGCCTATAAGAAATAAAATTATTAGAAAGAATTTCATTATCTAAAACAGAGGAGTTAAGCCAAGTTTCAGAGAAAGCTAATATGTCAGCTGAAAAGGTTTGGCTATCACAGAAAAGGTTCGACAGCTTGGTAAGAAGTCCTCTTACATTTTGATAATGAATGCAAAGACTAGACATTATTAGTTTTTTGAAGCAGAAGATAAAGTAGGAAGGTGGACAGGCAACGGACGAGAGCGCTTATTGGGCGCAAACTCGTGTACAACTAGGCCCTCTGGCCAAAAATTAGGGTCAAGCATAGCTGAGAAGTACTCATTTGGTACTGTAATTTTAAAAGAGGATATTTCGCGAGGCCTAGAAAACTTAAACTTTTGAATTAAAACCTTAGCAGGGCAAATATTACCAATGTAAGCTGCCACAGACGACTCAGAAGTATCTGGAACAAGCCTAGAAATAAATAATTGTTTGCGATGAGGTACTACAGTTAGTGGAGGCGGAGGAGCATTGGGATCCGCAAGTAATTGAGAGCCGGCATGATCCTGTGATTGATCAGAGTTCCCGTGAGGGATAGATTGAGGTACACCAGGGCTTGTAATGGGTACTTCAATCTGAAAAGAAGAGCATAAAGAGGAACAAGAAGATGGTGTAGGCGAAAGTAAAATCGGAGAGGAAGTAATAGAGAGAGCTGGCGACTGCTTACGAGGCAACTCAAGGGTACATTTCTTGTGCAATTTCTCAGAAGGTGGAACAAATTTGAATTGCGACAATAATTGAACGCTAGAGTCACACTCGTTTGACAGCTGTTTGGCCAGTTTGTTTAAAGAAAGAAACCATAAACGAAGATCCCTATACATACGGCTAAAATCAAGCTGCTGGCTGGCACAAGATGGGCAAGTCCAGCGCATTAAGCCAAGCTCAGGCTTAGACACAGACAAACCAGAAAATTTGTCGTAGTCGCGGCCATTGAGGCCAGCACATTTTAAGTGAATAAGATTATCGCAGAGCCAACAAGATATTGCCCTATACTGATCATCAAAACGATCAGAATGTTTGCAATTAGGTAGACAACAAGCCATTGAAAAGCCGAAAGAAAGGCAAAAAAAAATATATATATATAAGAATATATAGAAAAATTAAATTCACAGCACAAAGATAATTATTGATAAATAATCAATAATTACAAATAAAACAAAGAGACAGCTAGAGTGCACAGCACAACAGAGAGTGCAAGAACAGTTATAAGCCGAGCTTTGAGAGGCGGCCTTACAAAATTGATTACGCGGGAGAGAAGCTAAGCACAAGCACAAAGCAGAGAGAACAACAAAGCCACTAGCACTGATGGTATGATGGGGGCGATGAGGGGAGCAACTGCAGAAGCAATGACGAAAGAAAAAAAAAAAAAAAATATGTAAATGCACCAAACACTAATCACGAAAAAGAAAAAACTGTTTAAACTGATTAATTTGGCGAATTATGGAAATAAAACACAAGCGAGTCAAGCGAACAACACCAGCGGAAATGTAAACAAACTAAGCACAATTAAAAATTGAGAAAAAACAATAAATATTAATCAAAACTCAGGAGCTATGCAAAAACACGACCGTCACGTCAGAGAGCAGAAAGCTTATGGTTGTACAACAGCAAATTTGGAAAACTTGTCCACGCAGGTCAGGAATAGCTTGTGCTCAGTGGAGAATATATCGATACGCAGCATTTCGCCGGGATAAGACGGAATAGGTGTTTGCCCAAGTTCTTGTTTTTTTGGGTGACGGTCGTACTTAGCTGTAGCGCAGACTTTGCAATTTAAAACGATTTCGTTGGCTAATTTGTCCATTTTTGGGAAGTAATACTCCCGAAGTATTTGTTTGATATTTTCTTGCGCTGCTCTATGTGCGCGATTATGTTCGGTATTAACTATCTGAATCTGATCATCTTTGTTGGTTATATCAGTAATCATGTTCTTGCAATGCCAAAACTTTGTTGTGGGGAAAAGTCGCCTGAAAGGCGGCTAATGTAGGAAGATCGCAATGGAATGCATTTACAACATCACGGTTCACGACAAGCTTTAAGGATTCAAAGAGATCGTTCTTGTCTGTGAATTGTATCACATGGCGAGTTTTGCTGCCGAATAGAATTAGTCTCCGATGCAAGTTGTAGCGCGCCACTTCTAGGATTGCTTGGTTCCTAAAAAGATTAACAGGCTTGTCTGTTGTCTCGATTGTGAAGGTCAAGGAAAGCTCACTGTGGACGGTGGCAGCACATGATTGAATTTCATCTTGTAGGGCATTCACATTTTGCCTTGATAAGGCATCTGCCACTAAGGTTTTTTTCCCTGGCTTGTAATGAATTTGAGCGTTACGTTCTTCAATAAATGCCATCCACTTTTTAATTCTCGAATTTGTGTTTTTTTGTGACACGGAAAATGTGAGCGGTTGGTGATCTGTAAAAATGTGCAGCTCTCTGGTTCCATACAAAACTACAGTTCTGTAGTTTTCCAAGACCCCACACGATTGCCAACAACTCCTTTTCATTAGTGGCGTAGAGTGATTCACTTTGCTTTAATATTCAGGATATCATTGATATTGGCCTCCTCCCCTGGGATAACAGTGCTCCAATCCCGTCGGCAGAAGCGTCGGTTGTGAGGTCGAAAGGTTTCTGAAAGTTCGGGTACATGAGTATGACATCCTCGGATGCCAGAATGTTTCTTAAGCGGTCAAAAGTGTGACGTTGCGATTCATCAAAGTCGATTGGGACCTTTTTGGACATGTGCTTGCTTACTTTTCCATTTTCGCCTTTCAGCATGTCGGTTAAAGGTCTTGCGATTGATGCAAAATCCTTAATAAACGCCCTGTAATAACTAGCAAGGCCCAAAAACGATCTTAGTGAATAGAGGCTCTTTGGTTTGGGGTACTCCTGAATTGCCTTGACCTTTTCGGTGTCAGTTTTTGTTCCGTCACTAGAAACGATGAAACCCAAATATTCAACGCTTTCTTTACAAAATTTTGTCTTTTCTTTCGACACTCTCATGTTAGCGTTGCAAGGCAGCTGGAGCACAGTGTCAATGTGTTTGACATGCTCGGCTTCATTTTCAGAAAATATTAACACATCATCTACGTAGACGTAGCATATTTTCCCGATTTGTTCCCTTAGAACATCATCGATTGCTCTCTGAAATATGCTTCTGGCATTTTTCAAACCAAAGGGTAACCGACAGGATTCGTATTTCACTCCTGTTCCTGGAGGGGCGGAAGGATCCCAATAAATTACAAGTGGTTGGCTGGTGCCAATTTCTTCTGGGTGAGCGAGTGATGAATTAATAACGCGCGATAACTTCGGTTAAAAAACTTATGCTTTATTAAATGCACAGGTGGCCGACACACACGAAATGTTTCGGGTTAAAAGTATACAAATTTCGAGATAGAAAATTCTGAAGAGAAGGAACGGGTGTTCGGGTGAAAAACTCGGATTAGATTGATTATGGCGATTTACAGGAGAACCCTTCGTCACCCTCCTCAGTATGACCGAATTCGGTTTTGCGAAAAACCCTACCCCTCACTCTCTGCTGTTCACCCGGTGGCGTGAACATACCGCCCCCTGCAACAAGTTGCAATTGCCTCGCTGGACATGTCTAAGGATGGGGGATGGCAGCGTTCTGGATCGCCAAGACACTGGTGGAGATGGAGGGGGAACTTTGGATGCAGATGGAGTAGGCGGCACCATGGCTGAAGACCTCTGGATAGAAGCCCGAATGAAAGGCGGGTGCTTTTCGGGTCTTTGCTCTTTGGGTTGGATGTACGCGACAGAGCTGTCGATGTGCAAGGGCGTGTGGTGTTGCTTGCCACATCGATAGCATCCTGCTATGCTCCTGCAGGAACCATTGGAATGCTCATGAGCCAAACAGTTCGGGCAGTATCCGTTGCTCAAGACTACCCGTAGCCTGTCGTCAGCTCGTAGTCCTCGAAACTGTCGGCACTGACGGAGCGCGTGTGCCCCTTGACAAACGCGGCACCTGAAGCAATTGGAACTGCGTTCTAAATCGGATGGTGCTGCTGTCCTTAGAGACATTTTCGGGCTGCTGGAGGAGGTGGACCGAGACCTTCTGGATTTTCCAGTAACGGATCCACAGAGAACCCATCCGAACATCGTCTCGATCCCCACGAAAGAATCACCAACATTCTTGATGATTCGTTCCCCAAGGATAGTGGGAAGGAGCTCGGCTCCAAGCACCAAATCCACAGGAGCTCTTTGGTGAAATTGCGGATCAGCGAGCGGAAGGTCAAGCTTCACCTGATTCGGGACGGCGCGGGACGGAAGTGCTTCAGCTACACTAGGCAGCACCACGGCGACTGCTTGGAACTGTCGCAGCGGTTCGTCAGGAGGAGAAAGCTGTAGGCGGCACACTTTGTCGCCGCTACCAGCATCGCATTGCCCAATGCCGCGAATGCTAGTTGATACTTTGCAGCTTGGAGGATTAATCAATTCAAACATTCTTTGGGAAATAAAGGACGCTTCGGATCCCATATCAATCAAAGCGCGGATTTGAAACTGCTTGCCACGATGATGAATAGTTACCCAGGAGGCCAGTGTTGCGAGTGGAGGCGAAGTAACTTCCCACGTTTACATGAGGGCTGCTGGAAGAATCGGAGGACGCAGGAATCGGAATTATATGCTGAGCTCTCTTGCACTTGAGCGGAAAAGGCCTGAGCTCGTGCCGTAGGTTTTCGGCTTACGGATGGAAAGGTCTGACCGCTAGAGTTTGGTTGAAGGACATCTGTGGCCTCTAGTACACGGTGGCGATCAGTTAGGAATCGATTCAGGTCGTTCCAGGATGAGACGGCGGTCTTAGTTGGAACGGACTGTTCCCACAACAGAAGGGTGGATTTGGGCATTTTGCTCGTACAGATTGCTATGAGAAGGATGTCCCAATTGTCTGTACAAGCCCCGGAAAGCTCAAGACCGGTTAAGCAACCTTGAATTGACGTCTGCAGTTCTCTCAACGCTTTGCCAGACTCTTGTGTTACAGCTGGGATCTGTAGAAGCTGCTTGGCATGGGTCATAATCAATAATCGATTATTTTCGTATCGCGCAGTGAGGTTATCCCACGCGGACTGGAACCCTTCATTGGTCAAGGGTGACCTAGAAACAATGGCTCTGGCTTCACCGCGAGTTTTGCAACTTAAGTGATAAAGTTTCTCCACTTGTGTTAGGCTTGGATTATGGATAAAAATCGCGGTAAACAAATCACGGAATGTAGGCCAAGCCAGGCTGTCTCCGTTGAAGATTTCGACTTCGCACGGGGGAACTGTGCGGCTTTGGTGGGTGGAATCGACAGAGAGCCTGACTGGTGGGGAAGCTATTTTCGTGGACAACTGCTCGATTCGCTCTCCAAACAAAGTCCCGCCTCGCACATATACCATATAACAATATTCATGTTTAGCTTTAATTGTAGCTTTGTGCTTCGGACTATCTTCGTTCTTTTGAGCCGTCAAGGCTTTATAGCATCGTGAAAACTCTGCCTCGATTTTTGTCCAAAGTGACTTAAGCTGGTCTAAGTGTATTTTAACGGAGACGAGTGGCACATCGTCAGCTAAAGCCTGGGACTCGCGAGTCTCGAACGCCGTTAATGCCTCGCACACGGCAACAAAGTCGGAAAGAGACATCGTAGAGTGTTCTCTGAGCTATTACGAATCGAATGGAAACAAATAACTTCGTGGAATTAGAGCTCTCAAGCGAGGAGATCGAAACGAAGCCGTAAGTGGACTGTATAATTTAAGTATAGAGGAGGAGTGAGAAGAAGAAATGTCTCCTCTTTTTAATGAACACAATGAATAAGCATAGATAGCATAAATAAAATTAGAAGGATTTATAATTTTCCTCGCAGTTGTGTGAATAATTAAAAGGATATATAATCACTTGGATATTAAAATTTATACAATGTGAAAAAATGTTAAAATTTATAAGAGTATTTAAAAGTATGGAAAAATTGAGACCAGTAGGATTGGGAGTGCCGATAACTTTTCAATAAGGAAAAAAAAAACTCGGAATTAGTTTTCATTAAACGGACAAGATCAATTTCATGGATCCCTGAGGAAAAGATCAAAATGCACCAAGACAAGCCAAAATATTAATATAAATAAAGTTGTACTTATTTTTCTTTAGAAAACATTTTGCGAATTAAATTCAATCAGTCGATTGAAATATGTTTGCACAATAAGAAAATCACGAAGGAAAAAATGGATGTCGTGACCGAGTCACGGCTTGGCTCAAGTGTCAGCACTGATGAGACTTGAGTGTCAGCACTGATCGAGAGTCAGCTGTTCTGCCGTTGTTTATGTTTTGTGAGTTTAATTAATTGTAAATTGTTTAACGAGGATCACGATTTCCTACTTTAATTATGTAGGTTTCGAATTATTAAATTGCGGAAAGCCAATCGGAGTGGCTGCAATTAATTTTGTGTGGGTGAATTCAAATTGTATGCGGACATATGTATGTATGTGTGTAAATGTGTGCTTAACGCGGCAAAAGTATTACATGTGTATGTACCTATGTATGTACATACATATGTATGGATGTAAAAATTAATTGACATAAATAATTTATGCCGATGGACTAATGATCAGCCCGTGGAGTGTGCTGTACACTTTAAGTAAAGGTAAGTGGTACTTTATAAATTCTCGATTATTAAGCACCTCTACTTGCAGGTTAGAAAACAGCTGTTTTTACATGTAGGAATGCATATGTGTGTATATACATACATATGTATGTATGTATGTATTGCTATGCAATTGGACTTTTGGACAATCCGAATTTCGAAGAATGGAAAAAAAAAATGCACTTCATAAACACAAAAATGATCGGGAAATACCATGTAACCCTTGGAACAGGTCAGGTATGTACATACAAGTATACAAAAGTATGTAGGTCGCTATGGAAGAGCGGGAAACCTCACACTTTTATTAGTTTGTAATGGAATATAATGTGAATGAGATTTTTAATAAGAAATGTTGTACTTATCAGGAATTCCGCCGATGCAAGCTGGAATAGCGGAAGGATATCCGGCTCGAAGGACCAATGTTCGTGGAGGGGCGGAAGGATCCCAATAAATTACAAGTGGTTGGCTGGTGCCAATTTCTTCTGGGTGAGCGAGGGATGAATTAATAACGCGCGATAACTTCGGTTAAAAAACTTATGCTTTATTAAATGCACAGGTGGCCGACACACACGAAATGTTTCGGGTTAAAAGTATACAAATTTCGATATAGAAAATTCTGAAGAGAAGGAACGGGTGTTCGGGTGAAAAACTCGGATTAGATTGATTATGGCGATTTACAGGAGAACCCTTCGTCATGAAGGACTGTTGTACGCAGACCGAGATGGTCTTATAATGCCGTCTTTTAACAATTGAGCGATTTCGTTATTAACAAAATCGGCTACACCCATAGGATATGGGTAAGACTTGGAGTACTCTTCTTGGTTGTCTACTGTGTGAATTGTGGCAATAACTGAAGTGTTATATGGCAATGCCTCGTTAGAGTTCGAAAATGCGCCGATCCTGTTCAGTATTACCTTTTTAAATTCCTCTCTTACGCTATCAGGAACTATTATGTCATCAATGCGTGTGAAATTCACGCTATCGCAAGTATGGTGTTGCAGTGCTTCCGCCGTACTGCCATATGTAATACTACCGCTGTATAAGTTTAGGGTTACCCCTGCTTGCGTTAGTAAATCGAAGCCTATTATGGCATCAAAAGTATCAAGGGTATCTAAAATGAAAAACGGGGCATTCTTTCCGAAAATTCTCATGAAGCATTTTTCTTTAATTTTACTGGACCCATGTATGGAGTTCACAGTAAATGGGGTGTCGACAAGTGTTATGTTTCTTAACTTTTTTATGGGTTTTACATAATTCTTTGCCGCCCCAGTGTCGATTAGAATTTTTAGTGTTCTACCAGCAAACTGTCGCACGACGAACGGCACTTGGGAGCGTTCTCTTAAAACTTTACCAAATCATTGTCCGGTATGAAGTCGTTCTCATTGCTAGCCTCTGCGACGGCGGACTCTGCTATACGCGCGTATTGTTGGTGTTGGGCCAATCTTTTTGAGCAATGTTGTTAACATTCTGGCGACACTGTCCAGTCATACGTTCTTATGCGTTTTGTCTCTTTTGAGGTTCGCCGTAAGTGGCGCTTCCGTGGGTTTAACCCCAACCAGTTTCTGTCTCAGCTTGGAAACTGATGGATCAACATCCATCGGTTGTGCTTGGTCTTGGGCTCGAATTTGTTTACTGTTTGAGGTTGGTCCCTGCTTACCCTGTTGGGGTCTGTTTTAGACTTGTTATACCCTTGCAGAGTGTATTTTAAAATTGATCAGATGTTTGTAATGCACAGAAGAAGACGTTTCCCACCCCATAAAGTATATATATTCTTGATCAGCGTGAGAAGCTGAATTGATATAGCCATGCCAGCCGTCTTAAGAGCTATCGGGATGAAATTTTTTTTCGGGTGTTTTTATTACCCGGCAAAAAAAAAGTATGAAATGTAAAATGAAGTAAAATGGGGGTTTTTCTGAAAATGTTTTCCCTGTCTGGGCATTGAGCGATTCCCTTGCTTGTTAGTTTCCCCTGGGTGGCTCCTATCTTCAATTGCTTTAGCCTACGTAGCAGCGAACATGCTCCTTTCTATGCTATTCTCAGCCTCGCGAGCCAGTGCTAAAGCCGAGGGCAAATCTTTGGGCTGTGCTGGTATAACTAGTGCCTTAATAGGCCTCCTCAGGCCTGCCATGAAGGCGTGCAGAGCATCGCTCCTTATTTCTGTATTAAGAATGACCGCTGCTTGCTCCTCATGCGTCATGGCAATTTTATTTGTAATAAGAGTGAGTTTTTTCTCAACCTCATCATAGTATTGCATTAATTCTAGGTCTCCTTGTCTGACCATTTCTAATTGATGCCTGAGAACGCGCAGAGACGTTTTATCGGCGTATGTGCAATCAAGTGTAGCAATGATTGCATCGAAATTTAGCACAGTGGTATGTGTGTAAGCACTGCGCTTTATTTTTTAAAATGATCACCCCCTGGTAATGTGTTTCACTCCCTTAGTATCCCTTGTAGGCCTGATATGCCTCTATAGCTGATTGTCTCCAAGACACATATTCTTCATGGTCACCATTAAAATTCGGCACCGATTTAGCAGAGGCGAGTCTAACCTCACATCTAATGCTGGGGTCAATTGTTACGCTTTCGAACACCTGTACTTGGGGCGCTTCAATTCTAAGTGAGCTTACTTGGTTTCTCAGATGTTCGAGTTCGGCGTGAATCTCGCCTCTTATGCGTTGTTCTTGTGCGTTAAGCTCGGTGCTGCTAACTTTTAACGTTTGTGGATCCATTTCTGTTTGATAGAGTGCCTGAGGCCTAGATTGTACTATAATATCTTTGTCGCTATCAGATTTTTTGTTAATGTCCCTAGAGGACCAACTCATTGGCAGTTGTCTAACACAGTGTTTTAGCGAATTCAATCTAACAATATAACCGCACACATTCAACCTCACTATTAAATTCAATGCAAATAATTTCAATGCAGATTAGTTACAAATTCAATGCAAATTGGTTACAAATCTAATGCAAATTACTCACAAGATCACTTTATGCTGCCAATTTTATTTTTTATTACTATTTTTATGCATGTTTGGTTTCAAATTTATATATTATAATTTGTCTTTATTTTTTTTCGAACAGTCACTTACATATTAGTAGGGTGTGGATTCTTACAGGGTAATCCAATTCCGGTTGGGCGCCAATTAAGATGTTGGGTCCGCCCACTGGTTCCTGTTGAGGTTTACCGTTTATAGGATCCAACCTTATGAGATGATTTAGGTTGATTAGGATGAGATACGATTAAGTTTCTGAATCACAGACCTTGTGGATCAGCAATATATTAGAGATTATCATTCGTGTTACGGCCAAGAGCCGAAGTTATGTGTCTATTGTTTAGATGGTTATACAAAACTTAATATGTTGAAGGAAATAAAAGAGAACTAAACCTAAGTACATAAATGGGAATATGAATCTAAAGCTAAGTACATAAGAAGTAAATATGTAAGGCGTATGGTCATGCTATGGGATCTTGGTCAGACGCTGTGTCAGCATATTTATGTTTATATGGAATTCGTCACATCGACGTTGCAGCTGCACAGATTGTTCTAAGACTTAGTGCGAAGGCAGTTCGTTGGATTGTTTGTTAACTTCTCCCCTTCTAAGTTCATTGCCGTCCTCGGTGATGCATGACTCTTGGACGAATCTTTGCAGTTTAGCAGCTGACTTCCTCTGGTACCTGCAGTATCCAGCTACGACGAGGCTACAGTGCAAGAAGCTTACAAGTACTCCGATCGCGAACCAAACCTTATGCGATCCGTTGGATATCATATCATCATTCAACTCCCGGATGGCGTTTTGCCAGGAACCTTGCTTACGACCTTGTTGTGGTTGAGGTACATGGTCCCGTTTATCGTAGTGCTTTTCTCAAACGTTATAAGATGGGTTCCGTTGGCGTGTAACGTAGGGCCATCATCTACGCTGATACTCGCAAGCTTGTTGACAATAATTATCCCCTCGTCAACCCTTGTAATGGCTCCAGGTGACTGGGCTGCGTGCGACATATTGCAGATTGCCCTGAATGTAGTACGCGAGAGCATGTGTCGTGCTTAGCCAGTTTGCAAAATGTTACGTGATTGTTGGTAACGCATTCTGTGATCGCCTTTACTCCGTCGTCGCATTCTACCACTATGTTGTCGTGTATCTGTAGTATGGTGTCCCCATGTATCACAGGGAAAATAATGACCTTTTTACATAAAAGTTTAATTCTAGGGTAATCTATAATTATATGTATGGTACTATCGGATTGAAATATTTTAATGTTGGACACAGCCATGAAATTAACTATGGAGACTGTTGTGAACAGTTCGGTAAAAATAGATTTTAAATCTCCTTGATCGAAAATGGCTGGGTTTATTATATTAGATTTGGCAAGTGTGACAGTAAGTATAAGGTCTTGAATTTCTGTAATTAGCATTCTATTTCTTGCTAGTAAAGTTTCGTATAAGTGTGGGATATCGGTAATTTCACCACTTCTGGACTGTATTATTTTATTAACAGTATTTGTAAGTAAATTAATTTTTCCTTTGAGTTTCTGTGTTAATTATTATTTGTCTATTGTTAGATTGAATTAACTGGGCTTCTGTTATTTTAATTCTTTCCAAATCTGCCGCATCAGGCGTTCCTACCACAACCTTTAGCGCTGTGCCCAAAAAATCTAGACTTCTATCCTGTGGGGTATCATTACCGCGGACAAAAGATTTTTAACATGTTTTATGTCTACTTCTATAAATTTTCGCATGTTAGTCAAGGGAAATAACTCAGTCAGTTTTATCGTATCTTCTATGATTTTCGTGAATTCAGTCAGGTTCGTCGAATGTCTTAGGTAGCTGCGTTCCTCCCATATTAAAACATTGCCGTCTAGCATGGGAATGTAATTTGCATTGGAGTAGTCTGTAATGCGTGCCCCTGCTGCGGCTAGGAGTGACAGTATTATGGTGATTAACCTGTGGGGAATGTAAACAATGACTATAGTGACTTTGTGGCTTGATGTAGCATATAAAAAACTTGATCAAAATTACTTCAAATTGTCCTTATGGACCACCCTCCCCTTAATAAGTACAGAAGTTCCCAAGTCTGCTTGTACGCGTCCCTCAGAACACAACGGTGATAATTTGTTTTTCAACCTTCTACTGTTCTTAATAAATACCTTATCGCCTACGTCAAATACCCTATTTTGCCTATCTGGGTTGCATCCGTTGAATTGATCTTGTTGTGCTTTGTTTATTCTGTCTTTAATATTTTCCCGCAAATCAGTGTGTTGAGCATGGATAACGTCTATTGGCTTTTCTTCTGTAACAGAATGAATTGTTTTATTATATTCTATTGCTGCTCTTACTATGATCATCTGGCTATCTCTAGCAATGTACTGTGGAATCGTCCCACTTGTCCATTCGAGCAGCTTGCAATGTAGGTGCGTTTACTACGTCTATTTCGAATAGATTTTTTTAACATCGAAGTAATCGTCTCTGAATTAAAGGATGCTTCGTTGTCACAAAAAATTGTCTTTATTTTTGGAAAAATATTGAGTAATTGCAATATGGGGATAGTAATATCCGTTATTGTTCGGGATAACAAGGGTTGTACAACAGCGAATTTGGGAAACTTGTCCACGCAGGTCAGGAATAGCTTGTGCTCAGTGGAGAATATATCGATATGCAGCATTTCGCCGGGATAAGACGGAATAGGTGTTTTCCCAAGTTCTTGTTTTTTTTGGTGACGGTCGTACATAGCTGTAGTGCAGACTTTGCAATTTAAGACGATTTCATTGGTTAATTTGGCCATTTTTGGGAAGTAATTAAGTAATACTCCCGAAGTGTTTGTTTGATATTTTCTTGCGCTGCTCTATGTGCGCGATTATGTTCGGTATTAACTATCTGAATCTGATCATCTTTGTTGGTTATATCAGTAACCATGTTCTTGCAATGCAAAAACTTTGTTGTGGGGAAAAGTCGCCCTAATTCATGTTGAAAGGCGGCTAATGTAGGAAGATCGCAATGGAATGCATTTACAACATGACGGTGTACTACAAGCTTTAAGGATTCAAGGAGATCGTTCTTATCTGTGAATTGTATCACATGGCGAGATTCGCTGCTGAATAAAATTAGTCTCCGGTGCAAGTTGTAGCGCGCCACTTCTAGGATTACTTGGTTCCTAAAAAGATTAACAGGCTTGTCTGTTGTCTCGATTGTGTAGGTCAAGGAAAGCTCACTGTGGACGGTGGCAGCATATGATTGAATTTCATCTTGTAGGGCACTCACATAAGGCATCTGCCACTAAGTTTTCTTTCCCTGGCTTGTAATGAATTTGAGCGTTACGTTCTTCAATAAATGTCATCCACTTTTTAATTCTCGAATTTGTGTTTTTTTGTGACACGGAAAATGTGAGCGGTTTGTGATCTGTAAAAATGTGCAGCTCTCTGGTTCCATACAGGTAGTTCTGTAGTTTTCCAAGAGCACACACGATTGCCAACAACTCCTTTTTATTAGTGGCGTAGAGTGATTCACTTTGCTTTAATATTCAGGATATCATTGATATTGGCCTCCTGCCCTGGGATAACAGTGCTCCAATCCCGTCGGCAGAAGCGTCGGTTGTGAGGTCGAAAGGTTTTTGAAAGTTCGGGTACATGAGTATGACATCCTCGGATGCCAGAATGTTTCTTAAGCGGTCAAAAGTGTGACGTTGCGATTCGTCAAAGTCGATTGGGACCTTTTTGGACATGTGCTTGCTTACTTTTCCATTTTCGCCTTTCAGTATGTCGGTTAAAGGTCTTGCGATTGATGCAAAATCCTTAATAAACGCCCTGTAATAACTAGCAAGGCCCAAAAACGATCTTAGTGAATAGAAGCTCTTTGGTTTGGGGTACTCCTGAATTGCCTTGACCTTTTCGGTGTCAGTTTTTGTTCCGTCACTAGAAACGATGAAACCCAAATATTCAACGCTTTCTTTAAAAAATTTTGTCTTTTCTTTCGACACTCTCATGTTAGCGTTGCAAGGCAGCTGGAGCACAGTGTCAATGTGTTTGACATGCTCGGCTTCATTTTCAGAAAATATTAACACATCATCTACGTAGACGTAGCATATTTTCCCGATTTGTTCCCTTAGAACATCATCGATTGCTCTCTGAAATATGCTTCTGGCATTTTTCAAACCAAAGGGTAAGCGACAGAATTCGTATTTCCCTCCGTTTATTGAGAACGCCGTTTTCGCGCGATCCTTTTCAGCTAGATAAATTTGGTGGTTCCCAGATTTTAAGTCCAAAGTCGTGAAAAATTTTGCCTTTCCAAGATTCGCTAGAATCATTGGAATGCTTGGCATTGGGTACCGGTCGGCAATGGTTCGCTCGTTTAACTTTCGAAAGTCAATAACGAGTCGTTTGTATTTGTTACCGTTTGAGTCCAAGCCTCTTTTGTCAACAACCCATGCAGGACTGTTGTACGCAGACCGAGATGGTCTTATAATGCCGTCTTTCAACAATTGAGCGATTTCGTTATTAACAAAATCGGCTACACCCATAGAATATGGGTAAGACTTGGAGTACACTTCTTGGTTGTCTACTGTGTGAATTGTGGCAATAACTGAAGTGTTATATGGCAATGCCTCGTTAGAGTTCGAAAATGCGCCGATCCTGTTCAGTATTGCCTTTTTAAATTCCTCTCTTACGCTATCAGGAACTATTATGTCATCAATGTGTGAAATTAACGCTATCGCAAGTATGGTGTTGCAGTGCTTACGGCGTACTACCATATGTAATACTACCGCTGTGTAAGTTTAGGGTTACCCCTGCTTGCGTTAGCAAATCGAAGCCTATTATGGCATCAAAAGTATCAAGGGTATCTAAAATGAAAAACGGGGCATTCTTTCCGAAAATTCTCATGAAGCATTTTTCTTTAATTTTACTGGACCCATGTATGAAGTTCACAGTAAATGGGGTGTCGACAAGTGTTGTTTCTTAACTTCTTTATGGGTTTTACATAATTCTTTGCCGCCCCAGTGTCGATTAGAATTTTTAGTGTTCTACCAGCCAACTGTCGCTCGACGAACGGCAGTTGGGAGTGTTCTCTAAAAAATTTAGCAAGTCATTGTCCGGTATGGAGTCGTTCTCATGGCTAGCCTATGCGACGGCGGACCCTGCTATATGCGCGTATTGTTGGTGTTGCGCCGAGTCTTTTTGAGAAATGTTGTTAACATTCTGGCGACTCTCATACGCTCTGATGCGTTTTGTCTCTTTTGAGATTCGCCGTAAATGGCGCTACCGTGGGTTTTACCCCAACCAGTTTGCTGTCTCAGCTTGGAAACTGATGGATCAACATCCATCGGTTGTGCTTGGTCTTGGGCTCGAATTTGTTTACTGTTTGAGGTTGGCCCCTGCTCACCCTGTTGGGGTCTGTTTTGGACTTGTTTTCCTGTAAAATGGGGGTTTTTCTCAAAATGTTTTCCCTGTCTGGGCATTGAGCGATTCCCTTGCTTGTTATTTTCCCCTGGGTGGCTCCTATCTCCAATTGCTTTAGCATACGTAGCAGCGAACATGCTCCTTTTTATGCTATTCTCAGCCTCGCGAGCCAGCAAATCTTTGGGCTGTGCTGGTATAACTAGTGCCTTAATAGGCCTCCTCAGGCCGGCCATGAAGGCGTGCAGAGCATCGCTCCTTATTTCTGTATTAAGAATGACCGCTGCTTGCTCCTCATGCGGCAAGGCAATTTTATTTGTAATAAGAGTGAGTTTTTTCTCAACCTCATCATAGTCTGACCATTTCTAATTGATGCCTGAGAACGCGCAGAGACGTTTTATCGGCGTATGTGCAATCAAGTCTAGCATTGATTGCATCGAAATTTAGCACAGTGGTATGTGAGGTAAGCACTTCGCGTGCGGCACCACAAACTTTATTTTTTAAAATGATCACCGCCTGATAATGTGTTTCACTCCCATAGTATCCCTTGTGGGCTTGATATGCCTCTATGGCTGATTGTCTCCAAGACACATATTCTTGTGCTGACTGCGCTCTCTATTATAACTTTTAACGTTTTTGGATCCATTTCTGTTTGATCAAGTGCCTGAGGCCTAGATTGTACTATAATATCACTAACCATAGAACACATAGATGGGACAAACTCATGTTTTTTTGATTGCAAACGCTAGCCTAGTCATGGAACCCCAGAGAACTTCGGAAAAAACCCGAACGCTCGTACTCTCAATGAGAGCGTAAAATGGGGAGAGGGCCAAGCAGCTACGAAAATAATTTAGTGTAGCACAGACTACAGAACGACGAGGGCAGGCCTATGTCGCTTGTGATTTCGTTCTGTCAATGTATGTGTACACTCGTCGGTACATGCTCGGGCTTCGTAGTGTGTGTGTGACGTGAAGTTGTACAACATCGCATTTCAATAGCTCGCTCGACCAAAATTTTTAATTTTCGACAAAACAGCGACAATGCGAATAGGATATGCCCCTGTCGAAAGAATATCAAGAAATATTGGCCTCAGCTCCGTATGTATCCCGGTGGCTGTGCCGATAAAGTGTTCGCTTGGCGATCGAAATATTCCTGGTTCGAATCCCAACTCGTGCTCGTTAAAAAGGTTTTTCTTTGCCAATTTTTTTATTTTTATAAAAATAAACAAAAAACATAACGAGAAAAATAAACAATAAATATTTAAAAAAAACCAAAAATAAACAAAATAAAAAAAATAGGGAAAAAAAACCTTTGTCAACGATAATCGAGTTTATTTCTAATTTGTTTTTTTCCATTTTGTTTATTTTTATATAAATAAAAAAATAGACAAAAAAGAACCTTCGTTAACGAGTACGAGTTGGGATTCGAACCAGGAATATTTCGATCGCCAAGCGAACACTTTATCGGCACAGCCACCGGGATACATACGGAGCTGAGGCCAATATTTCTTGATATTCTTTCGACAGGGGCATATCCTATTCGCATTGTCGCTGTTTTGTCGAAAATTAAAAATTTTGGTCGAGCGAGCTATTGAAATGCGATGTTGTACAACTTCACGTCACACACACACTACGAAGCCCGAGCATGTACCGACGAGTGTACACATACATTGACAGAACGAAATCACAAGCGACATAGGCCTGCCCTCGTTGTTCTGTAGTCTGTGCTACACTAAATTATTTTCGTAGCTGCTTGGCCCTCTCCCCATTTTACGCTCTCATTGAGAGTACGAGCGTTCGGGTTTTCCCGAAGTTCTCTGGGGTTCCATGACTAGGCTAGCGTTTGCAATCAAAAAAACATGAGTTTGTCCCATCTATGTGTTCTATGGTTAGTGATAATATCTTCGTCGCTATCAGATTCTTTTTTAATGTCCCTATAGGACCAACTCATTGGCAGTTGTCTAATTCAGTGTTTTAGCGAATTCAATCTAACAATATAACCGCACACATTCAAACTCACAATTTAATTAAATGCAAATTAGTTACAAATCTAATACAAATTACTTACAAGATCACTTTATGCTGCCAATTTTATTTTTTATTACTATTTTTATACTTGTTTTGTTTCAAATTTATATATTATACACACAGTCACTTACATGTTGGTAAGGTGAGGAATTTTAGAGGGTAATCCAAATCCTGTTGGGCGCCAATTGAGATGTTGGGTCCGTCCACTGGTTCCTGTTAGGGGTTGCCGTTGGTGGGATCCATCTTGTTGGTTGATTTATGTTGATTAGGATGAGATACGATTAGGTATCTGAATCACCGTCTTTGTGGATCAGCAATATATTAGCGATTATAATTTGTGTTACGGCCAAGGGCCGGAGTTATGTGTCTTTATTGTTAAAGGGTTATACAAAAATTGAATATGTTGAAGAAAATAAAAGAGAACTAAACCTAAGTACATAAATGGGAATATGAATCTAAAGCTAAATACATAAGAAGTAAATATGTAAGGCGTATCGTCGATTGTTTGTTAACTTCTCCCATTCTAAGTTCATTGCCGTCGTCGGTGATGCATGACTCTTGGACGAATCTTTGCAGTTTAGCAGCTGACTTCCTCTGGTACCTGCAGTAACCAGCTACGACGAGGCTACAGAGCAAGAAGATTACAAGTACTCCGATCGCGAACCAAACCTTGGGCGATCCGTTGGATATCATATCATCATTCAACTCCCGGATGGCGTTTAGCTTGAGTTCATTCATTCGCTGTAGCAGAGGTAAACTTAACACATGATCGTGTCCCGTTATATGCAGCAAAGGGGAAGCCGGGATGCCAGGAACCTTGCTTACGACCTTGTTGTGGTTGAGGTACATGGTCCCGTTTATCATAGTGCCTTTCTCAAACGTTATGGGTTCCGTTGGCGTGTAACGTAGGGCCATCATCTACGCTGATACTCGCAAGCTTGTTGACAATAATTATCCCCTCGTCAACCCTTGTAATGGGTTCCAGGTGACTGGGCTGCGTGCGACATATTGCAGATTGCCCTGAATGGAGTACGCGAGAGCATGTGTCGTGCTTAGCCAGTTTGCAAAATGTTACGTGATTGTTGGTAACGCATTCTGTGACCGCCTTTACTCCGTCGTCGCATTCTACCACTATGTTGTCGTGTATCTGTAGTATGGTGTCCCCATGTATCACAGGGAAAATAATGACCTTTTTACATAAAAGTTTAATTCTAGGGTAATCTATAATTATATGTATGGTACTATCGGATTGAAATATTTTAATGTTGGACACAGCCATAAAATTAACTATGGAGACTGTTGTGA
Organism: Drosophila tropicalis; assembly: GCF_018151085.1. NCBI lineage: Eukaryota > Metazoa > Arthropoda > Insecta > Diptera > Drosophilidae > Drosophila > Drosophila tropicalis. Next base: position 45,076 of record NW_027173124.1, on the reverse strand, counting down.
ACAGTTCGGTAAAAATCGATTTTAAATCTCCTTGGTCAAAAATGGCTGGGTTTATTATATTAGATTTGGCAAGTGTGACAGTAAGTATAAGGAATTTCTGTAATTAGCATTCTATTTCTTGCTAGTAAAGTTTCGTATAAGTGTGGGATATCGGTAGTTTCACCACTTCTGGACTATATTATTTTATTAACAGTATTTGTAAGTAAATTAATTTTTCCTTTGAGTTTCTGTGTCAATTATTATTTGTCTATTGTTAGATTGAATTAACTGTGCTTCTGTTATTTTAATTCTTTCCAAATCTGCCGCATCAGGCGTTCCTACCACAACCTTTAGCGCTGTGCCCAAAAAATCTAGACTTCTATCCTGTGGTGTATCATTACCGCGGACAAAAGATTTTTAACATGTTTTATGTCTACTTCTATAAATTTTCGCATGTTCGTCAAGGGAAATAACTCAGGCAGTTTTATCGTATCGTCTATGATTTTCGTGAATTCAGTCAGGTTCGTCGAATGTCTTAGGTAGCTGCGTTCCTCCCATATTTAAACATACCTTAAATACCTTATCGCCTACGTCAAATACACTATTTTGCCTATCTGGGTTGCATCTGTTGAGTTGATCTTGTTGTGCTTTGTTTATTCTGTCTTTAATATTTTCTCGCAAATCAGTGTGTTGAGCATGGATAACGTCTATTGGCTTTTCTTCTCTAACCGAATGAATTGTTTTATTATATTCTATTGCTGCTCTTACTATGATCTGGGTCGTATAATTAAGTTGTTTATCAATTTTCGTGCATTCAACATTGGAGCAGCTATGCAATAGAGGTGCGTTTACTACGTCTATTTCGAATTGATTTTTAAACATCGAAGTAATCATCTCTGAATTAAACGATGCTTTTTTGTCACAATAAATTGTCTTTATTTTTGGAAAAATATTGAGTAATTGCAATATGGGGATAGTAATATCCGTTATTGTTCGGGATAACAAGGGTTGTACAACAGCAAATTAGGAAAACTTGTCCACGCAGGTCAGGAATAGCTTGTGGTCAGTGGAGAAAATATCGATATGCAGCATTTCGCCGGGATAAGACGGAATAGGTGTTTGCCCAAGTTCTTGTTTTTTTGGGTGAGGGTCGTACTTAGCTGTAGTGCAGACTTTGCAATTTAAGACGATTTCATTGGTTAATTTGGCCATTTTTGGGAAGTAATTAAGTAATACTGCCGAATGTGCTTAATGTGCGCGATTATGTTCGGTATTGACTATCTGAATCTGATCATCTTTGTTGGTTATATCAGTAAACATGTTCTTGCAATGCCAAAACGTTGTTGTGGGGAAAAGTCGTCCTAATTCATGTTGAAAGGCGGCTAATGTAGAAAGATCGCAATGGAATGCATTTACAACATCACGGTTCACGACAAGCTTTAAGGATTCAAGGAGATCGTTCTTGTCTGTGAATTGTATCACATGGCGAGTTTTGCTGCCGAATAGAATTAGTCTCCGGTGCAAATTGTAGCGCGCCACTTCTAGGATTACTTGGTTCCTAAAAAGATTAACAGGCTTGTCTGTTGTCTCGATTGTGTAGGTCAAGGAAAGCTCACTGTGGACGGTGGCAGCACATGATTGAATTTCATCTTGTAGGGCATTCACATTTTGCCTTGATAAGGCTTCTGCCACTAAGTTTTCTTTCCCTGGCTTGTAATGAATTTGAGCGTTACGTTTTTCAATAAATGCCATCCACTTTTTAATTCTCGCATTTGTGTTTTTTTGTGACACGGAAAATGTGAGCGGTTGGTGATCTGTAAAAATGTGCAACTCTCTGGTTCCATACAGGTAGTTCTGTAGTTTTCCAAGACCCCACACGATTGCCAACAACTCCTTTTCATTAGTGGCGTAGAGTGACTCACTTTGCTTTAATATTCGGGATATCATTGTTATTGGCCTCCTGCCCTGGGACAACACTGCTCCAATCCCGTCGGCAGAAGCGTCGCTTGTGAGGTCGAAAGGTTTTTGAATGTTCGGGTACATGAGTATGACATCCTCGGATGCCAGAATGTTTCTTAAGCGGTCAAAAGTGTGACGTTGCGATTCATCAAAGTCGATTGGGACCTTTTTGGACATGTGCTTGCTTACTTTTCCATTTTCACCTTTCAGTAAGTCGGTTAAAGGTCTTGCGATTGATGCAAAATCCTTAATAAACAACCTGTAATAACTAGCAAGGCCCAAAAACGATCTTAGTGAATAGAGGCTCTTTGGTTTTGGGTACACCTGAATTGCTTTGACCTTTTCGGTGTCAGTTTTTGTTCCGTCACTAGAAACGATGAAACCCGAATATTCGACGATTTCTTTAAAAAATTTTGTCTTTTCTTTTGACACTCTCATGTTAGCGTTGCAAAGCAGCTGGAGCACAGTGTCAATGTGTTTGACATGCTCGGCTTTATTTTCAGAAAATATTAACACATCATCTACGTAGATGTAGCATATTTTCCCGATTTTTTCCCTTAGAACATCATCGATTGCTCTCTGAAATATGCTTCTGACATTTTTCAAACCAAAGGGTAAGCGACAGAATTCGTATTTCCCCCCGTTTATTGAGAACGCCGTTTTCGCGCGATCCTTTTCAGCTAGAAAAATTTGGTGGTACCCAGATTTTAAGTCCAAAGTCGTGAAAAATTTTGCCTTTCCAAGATTCGCTAGAATCATTGGAATGCTTGGCATTGAGTACCGGTCGGCAATGGTTCGCTCGTTTAACTTTCGAAAGTCAATAACAAGTCGTTTGTATTTGTTACCATTTGAGTCCAAGCCTCTTTTGTCAACAACCCATGCAGGACTGTTATACGCACAGCGAGATGGTCTTATAATGCCGTCTTTCAACAATTGAGCGATTTCGTTATTAACAAAATCGGCTACACCCATAGGATATGGGTAAGATTTGGAGTAGACTTCTTGGTTGTCTACTGTGTGAATTGTGGCAATAAATGAAGTGTTATATGGCAATGCCTCGTTAGAGGTCGAAAATGCGCCGATCCTGTTCAGTATTACCTTTTTAAATTCCTCTCTTACGCTATCAGGAACTATTATGTCATCAATGCGTGTGAAATTCACGCTATCGCAAGTATGGTGTTGCAGTGCTTTCGCCGTACTGCCATATGTAATACTACCGCTGTGTAAGTTTAGGATTACCCCTGCTTGCGTTAGTAAATCGAAGCCTATTATGGCATCAAAAGTATCAAGGGTATCTAAAATGAAAAACGGGGCATTCTTTCCGAAAATTCTCATGAAGCATTTTTCTTTAATTTTACTGGACCCATGTATGGAGTTCACAATAAATGGGGTGTCGACATGTGTTATGTTTCTTAACTTCTTTATGGGTTTTACATAATTCTTTGCCGCCCCAGTGTCGGTTAGAATTTTTAGTGTTCTACCCGCCAACTGTCGCTCGACGAACGGCAGTTGGGAGTGTCTTGGTCTTTTTTTTTCTGTAAAATGGGGGTTTTTCTCAAAATGTTTTCCCTGTCTGGGTATTGAGCTATTCCCTTGCTTGTTATTTTCCCCTGGGTGGCTCCTATCTTCAATTGCTTTAGCATACGTAGCAGCGAACATGCTCCTTTCTATGCTATTCTCAGCCTCGCGAGCCAGCAAATTTTTGGGCTGTGCTGGTATAACTAGTGCCTTAATAGGCCTCCTCAGGCCTGCCATGAAGGCGTGCAGAGCATCGCTCCTTATTTCTGTATTAAGAATGACCGCTGCTTGCTCCTCATGCGTCATGGCAATTTTATTTGTAATAAGAGTGAGTTTTTTCTCAACCTCATCATAGTATTGCATTAATTCTAGGTCTCCTTGTCTGACCATTTCTAATTGATGGCTGAGAACGCGCAGAGACGTTTTAACGGCGTATGTGCAATCAAGTCTAGCAATGATTGCATTGAAATTTAGCACAGTGGTATGTGAGGTAAGCACTTCGCGTGCGGCTCCACAAACTTTATTTTTTAAAATGATAACCGCCTGGTAATGTGTTTCACTCCCATAATATCCCTTGAAGGCCTGATATGCCTCTATGGCTGATTGTCTCCAAGACACATATTCTTCATGGTCACTATTAAAATTCGGCACCGATTTCGCAGCGTCGAGTCTAACCTCACATCTAATGCTGGGGTCAATGGTTACGCTTTCGTACACCTGTACTTGGGGCGCTTCAATTCTAAGTGAGCTTACTTGGTTTCTAAGATGTTCGAGTTCGGCGTGAATCTCGCCTCTTATGCGTTGTTCTTGTGCGTTAAGCGCGGTGCTGACTGCGCTCTCTATTATAACTTTTAACGTTTGTGGATCCATTTGTTGTATGTTGTATGCCAAATGAGCATATGCCCACAGTATTGTAGAGTATACAATATAACAAGTGGTCATATGCTCAACATTAAAGTAAGAGTAACATACCAACACTTTGTTGCTATGTTTATGCAACCATTCATAATAATAATATGATCCGCCACTTATGCGGACTGGCCGCTGAGCGTGGGATCGCTAGCGTAAGCACTTTTGACTATGTACCCTCTGTACATATATGCTAACACATACAAACATATATACTGCAACACACTCTCCCTCTCTCTGCCAGCGCCCTAAGCGGCAGAATGTATTCAATACATATAAGATGTATAGGCTAAAACTAGCATATGAATAAACTGTCCAGACAATTCTGGATGACGGCTGGAACAGAACAGTTGCGTTTTATTTTAACATAAACGGATTGAACAAAAACTTAATGCGCACATAACATGGCGACCGTGACATGTGAAAAAAAAAAAGAAATAAATTAATTAACATTTCAACATAAACCAAAAAACACGAAAATAATTTGTGCAAATTGTGAAATGTATTTTGAATTAATTGCGAACCACTGTGCGCGCTATGATGAATGAAACAAAACAAAAAGAAAAATTAATCTAGATGCTGGAATTCATGCATTAATTGGAATTTAAAAACAATAATAAAAAAAAATAATTTGAAACATTAATATAAAACCAATTAAATCAACAACAAGATACTGATGTCCACGGAACCCTCCTTCAAGACCGCTGTTCCTAACGAACAAAGGGATTTGCCGACGTTGCAAGAGGCTTTGCAGGCAAATCCATTCGATGGACCACGGCCACTAACAATAGAGGAGTACAGGGCCCGGCAACAGAAGAGAATCCCCAAGAAGACGAAACGAGGCGGTGAGGTGAGACGCCTGCTCACCCAGAAAAGACTGCAGCAGGATTTGCTAAAGGCCAGCACCAACGAAGAAGACCGACAACGCTGCATAGAGCGTATTGAGGACATCAAAATTGAACTGCGCCAAAGAGCGCAGAAACGCAAGCGGGCCGCAGTAATGCGCAAGCCCTAACTTGCCATAGACTTAAAATCTAATAAGCAAACTGAGGCACGAAAGTGCAGGTTGCGCCTACTAACCACTATTAGGCTTTCTACTAAAAACACACGATTGGACAATTAATTGTTTAAATAAAAAATGTCAGCCAATCGTGTGTAACTAACACAACAATAACTTTTCCATGTCTCTGGCGCTGAGAATAAAACTCAGCAGCGTTAGAAAAATAGTTTCAAGAAAAATAATTAAAAAAAAAAAAAAAAAAAACAATTTAAATGAAAAATAAAAAAAAAAATTTTTTTATATATATACATATTCTTGAGTTAGTATTTTTTTTTTTTTTTTTCTATATGCACCCTAATGCGATTCCAAAAGACAGTAACATAGAAAAAGTTGACAATATGTTAGATCATGAATCTAAAGTAGCGGATTCAACCGCGAATGTCATAAATAATGTCGAAACTGTCTCGGTTGATTTGAAAATCATAACCTTAATGCTTGTAATAATTGTTATTCTTTTATTAACAAACGTTTTAACAAAACTATATAAGATGCACAATAAGTGCCTTAAGAAAAAATATTCCAGTAGGGCCGATAACCTAGATGTTGTTTAAGACGATAGACATAGTAGAAAAGTGTATAATAGAGAACCCAACTTTAGAATAAATTCTTTGATAATATTGAGTAAATATTACGAAGTTATAAAAATTGGTGATTTCGAAGACGAAAATATAGATACTTTTAATTGTGCAGCAAGCCCATTAATAATATGTAACAACAAAATAGAAAAGGGCATAGTAATGAGTACATTACCATGTGTAATGGTAAAAACAGTAGAAGAAAACCATGACATACTTGGTTCTACAACAATAATTTTGGTACGATTGCACCGCTGAATGTTGTAGACAAAATATGGAGTGGAGTACGATAGCACGAAAGATTAATGATCATAAAGATAAATTTGAAAAATCTTTTAAATGTATTAACTCAGATAAAGTCATAAGACCGGAAACTTTGATAAACCATGCTCAAATACTGATAACACAGTATAATAACATATTATCAATAGTAAACAAAGTTAATGAGAAATTAGCAAAAGAGCATAGGCATCAGTGTGAAAAACTGATAAAATCATTGAAAATAAGATTGAACAACATTAGTACTAGACGAAATATTGTAATAGTAATTCCAGAAGATCAAAGTCAGCCAGCTGAATTTGACGAAAGCCAATTAGCGGATTTGGACGAGTCCAAACCAATTATTGATACTGAAAGTGATATCGATAGTGACATCGAAACACTTGAAGAAAGTACAATGGCTAACCAAGTGGAATTAGACAGGCAATATGTTAGACAGGTTTCCACTTCAGTTCCTGAATTTGATGGTAAAAAGTTATTATTAAACAGATTCCTAACTGCATTACGCATTGTGGAAAGAACTAAGGGAGACCAAGAGGATATAGCAGTTGAGGTTATAAAATCAAAAATAACCGGCACAATCCTCTATAAAGTAGAAAATGAAACCACTATTGCAGGGATAATAAATAAGCTCAAAGAAAATGTAAAAGGAGAATCTCCTGACGTTTTAAAGGCAAAACTAATGAACATAAAACAAAAAGGCAAAACTGCTTCCCAGTATGCAACCGAAATGGATAATTTGCGGAAGCAACTGGAGGCAGCCTTTATTGATAACGGATTAGACCCAATCAATGCGGAAAAATTCTCTACAAGCGAGTCTGTTTCTGCAATGATTAAAAATTGCGAGCACGAAAAGCTCAAAGTAATATTAGAAGCTGGAAACTTTGTAACTTTCAATGATGTAATGGGTAAATATATCCATTGCAGCACGGAAATGACTGGAAGTGCAAATACAGTATTATTTCAACGAGGCCGCAATAATAGAGGAGGTAGTAACCATTACCAAAGAGGTAGAGGCAATGGCCGCGGAAACTACAACTCCAACTATAACAATTACAATAACAGAAACAACAATAGAGGTGGTCGAGGTAATGGCCGAGGTAGAAATAATTACTACCGAGGTAACAGCCAAAACAGATACAATAGCAATACCGAAAACAGTTATGTCCGAGTAGCCCAAGATGCTTCGGGAAACTCGCAGACACCTCCAGATACTCGAAATTAAAAAGTAAAATATATACTGTAAACTTAAGTCTCAATAATTTTGTATCATTTACAAATGTTCAGACAAATAAAATCATTACATTCCTAATTGATACAGGTGCAGATATTTCAATTATAAAAGAAAATTCCGATGTCTTTCATGACATACAATTCAATAAAATCATAGACATTCGAGGCATAGGTGAAGGAGTAATTAACTCCAAAGGACTAGCCTCAATTGAATTACAAACAGGGAAATACATTATTCCATATAAATTTCATTTACTACATTCAGATTTTGCAATCCCTTGCGATGGAATAATAGGACTAGATTTTATAAAGACTTTTAATTGCCAATTAGATTATAATACTTCGGAGGATTGGTTTATAATCAGACCTTCAAACCTAACGTATCCCATTAATGTACCGATAACATTTAGTTCTGGTAATAATTCAACACTTCTGCCAGCGAGATCCCAAGTGATACGCAAAATAGATTTGTCTTCAGAAGAAGAAAGCATTTTCATCCCAAATCAAGAAATCAAGCATGGTGTTTATATTGCAAACACTATTGCCCAAACCAAAAATACTTTTGTCCGATTTTTAAATACGACAGATAAATGCCAACTAGTAGGCATTAATAAAATAAAATTCGAACCGCTCTCAAAATACGATGTGGTTCAAACTTCAAATAACAATAGAACAGAGTCTGTTATTAGTAAACTAAAGAAAAATTTTCCAATCATGTTCAAAAAGCAACTTATGGAAATATGCACCGAGTATAGTGATGTGTTCGGACTTGAAACCGAACCAATCACAACCAACAACTTTTATAAACAAAAATTGAGACTTAAGGACGAAGAGCCAGTATATGTAAAAAACTATCGATGTCCGCATAGCCAAACCGAAGAAATTAAAAAACAAGTAGAAAAGTTAATTGAACAAAATATTGTTGAACCATCGATTTCACCTTACAATAGCCCACTCTTATTGGTCCCAAAGAAATCTCTTCCGGACTCTAAAGAGAAAAAATGGCGATTAGTAATTGACTATCGCCAAATAAACAAAAAACTGCTATCAGATAAATTTCCACTCCCCAGAATTGACGATATTCTTGATCAACTGGGTAGAGCTAAATATTTTTCATGCCTTGACTTAATGTCAGGTTTCCACCAAATTGAACTTGAGGAAAGCTCAAGGAACATAACGTCTTTTTCAACAAACAATGGTTCATATCGCTTCACGAGATTACCATTTGGTCTAAAAATAGCACCTAATTCATTTCAGAGAATGATGACAATAGCATTCTCGGGTTTAGAGCCTTCACAAGCATTCCTTTATATGGATGATTTGATCGTTATTGGTTGTTCTGAACAACACATGCTTAAAAAACCTAACAGACGTTTTTACACTTTGTAGAAAACACAAATTGAAATTACATCCAGAAAAATGTTCATTTTTCATGCATGAGGTGACATTTTTAGGTCACAGATGCACCGACAAAGGAATCTTACCAGATGATACAAAATTCGATGTTATTAATAACTATCCAGTCCCTACGGACGCAGACAGTGCTAGAAGATTCGTTGCATTTTGCAATTATTATAGACGTTTCATAAAAAACTTCGCCGAATACTCACGGCATATAACAAGATTATGCAAAAAGAATGTCCCATTCGAATGGACAGCGGAATGTGAAAAGGCATTCCAGTATTTAAAAACACAACTTGTTAAACCAACCTTGTTACAGTACCCAGATTTTAGCAAAGAATTTTGTATAATCACAGATGCAAGCAAGCACGCATGTGGAGCAGTTTTAACTCAAAACTATAATGGACTCCAACTCCCAGTTGCATATGCATCAAGAGCATTCACTAAAGGTGAAAGCAATAAAAGTACAACTGAACAAGAGCTAGCAGCAATACATTGGGCAATTACACATTTCAGACCATATATATATGGCAAACATTTCACAGTAAAAACTGATCATCGCCCCTTAACATATTTATTCTCGATGATAAACCCAAGTTCAAAATTAACTCGCATGCGACTCGAATTAGAAGAATACGATTTTACAGTAGAATATCTGAGAGGAAAAGATAATTTCGTGGCAGACGCTCTGTCCAGAATTACAATAACTGATTTAATTGATATGAATAAAAAAGTCCTGAAAGTCACTACCAGGCACCAAAGTAGACAACAAAATTTCTGCGCAGAAAACAAACAAGAACAATTGCCAAGGCAAAGTCTTGAAAAAGCTTCTAAGCCCAACGTATACGAAGTCATAACAAATGACGAGGTACGAAAAGTAGTGACCTTGCGAATGACAGATTCGAAATGTTTATTGAAACATGGAAAAAAGTTATAGCGAGAATAAATGTTAGCGATTTATACTCCAATGGAATTTTAGACTTAGGTCAGTTTTTCCAAAGGCTTGAATGGCAAGCCGGTGTATATAATGTCAGCCAACTAAAAGTGGCACCGAGCGAAAAGATCTTTGAATCAATTTCGATAGATACTTTCAAACATATGGGCAACAAGAATTTAAAATCATTAAGAGTAGCGCTACTCAAGCCGGTGACCCAAATATACAATGAAAAAGAAAAAGAAGCTATATTGTCTACATTTCATGACGATCCAATTCAAGGAGGTCACACAGGCATAAATAAAACGATAACAAAAATAAAAAGACAATATTATTGGAAAAACATGACGAAACATGTAAAAGAGTACATTAATAAATGTCCAAAATGCCTGACGTCAAAAACGACGAAACACACGAGATCACCTATGATAATTACAGAAACTCCACAATATGCTTTCGACAGGGTGATAGTAGACACAATTGGTCCACTACCACGTTCGGAAAATGGGAATGAATACGCAATCACTTTAATATGTGATTTGACAAAGTATTTAGTAGCAATTCCTATTGCAAATAAAAGTGCAACAACTGTCGCAAAAGCCATATTCGAATCTTTTATTCTGAAGTACGGTCCAATGAAGACGTTCATTACGGACATGGGAACAGAATACAAAAATTCCATTATAACTGACTTGTGCAGATATCTAAAAATAGATAACATAACATCTACAGCACACCACCACCAGACATTAGGTACCGTTGAAAGAAGTCATAGGACATTCAACGAGTACATTCGTTCATATATTTCAGTAGATAAAACTGATTGGGACGTATGGTTACAGTATTTCGTGTATTGTTTTAACACAACACCATCTGTAGCTCATAATTATTGTCCATATGAACTAGTATTTGGAAGACAGAATAACTTACCAATACAATTTAATAGCGTAGATAAAATAGAACCTATATATAATATAGAAGATTATTCTAAGGAAGTTAAATTTAGACTAGAAAACGCGTATAAGAGAGCTCGAATACTTTTAGAAAAAAATAAAATTAAACAGAAAGAAATAAACGATAAGAAAGTATTAGATTTTAAACTAGAAATAGGAGACCAAGTTTATTTGAAAAACGAAACAGGTCACAAATTAGAATCTTCTTATATAGGACCATTTGAGGTCATTAATATAGAAAAGAATAACAATATAATTATAAGAAATAAGAAAAATAAGGAGCAAAAAGTTCATAAAGATAGACTAAAAAAGATAAATAAATAAAGAAAAAAAAAAAGAGATAAGAATATATATATATACATATTGAAAAAAAAAAAAAAAAATTTTTTTTTAATTACAAAAAAAAAAAAAAACATTTAAAAAAAAAAAAAATTAAAATTAAAAATATACAACATAGTATTTAAGAAAAACAAATAAATAACTACATAATATTACGTTATTCTTTTAAAAAGGGAGGTGTTGTATGTTGTATGCCAAATGAGCATATGCCCACAGTATTGTAGAGTATACAATATAACAAGTGGTCATATGCTCAACATTAAAGTAAGAGTAACATACCAACGCTTTGTTGCTATGTTTATGCAACCATTCATAATAATAATATGATCCGCCACTTATGCGGACTGGCCGCTGAGCGTGGGATCGCTAGCGTAAGCACTTTTGACTATGTACCCTCTGTACATATATGCTAACACATACAAACATATATACTGCAACACACTCTCCCTCTCTCTGCCAGCGCCCTAAGCGGCAGAATGTATTCAATACATATAAGATGTATAGGCTAAAACTAGCATATGAATAAACTGTCCAGACAATTCTGGATGACGGCTCGAACAGAACAGTTGCGTTTTATTTTAACATAAACGGATTGAACAAAAACTTAATGCGCACATAACACATTTCTGTTTGATCAAGTGCATGAGGCCTAGATTGTACTATAATATTTTCGTTGCTATCAGATTCTTTTTTAATGTCCCCATAGGACCAACTCATTGGCAGTTGTCTAACACAGTGTTTTAGCGAATTCAATCTAACAATATAACCGCACACATTCAACCTCACTATTAAATTCAATGCAAATAAATTCAATGCAAATTAGTTACAAATTCAATGCAAATTAGTTACAAATCTAATGCAAATTACTCACAAGATCACTTTATGCTGCCACTTATATTTTTTATTACTATTTTTATATATGTTTGGTTTCAAATTTATATATATTATAAATTGTCTTTATTTTTTCCGAACAGTGACTTACATGTTGGTAGGGTGTGGATGGGCGCCAATCATGATGTTGGTTCCTGTTAGGAGTTGCCGTTGGTGGGATCCAACTTATGGGTTGATTTATGTTGATTGGGATGAAGTACGATTAGGTATCTGAATCACCGTCCTTGTGGATCAGAAATATATTAGCGATTATAATTTGTGTTACGGTCAAGTGCCGGAGTTATGTGTCTTTATGGTTAAAGTGTTATACAAAAACAGAATATGTTGAAGAATATAAAAGAGAACTAACCCCAAGTATATAAATGGGAATATGAATGTAAAGCTAAATACATTAGAAGTAAATATGTAAGGTCGTGCCTTGGGCTCTTGGTCAGACGCTGTGTCAGCATATTTATGTTTATATGGAATTCGTCACATCGACGTTGCAGCTGCACAGATTGTTCTAAGAATTAGTGCGAAGGCAGTTCGTTGGATTGTTTGTTAACTTGTATACCAATGGAATTCTGAAATTCTCTCAGCCAAGTCAAAGTGTCACCGAGCGAAATGATCTTTGAAACTATTTCAATAGAATCTGTCAAAAATATGGGCAATAAAACTCCACATACATCGAGGTTCGAACTCGAGCACAACAGAATTGTGGTTTTAGTAGGTCTCTACTAAATCACAGACTATGTTTAAATGTACATACATGCGTGGCCGTAGACCTATAGATAAAGTATTAAATATAACAAACTTTGTACGTATTGTGGATATGGTGGATTGTGTTAGTGGGAATCGATGTTTCACATCCACCGAAACTCCCGAGTATTCCTCAGAGATGGATCTAGTGGGAATCGAGTCTAATTTTTAGTGTGTTTGGTTTTGTTTGCGGACATGGTATTAGAGGATGGACTATTGTGGGAGTCGGGTATTATGGCATTATATTTTTCTTGTCACAGTTACAAAATAGTTACCTAGAAATTGTTTTCAGGAATAGTGAAACACGGTCACACTGATAAACAATTTGAGGTACACACAAGCAGTCTTGTTTAAATTTATTGATTAATATAAACTCTTACCGCAGATTGATAAATATGAGTGATCAGCGTGGTACGAGAGTATATGTTGGAAATTTAACTGACAAAGTAAAAAAGATGATCTGGAAGGTGAATTCACTAAGTATGGAAAACTAAATTCTGTATGGATTGCATTTAATCCGCCTGGCTTTGCGTTTGTGGAATTCGAGCATCGGGATGATGCCGAAAAAGCTTGCGATATTTTAAACGGTTCAGAACTTTTGGGTTCTCAGTTGCGTGTCGAAATATCAAAAGGACGACCGCGCCAAGGACGCCGTGGTGGACATAGTGACCGTGGTAGGCGTGGTGATTTTGTCAGAAACAGTATAAGCAACAGCAACAATGGATTTAGGCAACAGCGAGGATCAAGTGCTTCTAACGGTCGTCATGGTGAGCGTGGTTACATTTCTAGTCGGTCTGGCGGAGGCTACAGTGGAAGAGACAGTGGTGGTGGTGGTTTCAGTCGTCGAGAAATTTACGGTGGAGGTAGGGACGCCAGCCGCCATGGTAATAGTTCCAGTTCTAGCTATGGCCGCAATGGTGGACAAGGAGCGGGCCGCTTTAGATCTCGTTCACCAATTGGAAATCATCGGTTCTAATCAAGTTCTCAAATAAAATGTGTTTGCGATTATTCATCTTTACGAATAATAAAATTATACATCAGCTTTTTAAACAAATAAAATAAATATTAATAAGGAAAAAAAGTGCATCTAATGGCTTAAATATACGTACATATGTATGTAATATGTAAGTATATTGCAGCCACATCCCATAAAAAAATTGGTAATGCCTACTGAACTATCGGATATATATATAAGAAGTTTAGTAACAATTGTAATGATTGAAATTTTAACTCGTAACTTATGCATTACCCTAGATAACTAACAAAGTAAAAGTTCAAAATACTTTCGGTCACATATTTGGATAGAAAAATTCAAAAATTTGATTTTATTTAATAAAAAATATGGCATTGACCAATGATTTACATCTCACAAAATCAGTCGCAGTTTCAATTTAACAGTTAAAATCGTAAAGCACTGAAATACGTGCAGTGGCTCCAAATAATTTTTTTGTCGTATTTAAATCAGGGACTCCAAATAATGGTTATTTGTATTCGCCTACCCTTGCAGAGGGGGGTGTTTTTGTTTTTCGTCGGATGTTTGAAACGGAGAGGAGACATTTCGGACCCCATAAAGTATATTTGTATGTATGTACATACATACATACATACATATGTATACATCGACCAGAATAAAGAGTTCAAATGGCCATGTCCATCTGCCTGTCCGTACGGCGGTGCATATATGTACATACATATATTAAAAATGATCACTAAATAAAACTGCATTTAAATTTTTTTGATATCTTCAATAGTTTAAGAGGTACACGCTGTTAAAGTTTTACTGTACCCCTGCACGATATGTATGTACTGTATGTACAGTGGCTCACAGCTTATTTGATACAGGTCAACTTTTTAATTTGCTTGTGCCATAACTCAAAAGACATAAAGAATATCGAAAATCTTTATATGCCACATTAAAGAGGACAACTTCAAGTTTTCAAAACAAAAACATTTAACTCAGAATATAGCTGTTCAACAGCATAAACAAAAACATGTACATATGTACATATATACATATAGGCCAGAGCTCGAGGAAGCGTTTGGGGAACTACCTACGGTCGAGAACACTGCCAACATAATGTGTGCTAGCCAAGGAAAATGGTCCGCGGCCTGCACATTTGCTAAAAAGTTATGGACGCTCTTCGCCGCCTGGAGAGGCAGCGAAACGCCTGAGGGGCATGAGGCCCGCCTTTCTAGCCTGCGAAGCAATACCCCCCGTCAGCCACGCAGGTTAAATTGGCACCCAAAACATCCATTTCTTCAATGAAAGTTTAAAGAAAAATTTTCTACTTTTTTAACAGATTTTAAAATATTCTGTGTAAGAAAATTAGTTCTTGTTTGCACATATAACTAATAAACAATATGTTACACGCATCAGAGTTCCATAATTCTTTAAAATTAAAAAGCAGACAATACTTGGAATCCCTAAAGCATACTTTTTGGTTGAATTTTTACTCATTATAGAACTATATCCAGAGAGTAAGATATTATAACAAAGAAATAACTCTTTGATATTTTGTAAATTTCTGTTAAACCAAGCCTAATATATTAATAGGATAAAATAATAATGTTTTTAGTACCTACAATATTATGCCTATATCATGGAAAAATATATTGCAAATGAGGTCATGTTGAATAATTTGAACGCATTTTTTTCGAAATCCTGACGTGATGGAGAAAAACTAAGTACAGGGCCGTGATCAGCACCCCCCAATTACTATAGGAGACCTATTGAACTTGAAACACTTTTTCATGACCTCAAAAATGTCGGCCTGTGTTATTATTTTGACAATCCCCGTTAATATTCTTTCCTGCAAGTGAATATAAACATAAATCACAGCCCGCAGATTGTGCTTTTAATAATGATAATTATAATGAAAATACACGAGAAAAAGTAAAGAGAAAAGGAAAAAAAAAACACAACTATTACGCTATTCTGGACACTGCAGACGAAGAGTGCGACGAAAGTGTAATAAAAAAATTCGAAAATCAAGTGTTTGTGAACAAGCTTATAAAAGAAAGAGAAGCCTTAAAATCTCACTGTTGAAAATCAAAGAATTTAAAAATAAACTGTCCGTTTTTCTCTTTAACCTAGCTGATTACACAAAAGTTATAGGTCACCTAGAAAAGGCCAAAGCTCAGTTCTTTACCTGCACACCTAAGTGCGTTAAAACAAGAACTTTCCTATTGAAAGGATTTGGTGGCAATACAGACCCACAAATAATTCTGCCCGAATTAAAAACATTTGAAAAAGAAACATTGAAAATCCTAAAAGTAACCGCATTTAAAATCAAAAAAATTGACGAAAACTCCGTGCTACCAATATTTATGGTACAAATAAGCCCGGAAAATAACATCAAGGAACTGAAAGCCATAGATAATATACTTTACACCGGAAGACCGGATATCCCCCAATGCAGGAACTGCCAAGGCTTTTATCATAGCGCTGCCAATTGTCACCTCTTGTACATACATATGCGTGAAATGTGAAAAAATCATGAAGGTGCCTGCTCGATAACCTCGAAAAATCCAGATGAAAAAGAAAAACTCTTCTGTGTCTTATGCAAAAAGCATGGTCACCCAGCATTCTATAAAGGTTGCGGGCGGTACAGGGAGCTGAAAAGCAAAATTCAAACTAAAAGGCCAAAGACCAAAACCTGTTAATCCCAACATAAGTTATGCTAGTGTAACAAAAGGATCTACTTACAATTGCAATAATTTAATAGCACCTCAAACTAACGAAAATAACATCTTAAATGAATTATTTAACACAATTCAAAACCTATGTCACCAACTTCAAAACTTGCAGAAACAACTAAATGAACAATCTGCTAGATTGGACACAGTCTTTGAAATCATAAATTCTCCCTTAGCCCATTAGTCAATGAATCAAATAATAAGGAAGTAGACATAATAATGCTTAACGTAAACTCTTTTATTAGTTTAAATAGACGTCTAGAGCTCAGCAAATTCCTAGCCAAAAAAGAACCCGATTTGTTACTACTCAATGAGACAAAACTAAGTCCTAAAGAGGTGGTGGGACGGGCATTTTAGTTAATAACCACATAAAGTTCAGCAAATTTCATAATAGTCAACTAGACAAATTAAATTTTTTGGAAACTTCGATTATTTGGATACCCATGTCTAGCAATAAGCATCGGGTAATAACAATGAACAATTTAAGTACGAGGTGAACAAAGTGTTTGAAGCACTTAATCTTCAAAACCTAAATCATTATTATATACTTGCTGGCGATCTAAATAGCAAGCATGTAAACTGGGGTAATAGTTCTTCTAATGAAAAAGGCAATGCATTATTCACATGGTTAAATGAAAACAATATAACTTTCAGATCAACACTATATGCTTCAGAATATCCTTCATACCCAAAGGGCAATTCTTTTCTAGACAAACATATGTATCGCCGTGCTTTGCGTTTGTGGAATTCGAGCATCGGGATGATGCCGTAAAAGCTTGCGATATTTTAAACGGTTCAGAACTTTTGGGTTCTCAGTTGCGTGTCGAAATATCAAAAGGACGACCGCGCCAAGGACGCCGTGGTGGACATAGTGACCGTGGTAGGCGTGGTGATTTTGTCAGAAACAGTATAAGCAACAGCAACAATGGATTTAGGCAACAGCGAGGATCAAGTGCTTCTAACGGTCGTCATGGTGAGCGTGGTTACATTTCTAGTCGGTCTGGCGGAGGCTACAGTGGAAGAGACAGTGGTGGTAGTGGTTTCAGTCGTCGAGAAATTTACGGTGGAGGTAGGGACGCCAGCCGCCATGGTAATAGTTCCAGTTCTAGCTATGGCCGCAGTGGTCAACAAGGAGCGGGCCGCTTTAGATCTCGTTCACCAATTGGAAATCATCGGTTCTAATCAAGTTCTCAAATAAAATGTGTTGGCGATTATTCATCTTTACGAATAATAAAATTATACATCAGCTTTTTAAACAAATAAAATAAATATTAATAAGGAAAAAAAGTGCATCTAATGGCTTAAATATACGTACATATGTATGTAATATGTAAGTATATTGCAGCCACATCCCATAAAAAAATTGGTAATGCCTACTGAACTATCGGATATATATATAAGAAGTTTAGTAACAAAAGTAATGATTGAAATTTTAACTCGTAACTTATGCATTACCCTAGATAACTAACAAAGTAAAAGTTCAAAATACTTTCGTTCACATGCATAATTATATTTGGACAGAAATATTTAAAAATTTGATTTTATTTAATAAAAAATATGGCATTGGCCATGTCCATCTGCCTATCCGTACGGCGGTGCATATATGTACATACATATATTAAAAATGATCACTAAATAAAACTGCATTTAAATTTTTTTTGATATCTTCAATAGTTTAAGAGGTACACGATGTTAAAGTTTTACTGTACCCCTGCACGAAATAAGCTGTGAGCCACTGTATGTACAGCCACTGTATGTACAGTGGCTCACAGCTTATTTGATACAGGGCAATTTTTTAATTTGCTTGTGCCATAACTCAAAAGACATAAAGAATATCGAAAATCTTTATATGCCACATTAAGAGGACAACTTCAAGTTTTCAAAAACAAAAACATTTAATTCAGAATATAGCTGTTCAACAGCATAAACAAAAACATGTACATATGTACATACATACATATGTACATACATACATACATATACGCCATGAGCTCGAGGAAGCGTTTGGGGAACTACCTACGGTCGAGAACACTGCCAACATAATGTGTGCTAGCCAAGGAAAATGGTCCGCGGCCTGCACATTTGCTAAAAAAGTTATGGACGCTCTTCGCCGCCTGGAGAGGCAGCGAAACGCCTGAGGGGCATGAGGCCCGCCTTTCTAGCCTGCGAAGCAATACCCCCCGTCAGCCCCGCAGGTTAAATTGGCACCCAAAACATCCATTTCTTCAATGAAAGTTTAAAGAAAAATTTTCTACTTTTTTAACAGATTTTAAAATATTCTGTGTAAGAAAATTAGTTCTTGTTTGCACATATAACTAATAAACAATATGTTACACGCATCAGAGTTCCATAATTCTTTAAAATTAAAAAGCAGACAATACTTGGAATCCCTAAAGCATACTTTTTGGTTGAATTTTTACTCATTATAGAACTATATCCAGAGTGTAAGATATTATCCATTATAACAAAAAAATAACTCTTTCGGCCTGTGTTATTATTTTGACAATCCCCGTTAATATTCTTTCCTGCAAGTGAATATAAACATAAAAAAATGAAGCAAGTAAGTCGACTCGTCGACTCGGGTATACCATACACCAGGTGAAACAAATTTTTTTAAATTTCGAAAACCAAATGTACATATGTATGTCTATTAAATTGTTTTTACATGTTTCATAGTATGTGCTATCTCGCTCACTCTACGAACACACGAGCACTCTAGCGCCGCTACTAGCCAACGGCCAATTCTGGCCTTGTGGACCGCGTAGTAAAATACGTTCATACGCATATTTTGCATGTTTCTAGTCCGATTTCAATAAAATTTGGTAGTTTTGTAGAAATAGATAAGATTAGTTAGTCTGCAGAATTTGAATGCGATAGTCAAAAAACTACAGGAGAAAATCGGTTTTTTCTTAATTATGGAGGCGGAAGTGGGCGTGGCAAAATATGAAAATATATATACTCTGCGCGAATACTAAGCCAGTATACATACTAAATTTGGTGACTTTAGCTTTGTTTGTTTTTGATAAAATCAGTTTTGTTTGATTTGCGGGGGCGGAAGTGGGCGTGGCAAAATTTTTAAATAGCCAGTTTCTGCGCGTCTATTAAACTAGTCTTCATACCAAATTTGATGTCGGTAGCTGTCATAGTTTTTAAGAAAATCAGTTTTATGTAAATTCCGGGGGCGGAAGGGGGCGTGGCAAAAAGTTTAAACAATTAGTTTCTGCGCGCCAACTAAACGAGTATATAAACCAAATTTGATGTCTCTAGCTGTTATACTTTTTAAGAAAAACAGTTTTATGTGATTCCTGGGGGCGTAAGGGGGCGTGGCCGAAATTCCAATTAACTCTGAACATGTGCATACTACACGAGTATACATACCAAATTTGGTGGCTCTAGCTCTTATAGTCTCCGAGATCTGCGTGTTCATACGGACGGACGGACGGTCGGACAGACGGACATGGCTAGATCGACTCGGCTATTCATCCTGATCAAGAATATATATACTTTATAGGGTCGGAGAAGCTTCCTTCTGCCTGTTACATACATTTTGGCGACTTTAATATACCATTTCACCCTATGGGTGTATGGTATAATCACAGCCCGCAGATTGTGCTTTAAATAATGATAATTATAATGAAAATACACGAGAAAAAGTAAAGAGAAAAGGAAAAAACGAAAACGAATAGCCCACCACAATGGCAAAGAATCACAAAAACAACTATTACGCTATTCTGGACACTGCAGACGAAGAGTGCGACGAAAGTGTAATAAAAAAAATTCGAAAATCAAGTGTTTGTGAACAAGCTTATAAAAGAAAGAGAAGCAATACAACAAATTCAATAACAAATTCAACAACAAATTCAACAACAAATTCAACAACAACAGACGCTACTCCAACAGTGAGCAATAATAATAGTGAAACACATTAATAATACAATATCCAAAAATAAAAACAAAGATATTTCTCCAATAAATATTTTTGATATAGATGCAAATAAAATAGTCAGATTAATAAGAGATGGCCTTAAAATCTCACTGTTGAAAATCAAAGAATTTAAAAATAAACTGTCCGTTTTTCTCTTTAACCTAGCTGATTACACAAAAGTTATAGGTCACCTAGAAAAGGCCAAAGCTCAGTTCTTTACCTGCACACCTAAGTGCGTTAAAACAAGAACTTTCCTATTGAAAGGATTTGGTGGCAATACAGACCCACAAATAATTCTGCCCGAATTAAAAACATTTGAAAAAGAAACATTGAAAATCCTAAAAGTAACCGCATTTAAAATAAAAAATATTGACGAAAACTCCGTGCTACCAATATTTATGGTACAAATAAGCCCGGAAAATAACATCAAGGAACTGAAAGCCATAGATAATATACTTTACACCGGAAGACCGGATATCCCCCAATGCAGGAACAACCAAGGCTTTTATCATAGCGCTGCCAATTGTCACCTCTTGTCCATATGCGAAAAATCCAGATGAAAAAGAAAAACTCTTCTGTGTCTTATGCAAAAAGCATGGTCACCCAGCATTCTATAAAGGTTGCGGGCGGTACAGGGAGCTGAAAAGCAAAATTCAAACTAAAAGGCAATTTGGAAGCAAAAGTAATACGCTATCACCAAAACCTGTTAATCCCAACATAAGTTATGCTAGTGTAAGAAAAGGACCTACTTACAATAGCAATAATTTAATAGCACCTCAAACTAACGAAAATAACATCTTAAATGAATTATTTAACACAATTCAAAACCTATGTCACCAACTTCAAAACTTGCAGAAACAACTAAATGAACAATCTGCTAGATTGGACACAGTCTTTGAAATCATAAATTCTCCCTTAGCCCATTAGTCAATGAATCAAATAATAAGGAAGTAGACATAATAATGCTTAACGTAAACTCTTTTATTAGTTCAAATAGACGTCTAGAGCTCAGCAAATTCCTAGCCAAAAAAGAACCCGATTTGTTACTACTCAATGAGACAAAACTAAGTCCTAAAGAGGTGGTGGGACGGGCATTTTAGTTAATAACCACATAAAGTTCAGCAAATTTCATAATAGTCAACTAGACAAATTAAATTTTTTGGAAACTTCGATTATTTGGATACCCATGTCTAGCAATAAGCATCGGGTAATAACAATGAACAATTTAAGTACGAGGTGAACAAAGTGTTTGAAGCACTTAATCTTCAAAACCTAAATCATTATTATATACTTGCTGGCGATCTAAATAGCAAGCATGTAAACTGGGGTAATAGTTCTTCTAATGAGAAAGGCAATGCATTATTCACATGGTTAAATGAAAACAATATAACTTTCAGATCAACACTATATGCTTCAGAATATCCTTCATACCCAAAGGGCAATTCTTTTCTAGACAAACATATGTATCGCCGATAGCAGAATACAATTCTTTAATTTAGACAACCCTACTACCAACTGTTTAAAATGCGTAGATTATGATAGCGACCATCAAGCAATATATATTCAATATATGTGAATCCCCTAAAACAACCCATTGGAATTTCCGGCAAACTAATTGGTTAAAGTTAAAATGACTCAAAGTACTTTACTGCGACAAGAGATACAGATAGAAACCTATTTAACGACGAAATCGACATTCACCTAACAAAACTTAATAATATTATAAATGCATCCATTGAGAAAAATGTACCCAAAGCAACAAGCAATGCATTGAAAAGGCTACAATGCAACCCCATTATTCAAAAACTGCTCCTAGAAAAGAGCAAAATATTAACTATAATTAAAAAGAGCAATAGACTAGAAATATATCTTTCTGAGTTACAACTATTTAAAACAAAATTAAAACTGATTAAAAAGATGATACAAGACTGCATAAAATCCAAGATTAACTCTGAAATTGAAAACAAAATTAAACATATAACCCCCAAAGACCCATTCAAATTTGCTAAGGTTAAACTTCCTAAAAAAAGATGAGAACTCAACCAGCATCATTATTGTTCATCCAGCCCGCGCTAGCATTATCCAGGAAGATGCCCAAAACAGTTACCTCATCACAAATGAAAAAGCGATAGGAATCGTCATCGCTTGTCACTTTCAATCCGTTCACTCTGCAAAACAGATTGATACGAACATTGAAGTGCACCGCATGGTTGATGCGGCGTACAGAGAGTTTTTAGAAATAAAAACTTCTTATGTATCTGCCAAATCGACGTTGATTTCCTTTAGTCCTTTAAAAAAAGCGGACAATCTTAAAGCGGATCATATGGATTCTTATTTTATTAAGGCTAACGAGCTTGATATTATCTTTGGTAAGCTGCGCGGTAAATTATCTTCAGGTTTAGACGGGATTCCTAATATTGTCCTAAAAAATTTGTCAAAAGAAGTTCAACTTGAGTTCTGTACATTATTTAATAATATGTTAAACAACTCATATTTCCCAAATCAATGAAAAACGGCTAAACTAATTGTCATTCCAAAAAAAAAAATTAACATAAAAACGACCTAGAAAATTTAAGACCCATTAGTTTGCTTCCTAACATAAGTAAAATTTTTGAAATCATTATAAACATAAACATAAACCGACTTATTGAGAAACTAAATCTAATCAGTGATAAACAGTTCGGATTCAAGCACGCGCACTCAACAATCCACGCAATAAATCTGCTTACCTCAGAAATTAACTGGGCTTGGAATAAAATATTTGTAACGGGAGCATGTTTTATAGACTTAGAGAAAGCATTCGACCAAGGATGGATACAAGGCTTAATAGTGAAACTCATGAGTTTCAAATTTCCTCTTCATATAATAATTTTACAAGACAATATGTTAAGAAATAAGAAATTCAAGGTTCACATCAACCAGGTCCTTTGTGATAAAGAGTTTTCTGTAAATAATGGCTTCCATCAGGGTACGGTAAATGCGCCCACACTATTTAATCTATATATCTTGGACTTAATGAATAAGATTGACAATATTATTGCCTACGCTGATGATATCGTTATATTTCACTCTAGCGGTACAATAAATACAATAAATGTAGAATTGCAAGACAAAATGAACACGTTGGCTAGATTAGCTAAGCATTGGCAGGTAAAGATTAACTATTCTAAGTGTGAGTGCATCTTATTCAGACCCCCATTAAAAAAATGTAACTACAATGTCAAATGAAGCAAGTAAGTCGACTCGTCGACTTGGGTATACCATACACCAGGTGAAACAAATATTTCAAATTTCGAAAACCAAATGTATGTCTATTAAATTGTTTTACATGTTTCATAGTATGTGCTATCTCGCTCACTCTACAAACACACGAGCACTCTAGCGCCGCACTTGCCAACGGCCAATTTTGGCCTTATGGATCGCGTAGTAAAATACGTTCATACGCATATTTTGCATGTTTCTAGTCCGATTTCAATAAAATTTGGTAGTTTTGTAGAAATAGATAAGATTAATTAGTCTGCCGATTTTGAATGCGATAGTCAAAAAAATACAGGAGGAAATTGGTTTTTTCTTAATTAATTATGGCGGAAGTGGGCGTGGCAAAATGTGAAAATATATAAATTCTCCGCGCATACTATGCCAGTATACATACTAAATTTGGTGACTTTAGCTTTCTTTGTTTTTGATAAAATCAGTTTTGTTTAATTTGCGGGGGCGGAAGTGGGCGTGGCAAAATTTTTTAAATAGCCAGTTTCTGCGCGTCTATTAAACTAGTCTGCATACCAAATTTGATGTCTCTAGCTATTATACTTTTCAAGAAAAACAGTTTTATGTGATTCCTGGGGGCGTAAGGAGGCGTGGCAAAAAGTTTGAACAATTAATTTCTGCGCGCTAACTAAACGGGTATACAAACTAAATTTGATGTCTCTAGCTGTTATACTTTTTAAGAAAAATAGTTTTATGTGATTCCTGGGGCCTAATGGGGCGTGGCCGAAATTCCAATTAACTCTATATATGTACATAATACACGAGTGTACATACCAAATTTGGTGGCTCTAGCTCTTATAGTCTCCGAGATCTGCGTGTTCATACGAACGGACGGACAGACGGACATGGCTAGATCGACTCGGCTGTTCATCCCGATCAAGAATATATATACTTTGTAGGGTCGGAGAAGCTTCCTTCTGCCTGTTACATACATTTTGGCGACTTTAATATACCATTTCACCCTATAGGTGTATGGTATAAAAATATTGGAGGCAGTTTAGGATAGTCAACGACAAAGGTGCCACCTGTATCCCAACATGCGCCGAAGTAAAGTACTTGGGGATTCCTTTATTTCGATAGACACGTGAATGAGCAAATCAAAAAAACTAAAAAAGCGTTTTATTTATACAAAAGAATGTTCTAAGCTTCTATGTAGTAGAGTCAAAATAATAAGCCTATGGCTGCCCTATTTGGTGGAATATATCTCTTTCCTATATGGAAAGAATTCGCAAATTTGAAAGGAAAATACTAAGGGCCTGTACATCCTTGTACAGAACTCCCACAAGTTTGTACATATATTAAATTTTACTCAAACGAAGTACTTTACAAGGCAGCAGAAATTTGCAGAATCGACGTGTACATAATAAATTTGATAAGAAACCATGTCAGAAGATGTTTAGACATTTCGGAAAATACCTTAATAAAAGGCCATTTCTTCGAAAGTGACACCTACTTTGCTCGAGCTCTAAGCAACGGTTTTACACCCCCAGAAATATTTCTATACCTACACGAAAACAATTATATCCAAAACAATTTGTGTATACCAATTATTTATCATATTTTCAGAAGGGCTAATTGTAAAATAGTAGAACATAAGGATATAACACCTCAAAATAAAAGATTCGACTGTACTATATCCATTTTAGATAAAAATCTCTCCATTTACATATACCGCCAGCAACTGTTGGTGGTCTCCCCCCTCCTTTTTTCTTTCTCGTTTTCTTTGCAAAATCCTTAGTAAGTTTTTTTTTTTTTTTTTTTTTAACGTTTAATATATATTTGTTGAATCTACTCTTAAATTAGAGCCTAACAACAAGTTTGAGATATTTTTCTTAGTCTAGTACTTAAGATAAATCCAGGGGATATTGCAGGCGGGTTGGTCTGTCATTTCTTTTAAGACGAGTTCTATTATTAGTTCGCATAAGGGAATTGGCTAGACCATTTGGGTGTGCATCCAGTTTCGCAGAATACTTTAGTTGTTGACTACCTATTTCAGATTTTACGCTAGGTATATTTAGATCATTTTGAATGTTGTCGTTCCGTATGTACCACGGGGCCCCCGTGATTGATCTTAAAATCTTCGACTGCGCTCTTTGTTTAATATCGACATTGCTGGTACTTGCATTTCCCCATAGTACGGCTCCGTAAGTCCAGATGGGATTCAGTACGGAGTTGTATAGAAGGACTTTATACTCCAGACGTAGAGGGGACCGAGCGTTGATCATCCAATGTAGGCTACTCGCTTTCAGTTTAAGCTGTGACTTTTTGCTTCGATGTGCTTGCGCCAAGTTAGTCTTCTGTCTAGGTGGATGCCAAGGTAAGTGACATCCACGGCTTGAGGAACTGGTACGTTGTTTAGCATTAGAGCTGGACAGTTTCTTCTGTTAAGCGTTTGCATTTCTGCATTTTTGCATTTGCAATTTTGCATTTGCATTTTTGCTTTTCTGCTCGTTGACCCGAGGCGTTCCTCTAATTTCGCAGAGGCTTGTATTGGGCATTTGGATCTGCTGAGGATTGCCGTGTCATCGGCAAAAGTGGACGTTGGGCAACGTCGAGAAAGACAGCCAGAAATACAGTATTCTTTTACTTCGAATGCTGTTCGTATTTCGGATGTTATGCGATTGACTTGTTCAATTGTACCATGTTTTTCGCGGAAGCCGAACTGGTGTGAAGGGATTGTGTTCTCCGATGCCAGAAATGAGTTTAGTCGGATCTGCAGGACCTTTTCAAAAAGCTTCGAAAGACATGGCAGCAAACTAATTGGCCTATAGGATGATTGCTGGGTTTTGTCCTTTCCCACTTTAGGAATCATGATGATAGTGGACCTTTTCCATGTTCTTGGGAGGTAGCCAATTCTTATTATAGCGTTGAACAGTTTGCAGATTTATTGTATGGCAATGATAGGGAGTTCTAGGATCATTTTCGGTGTGATTAGGTCATGGCCAGGGGCTTTTTTCGGCTTTTTGTGGTTTTTAATAACTGCAGTGATCACGTCCGATTGGAGTTCCGAGTACTTACTATCCGTTAATGTGTTCGAAGGGGGAAGTACAGATGAGTTTGATGTTGGATTTGGCTGGAAAACCATTTTAAGATGTGTGGCAAATACGGATGCCCTCTCTTCGTCACTGCGGGCCCATCCACCGGTTGGACTCCTTGTCGGTGAAATTGTCTCTGTAGGAGCGCTTAAAGTTGGGTGGGCTTTCCACAGAGAATGTTTAGTGCTGGTTGGGCTGAGCTTTTGTTCTGAGCTTTCCTTTGAGCCCAGCTTTCCTCTTGTCTTAACGCCTTGGAGAGGTTGCGATTAGCATGCCTTAGGCGAAGTTTCGCTGCTGGTGAGCGAGTAATCTGGCATTCTCTTCTTAGACGTCGTTTTTCCGTTACTAATTGTTCTATCCGCCGGTTCGTAGGCCTGTCAACAGGTTTAGTGTAAGAAGAGGCAGGTGGAGTAGATACTCTTGCTGCAGCTCCCATCATCGACTCAAGTGCAGAGACGCACATGTGAATGTCTTCTGCAGCATCCAGTTTCGGCGAACAGTCAATGTGGGCACTCATGTACATTTTAAATTTAAGCCAATTTGTTTTGTTGTTTGTAAGCCTATATGGGCGATCAAGTACTTGAGGTCTTGTTAATAGTGTGATCAGCACTGGAGAGTGATCGGAAGTTAAATCTAGCAGTGTATCCGCAGTGATCCGATTACGCGGAAGCCGCTTGGTTATTGCGAAATCAATCAAGTCAGGCACTTTCTGTGGATCTGTGGGCCAATAAGTAGGCCTACTCGGTGAGACGCAATCCATCTTCTTGAGAGAGTTGACTATTGTGTTGTACAACTGGTTGCCTTTAGGATTTACCAGGCGAGATCCCCAGTGCGTATGTTTGGTGTTATAGTCCCCTGCTGCAGTGAAGCGATCTCCGAGTGTGTTAAAGAAATCGGTAAATTCCTTTTCAGAAATTGAGAAGCGTGGTGGGCAGTACAGGGCAACCAATGTAGTGTTGCCGCAGCTGGTTTGGACGGTTATAGCAGTTTCTTGTAGGTGCTGTGTTTCAAATCTGTTGAGGAACGAGTGTTTTATACGGTTTTTGATTAGGATACCAGTCCCGCCATGAGCTTTTCCGTCTGGATGGTTTGTTGCGTAGAAGGTATATTTTGGTATTTGAAAATTATTTTTTGATGTTAAATGTGTTTTCGATATCAGCAAAACGTCGATTTCACATGAGTCTAGGAATAGTTGCAGTTCGTTTTTGTGCTTGGAGATGCCGTTAGCCTTCCAAAGACATAGACGTAGGGCAGCCATTATTTATTCTCGATAAGCTTCTGGATAAGCAGGTTTTGATTCCGCATCAGTTCGTGCATACAGTTTTGCATGAACGTAATAAAAGTGGTCATGTTTTGATTGAGTGAGATCAATAGGGCCTCTTGCTGGCCAAGCTGTGGTGCGCTAGGTTGCGGATTCTGTAGATGGTGGAGTGACGGGGTCTCTTTTGCAGGCTCCGTCTGTCCAGTTCGGAGCACACTAGCGAAGGATACACTAGGACTGTATGTAGCAGGCATGTTAGATGATCTAACAGCCTTGGCGAAGAATACCTCCGGTGTAGTTTTGGAGGCGTTGACGGTGATTTTTGGTCCAGCTGGGGGTTTGCGCCCGTTTAGGTGAGATTTAAGATCTTTGAAGACAGGACATCCTCTGTAGTTGGCCGTGTGGTTCCCTCCACAGTTACTGCATAGTCTTAGTGCAACATTGTTTCTGTCCTTGGTGCAAATGCCATCTTTATGATGTTCGCCGCAGCCAACACACACTGACCTAAGATTGCAATTGTTAAGGGTGTGGTTGTATTCCTGGCAGTTTTTACACTGCGGTGGTTGGTATCTCGTATGGGGCTCCTCTACGGTGATTCTTCTGTGCAATAGGAGCTGTAGGTTGTAGATTGGGTGCACTTCATTTGGCTTCGACCGCTTTGCATCTGGTTCGAGCTCGATTTTAAAGAGCGGCTTTGCGACTTTGTTCCTGTTGATGATGTTGACAACGGATTTGACCGCAAACCCTTTTTTCGACCAACGCGTCTGCTATTTCTTGAGTAGGGACCGATGGCTCAATCCATTTCAACACAACCTGGAGCCCTTTACTGCTTTTTTAGTTGGTAGGTATAGAAGTTGATGTTAGCATTACGGAGGTACTTTTCGATGATGCGGAAATTGTCCTCAGTTTGGGTTTGACATTTAATTTCTTTAATGTTACCCCTATTAAGAGGGGTTACAACAAAGTTATTTGCCCCTACTGTTTCTACTAGCTTCGAAATTAGGGCGCTGCAGTTGGCTCCACGGATGTATAAAGGGGGTGGTCTAGTCGATTTGACTTTATCTACAAAGCCGGCTTGATCATCTTGCTGATCGGCAAACTATTCATGCTAAGGGGTGCTACTTGTTCATTTGGTTTGGTTATTTTCGGCGTATTGCCACTTTTTTTTTGCGGGCTTGGCTTCCGCTTAGTTATTTTAATATATCTATCCATTCCAGTTTAGACAGAAGTCGTTGGGTTTACTATTGTGGCTGACTTTGGGCGACTTGTCGTTGACGGCTTGAGGCAGGTCAATGCTTCGTTGCAGTAGTTGTTGTCAACGAACTGACGGTGCTGGTCGGTGCAATCGGTGACCCAGTTATCGATATTGCTGGAGATGCACACTGCTCTCTCCACGGTAAGTTGCTGTTGATTGCTGAGTGGCTGGCACTTTCGGTGTTATTGCTTACGTTAGCATTCAGTGGGGTCGGCGACACCACCGATGTCGATGGGCCCTAATTGGTGGACATGGCTTTTGTAAAAATTACGCACCTTGTTGTTGCAACTTAGTATTTATTGCCATTAGAGCAATCTAATAGCAATATGATTGTAAATAGGCGTCTCTGAGGCGACTGAGAGCCCTAAACAAATTTTTGCAAACGCGGGTTTTTTTTACACTCAATTTTTGCGGAATGCATTAAAAACACGTCTGTACACGGCGGCAGTTAAATTACGTAATTAGTAAGTAAAGATTAAATAATTCACAAAATGAAATTAAAATTTAAATCAGGACTAGAGAGCTCGATTAGAGACAGTGTCCATAGTATATAGTAAAATAAGCAGTTTTGTTTGTTTGAGTAAATGCATTTATATATTTGTAAATAAACAATTAAAAAAAAAAAATATATATATATATAATCAAACATTGATAGGAAAACATTATAGGCACAATCCAAAGAAAAACATAGTTTAATATTAATTAAATAACTATTCCATAAACCAGTAATATATTTATATTATGATAAACATTAATACATACATACATATTTATGATAAAAATAAAGTTGAAAAAAATTGTTTTTTATTTTTTATTATATATGTAATAATATTATATAATTCAAGTACAAATTATAATTATTTTTGATGATGTTGTTTCTGATTTTTACAAGACAAGTCATATAAGTCAAAGTTAATTATTTTTCATTAGACATATTAGTTAAATTTAAAAAATAAAACATTACGGCCCAAGATTTAAATTCTTTATTATAACATACATAATGTGAAATGGTATATTAAAGACGCCAAAATGTAACAGCATCAACAACCGGGTCGATCAAGTTTTATAATATAAAGTTTATATGTACATATGTATGTATGTACCTCCCTTCGTCTGACCGTATGAACACAAACATACATACATACATATGTAGATCGCGGAGACTTTAAGAGCCAGAAGCACTAAATTTAGTCTCTAGGCTCAAATTGTATGAAGTACATAAAAACGATATAATCGTCCACCAGATTTGGATTCTACGAAGAATTCTAAGAAATATTCACCAGGAGACCTATGTACAGGGTTGCCCATATTCGACGGACCCATCTGGCAACCCTGTATCAGAAGCGTCAGTCCAAGCTGATTTTTACCATGGAACAGTACACGCCCGCGAGCGCTTCCAAAATTATTGAAATTTACATTCAACAAAATAAGTCAATTGCAAAAACTCAACGTGCGTATAAAAATTTAAATAATGTGAAAAGTGCCAAGGACATCCCAAAATCGCCGTTCTCAGCAGTTAGGCATTGCTCGGACCACTTTACAACGAATTATCCTCGTTAATTTGCATTTATTCCCGTATAAGATTCAATTGACGGAAAGATTGTTGCCTGCGGACAATCCTTGTCGATTGGAATGGCCCCAAAAAGTCGAAATGCCGAAATGTTAGCTAAAACTATGGAAAATGCTGCAAAACGAGCACAATACGCCGTACAGTCTCAAGGCGGCCATTTGAGAGATATCATATTCAAAAAGTGATGTCAACAAATCTACTTGAACCAAATAAAATGATTATTATCAAAAAAAACTGTGCTTTTCTTTGATTAAAAAAAAAAACATGGGTCCGTCGAATATAGGCAACCCTGTACATGGGGTAACGACATATCTCCGAAGACATATCTCCGCGCGAAATTATGTCGTTTCAGAACGACATATCTCCGCGCAGATCACCGGCGGAGATATGTCGTTTTACAACGACGTTAAAAATGCGACATATCTCCGCCAGTTGTTGAAAGTCTACTGAAACTAACTTTAAATGGGAATTGAATGACTGGCAAAAAAAATACGTACACACACTGTAAGGAATTCATATTAATAAAACAAAACGAAAGAAATGAAGGTGTATTCTTTTGTTCACAAGCTACCGGTTACTGAGGTCAAAGATATAGATGGACCTTGTCAGTTCTTTACCCTCCCAACCATGAATCTTTGTTGTTATTTGTAAAGATTCCCATTAAAAACTGATCGATATCAACTCATGTACCCATGTCACTAGGAAAATAAATTATAAAGCTTAAGCAATCATATTCAAATTCATTATAATTTCAGATAGAAGCATTTCTTTTCTTACACATTAATTTTTTATGAAATATATACAGACGAATTTTAAACAGCTGGTCTGGGATGACTCAACATTTGAGATTCAAAACTTTCAGACTTGAAAAACAATCGAACTCAAAGTAAATTAAACTATTGAATAAGAGGGACTAAAACTAGTAGTATAAAAGAGAGCTTACGAGTTACATGTTATTAATTATTATAGAAAATTATAGAATAAAAAAATTTCAAAGGAATATCAAATAAATCAAGTTAATATTTTTTTTTTGTAATAATTCATTTTATTTCAAGTTCTTTTTTTTTTTTTTTTTTTCGTTAGGGTTATTTTAAATTTTCAAGCTGTACAAATTTACTCATTACTGTTCATTTCGCTCCAAGTCAAACATTATTTATGGTAATCTTTTTTTTTTTATTTTAATGATTTGGTTGATCATAAAACGCTGAAACAAAAATTACATTAACAAATCAGAGTATCAATTGACTACCATCACCCCATAGTTCACAAAAACTTGGTGGAAAGCCGCTGAATTGATACCGCTTACTACACTAGGCACTTACCCCATAGTTTAGTCGCTGAAAGGCCTTCCATCGATGCACTGTGGGAGGGTGTTTTATATGATGATTTCTCCTTTGCGCTTTATGACTACCATTAAACTCCGTTTCTCTCACTTTGCTTTTACATTTACTCTATTTACCGTTACTCCTGACTTGAATTATTTAATATAAGCTTAACGAGACTTTAATTGATTTTGTATTTGACTTACTTACATTCTCTTTTTTGTCTTTTTTTTTAAACTTGATTAGGACTTCGAAATTGAAAATAAGATCAGAAAGGAAAAATTTCTCCACTTAACGATTTCGTAGAAAACGATGTTTTTTAAAAACAAAAATGTAGAAGCTTTCGGGATGATCACATGTATTGCGCTAAATCGGGTGACAGCAAGCACGAAATTCGGCTGCACGTGCTCCGGCAGCAGAAATAGGTATTTGAAAACTCGCCGGTTTTCCAAAAAATAATCCTCACAAACGAAAGCTACCAGCAATATTGGCCAGAAAATGGGGGGTAAAAATATCGAATAACCTACATACCTGCTAGAATCTAAGCTCTTGGCAAGTGCTCTTCCGGAATCCTCGCCACTCATGAAATAGATTTGTAAAAATTGATGTCGTTTTATTTTATGATAAACTTGTCCTCTGATTTTAAATGTATAACTGTACCATTTTTAAAGATATTTTAAAATATTGTCACCAGACAGTTTATGAATATAATGATTCAGCCCTGGGCGAGCGACGTTATGCTCTACCCCTGGTGTTATCGATAAATGAAGAAGTAGTTGGCAAAAAAAAGAAGGAGTGTTGCAGGAGCGTTCATTTCAACCTGCAATGATTTCGTTACCAATCGAGGTCAATGACGTAAATGTACAAGAAGTTTCTGGAGAAAGAAACGTGCTTTTGAGAAACAGACGAACAAACGTAACGTATGTGTCACACGAAAACACTGCTACGTCTCAGCAGTACGACAATGTTGCTACGTTTCGGCAACTCGGTAACACTGCTACGTCTCAGCAGTACGACAATGTTGCTACGTTTCGGCAACTCGGTAACACTGCTACGTCTCAGCAGTGCGACAATGTTGCTACGTTTCAGCAACTCGGTAACACTGCTACGTCTCAGCAGTACGATCATGTAAATACTTCGCAACAACTCGATTGTGCAGCTACGTCTCAGCAGCACGCTTACTTTGCTACGTCTCAGCAACCCAATTACATTGTTACATCGCAACACGGCAATATGGTTACGCCTCACCGACTCATCAAAATGTTAACATTGCTACGATCCAGTAGTGCAATAACGTTGTTACATCACAGCAAGATAATTATGGTCCAACGTCACGGAATTACGTAAGCAAAAGTGGGTCAAACACAAATGTAGGTCAGTACACAACGTCAACTGCGAGGAAAAATATAATAATTTTGGGCATTCATTTGGAAGCATGAACGAAATATAGCTCTTGTTCCGGAATTTAATCCATCGTCCGTAAAATCATAGAATTCGCATCAGTTTGTTAATCGTGTAAAAACTCTGAAAAACGCATATAACTGGGACGACAGGAAGGTAATTTTTGCAGTTCAACAAAAGATGCAAGGTGCAGCTCGTTACAGGGTGGATGCAACGGATGAAATATTTCAAACATGGCCAGAACTTGTTTCGAAATTTCTATACGACTTCCTATGTATTAGCGACGCAGCTGATGTTCATTTAAAAATGCTGAAAACCAAACGGGAAGCAACGGAACCACCACAAGATTATTTTTATACTATTCTAGCCATTGGTAAAAAGGGTGAGTTATCTGATTCAGCAATTGTAACACATATTATAACGGCATCAACGATTACAATCTTAAGCGCAAGATATCAAACCACTACACCTCATGTAACGAACTTTTACGAGATATACAAACATATTCGGCTCATAACGAAATCAAAAATTGGGACAATATTCGTCAAATTGTCCTGATCCACAGCGTAAGCCTCGATGTACTCATTGTAATCGTACTAATCACGACTTTACCAACTGTCCTGAAAAATTTAAAAACATTTCGAAAGTAAATAAAATAAAAGTAAATAAATAAATTTATTTCAGTTAACGGAAACGAGACAAACGCATTCGTCGATCAAGGTAGTACACGTACTCTGATTCGAAAATCACAATCAATAACACTGTTGGATTTGGAGGAGGAAAATTCTTCTTCGTAACCAAAAACTAAATGCGAAGATCGTTGTTGACAAGATAGGTCACGAAGTCGAAATCCTTGTAGTGGAAAATGACTTAATATCTGAAAACGTTTTATTGGGTAAGGATATTCTTTGTCGGCATGGCAATAAACTAATCATTCACGGAAACAAATGTTTTATCAAAAACATACGCCAAATAGAAACGACTCAAAATCGAACTGATTCCGAAACCGAGGAATTGGAAAAAGTCTTAATAGATAATGCTGCTTGTTTCGCGCAGAAGACCAACGAATTAGGTAAATGCTCAATATCGAAAATGGAAATCGCTTTAACATCAAACGTTCCATGTTATAAGAAACCATACCGAACACCGTTTGCGCTCAGACCTATTGTTACGAATATCATATGTGAGCTACTGGAAAACGACATAATTCGTCCTTCGGATTCGCCGTTCGCCTCGGGAATCGCCATCGTAGATAAAAAGAATGCAGAACATCGTCTTTGCGTCGACTATCGTCGCCTTAACAGTATCACGGTCAAAATTCCATTTTCTATGCCAAACATGGAAGGATGTTGCTCAATTAGCTGGAAACGTCTATTTTACGCAACTTGATTTCCCATCAAATCGAGATAAGTGAATCGTCCAAACAGTACACGGCGTTTGTTACAGCTGAAGGACATTATGAATACAACAGAATGCCTTTTGGACTTGTTAAAGATCCGGCAGTCTTTCAATCGGTAATGAACCAAATCATAAAACGTATGGAACCAGGTGAGGTACTCGCATATTTAGATGTCGTAATAATCGCAAGTAAGACCTTTGAATCTGGTATGTAACGAATTAAAAAGTTTTTATCGATCTTACAAGACAGTAGCTTTAACACAACTTTTACGTAAAACGGAGGCGAATACATTTATATGGGGAGAGGCCTAACATGCATGTTCAATGAAAGACGTTAGTGTTTCTTGAAGTTATTAAATGTTTATTTATTTATATATATATCTAGGCACTAGCACATAAACCAGTGACTAAAGGTTGTCGCAACCAACACATAAATTGGGTGGACCTCGGAGTGAGATTACAAAGGTAGAGATGGGGGCCAAAGACACAGCGATGCACACCCGATGTAGCTACAATTGGTATCTGATCTTAATAAGAATAATGCATTTCTTTTATAGTACAAAATAGCGAGCTCACCAGTGCATAGTTCGACATAGTGTTAGGTCAGCAAAATACGTTTTTATTGATTAACTAGGTCTTTATTGTTTACTGCTGACCATATCAGACCTAGCATCTTTTTATTCCATATACCATCACAAGAACCAATGGTATTGTTAGCGCTACGTAGGAGACTATAACATGATGAGCCGGCTGGCTGAGGTCTTCTGGCAATTTCCAGTTTTGCTTAGTTTCCAGTTTTCCTTGAATGTTGCTTAGTTCATCGTAGCTTAGCTGCATCTTTGTGAATTGTGTTGTTGTTGGCGCTACTTTTGTTGGGCCCATAATGAAGTTGCCAAATCGGACATATGACAATTTCATTGTGTCTGTCGTAGTTATACGGTGACCTGTTATTCGTATACCAGAACTCCTAGCTGTACACGTCGGGTCTAGAGTTAACAATCCAGTCTTCTTAATAGTGACACCTTGTATATTATCGTCACAGGTCACTGCGAGTTCAATTGGTCTAGTGGTGGCAAAAATCCACTGATTTTTGTGATACATGTCGTACCACACGAATGATCTGTTTGTGTTGTATTTGGCAAGTTGATGATTTTGAGTTTTTGAATAGCTGGAACTCACAGTTGCTATTAGCCGAAAACGTCGTTTGTTTATCAAAACAAATATATTGCTCGTTGTTGAGCTGATGGCATTGTTCCAAATCGGCTCTTGAGAGCCCAATGTATTGATTCTGTTCCTTGTTGACAGCAATGATGGGAATTTTAATGTTCATGATTACAATCCCATGAGTTCCAATTGCTGGAATGGGTACCAGGTTATACAGTTGCACTGCCTGCGTTGCCACTAATGAAAATGTGACTTTAAATATCACATGATTGTTTGCGATTGTTCCTTGTGCCTTCATTAAGCCATATAGTTGCAAGACGTCGTTATCTGGAACTGGCAAATCCAAACCAAACGGAAGATGTCTCTTCAGTTGGTTCAGATGTTCCCGAAGCTGGCCCGGTGATAGTAGTAACGGGCTTATTTTGCTATGATGGGCATCTGTAAATACTCGGGAAATTTCGGTTTGAATTCGTTGCAAATTCCCTGCAATAACTGTCATCTGAGTAGTTAGCGTGATATACCATTGCAACGCCTTTACCGCATTGTCCTGGACTTTGGTCATGTCGTTCATTTGTTGTTCCATTAGTTTCATTTGATTTTCAATTGTGGCTTCATCTCGGTTAATGATATTTATCGTTGAATCAATTACAGATGTCTGATTTTGCAGCAAGTTCAATAAGTAATCTTCATTTGATTTAACCTTTCTTATGGTGCCTGACATCTCTGTTGCATACTTTGAGTCCAGCACACCAAATAAGCCGTTCGCAATGTTCCCAATTATATCTAAAGGCGATCGTCGTTGGCGTTCTATGTGAAGGAGATCATTTTCTGTCCGTAGCTCTGAATTGACATGCTCGAAGTGCCTCTGCATTGCGGTGCATGCCTCTGGAACCTTCATTAATACGCATATTTCTCCAACCTTTACTACTCCGTCTGAAAATGTCTTCAGGTCGGCCCAATATGGTTCGAGATCGTAGAATGCCACAATAGTCCTGTCAGACATTGCCATCCTTCCTGTGCCAATACTTTCATAGTATATGCCTGGTTTGGGGTTGAATCGAGTTATATTAGTTCTTTGAGCAAATGCTATAGGCAATAACAACAGCATTAGGCAGATCGTCATTGCCAACGGTGGCAGACCGATCGATAAGCGTCTTTTTGTTTTTGGTTCTGCGTTGTCCTCGATACCAGGGTCTTTTTGGGAATTCGCTTCTGTGTCATCTGCCTCGATTTTACGTTTTGTTGCCGTCTCTCTAAGCAAGGGGGCCAATTTATGGATAGCCCGCTTGTAGGTGCCTCTGGCTGTTTTAACGTCTACCACGCGGACGTATCCATCCAAGCCTGGATATAACTTAACAATTCGTCCAATTGGCCACTGCAAAATTGGCACATTATCCTCCTTTAGAATTACCATCATGCCTTCTTTGACATTGTTATATGGTTTTTTCCACTTGGATGTACCCTGCAATTCTTGTAAGTACTCTTGAGACCATTGTGTCCAGAATGTATGCTTAAGCCGTTGCACTAATTCCCATTGCTCTGGAATCGATCGCTGTGTTATTGGTTCTGCATCTGGTTGGGCTACTAATGGTTCTCCGATCAATAGGTGGCCTGGGGTTAGAGCTGTTAAGTCGTTGGGATCGTCTGAGTTCGGCGTTAACGGACGAGAGTTCAGCACTGCTTCAACATTGACAATGATGGTAGACAGTTGTTCAAACGTTAAGTTTGCTGTCGATACGTTTTTCAACAGTAAATGCTTAGCGGACTTTACCGCAGCTTCCCATAATCCTCCGAAATGTGGAGACCGTGGTGGTATGAACTTAAATTGCACTCCTTTTTGATTGCAAAATTCCTTGATACTACCTGCTGCCGTTTCTGAGTGTATTGTATCGGTCAGTTCCTTAAGTTGGTTGTTTGATCCAACAAAGTTTGTCGCATTATCGCAGTATAATGTCTGGCATCTTCCTCTGCGCCCAATAAAGCGCTGAAGCGCGCCCACAAATGAAGAGGTGGACAGGTCTCCGACCAACTCCAAGTGTACTGCCTTGGTTGCAAAGCATACAAATACTGCAATGTAGGCTTTGTCGGGACGTTTTCCTCGAACCTTATGGTGGATCCAGAATGGTCCACAATAGTCTACTCCGGCATTGAGAAAGGGTCTATTCTGAGATACCCGATGCTCAGGTAAGTCGCCCATGACTTGTTTAAAGAACTGAGGCCGGTACTTGGTGCATACTACGCAGCCCTGAATCACATTCCGGACCATCGGTTTCACCTTAATGATGTGGTACTGTTGCCGAGCTATTCCGCGTAGTGCCTCATGTCCACAACGAAGATTATCTTCATGAAGTTTCCGTAGCATCATTTTTACCACCGGATCATTATACGGGAAGAGATATGGATTCCTTGTTTCCGTTGATTCTGGTGCTTGTTGTAGCCTAGTTGCTACTCGTATCATTGAATCTTCATCCAGTATTAGTGGCAATGTTGCCACCGTGCTTTTGTGATCTAGCGGTTGATCAGGTCGTTTCTTTAGGTGCCGTAATTCATATGCAAATCCTGTTTCTTGAATTTGCTTAATGATCACTCTCCGTGCTTGGTCTAACTCTTCCAACTCTAACTGAGCCGTTGGTTTCCTGCTCTGCTTGTGACAAAACCGTAGCACATACGCCACTATTCGCTGTAGCCGGTAAAACGAATTTTTGTGATTTACCGTATATATCCATTCACTCTTGTTGTTTGCCGTGGCAGTCACCATGCTGAATACCTTGGTTTTCTTCTCAGCGGAATCCATCGTGTGCTCTGTAGGCTTAAATGGTGCTGGCCAGCCACGTTGTGGTCCATGCAGAAATAGTGGTCCATACAACCATAATGTATGTGTGCTAAGCTGAACTGCTGATATGCCTCGAGACAGAACATAAGCTGCGTTGAGCGCTGATGACACATGCCGCCATTGCCTTGGATGTGATACTGCGTGTATTTTTGTCAACCGATTAGCCACAAACGTGTGGAAATGTGATGCCCGTGAATTAATCCACGAGAGTACTACTGTTGAGTCTGACCAGAGGAATGATTCTACACTTTCTGATCCGAATTGGAGATCCTGTCGAACTCTATCCGTGAGTTCAGCTCCAAGTACAGCTGCACATAGTTCCAGCCGGGGCAGTGTCTGTTTTTCTGACTAACTGATGCTTCAACAAATGTATGCAATTCCTTTGTAGTGGGGACCTTGCCAATAAAAATATGCCTTGGAATTTTCATGTGGTTTAGTACCTGTACATCCTCTCGGTAAGCTTCCCATTGCTTCTCCAAATACGGCGGTAGGTCACCATCCATCTCAATTCGTTCGGTAGCAACATGTTGAAGAAGCATTTTCGCTCTTACCACTACCGGTGCGAACAGTCCTAGAGGATCAAAGATTTGACCGACTTCGGATAGCACCACTCGTCTGGTTATTCCTTTTGTATGTCTTTGAGCCTTTCCACATAATTGGTCTTCTTTGGGTGCCCATATGATTCCCAATGTTTTTTACACTTGTTTGTTCCAGTGTGTCACCAAGATTGATGTCAGCAACCGTATCTTCCTTTGGAATTTCCTTTAGAAGTTGACTGCTATTTGAACACCATTTTCGTAAGTTGAAACCCTTAGGTTTCAAGATTTCTAGAAGCTCTTGTCTTATTTGCAGGGCTTCTGGTAAACTGTCTGCTCCTGTGAGACAATCATCAACATAAAAGTCATTTTTTAATACTGATGCTCCAGACGACAATTTTTGAATGTTTTTCAGTGCCAAATATTCCAGACACTTCGTCGCTAAAAATGGGGCTGACGTGGTTCCATAAGTTACCGTTTTTAAACGATAAAACTTTAGTTCTTGACTTGGATCCTCTCTCCACACAATCATCTGATTGAATTGATCGGCAGGGTTTATCCAAACTTGACGATACAATTTTTCAATATCTGCCGTGAACACTTCCTGAACCGCAGAAGAATTGAGAAGAGTTGACTCTGTACAACTGGTCCAAGATATAAAATGTCGTTCAGTGATTTTCCTGATGACGTTTTGCATGAAGCATCAAATACCACTCTTAGCTTGGTGGTGGTACTTTCTGGTTTTAGTACACAATGATGCGGTATAAAGTAATGGTTCTTGGGAATTTGTTCTACCATTACTTGCTTCATATGTCCAAGCTGTTCATATTCTGACATAAATTTTACATACTCCTTTTTATGTCAGGGTTCATTCGCCTCTCTAACGACATGAATCTTCTTATGACTACTTCCCGAGATTCTCCAAGAGATGACGCCTCTACAGCAAATGGAAGCTTTACAATTAGCCGATTGTCCGCCGCCGTGTGTAGGTTATCGAGGAAGAATTTTTCACAATACTCTTTCTCCGGACTCCTGTACCTTTTTATTGGCTCTAGTGTGTCTAGTTCCCAGAATCTTTCCAGTGATTCCTCTGGATTCGTCATGCCTACCATGCATGTGATTGAAGCTGACGTTGACATATTAATTCTGCCAGCAACAATCCATCCAAACTCTGAGTTTTGTAATGTTGGACGGTTTCGATTGCCCCGTCTCCTTTCTGGTAGCAGTATAGCATAGTGATCATCAGCTCCCAACAGCATATCAATTTTTCCGGGTTTATCAAATGTTGGGTCCGCTAATTGAATGTTGTCTGGTAATGTGACTTTCTGCGTTATTTGTTCTGTGGGCTGGTCACCTATTATGTGTGGCAATACAAATGCCTCAACTAGCATTGCGAACTTGTTGTATCTTGACCTTACAACCAAGCTTACTCGCGCCTTGCTTATACCACCCACTCCATTTATATGAACATGAGTCTCGCTAATTTTTAACGCCAACTTCTTTACCAGTCTCTCTGAGACGAGATTTACTTGAGAGCCGCTATCCAGGAGTGCTCGAAATTCTCCTTTCCTTTCATTGATCCCCTTTACCACTACCTTGGCCGTTGCCAACAGGGTGTATTTTCTGCCAATTCCATACGCAGAAGCTGCAGAAGCAGATGTAGCAATTTGGTTGCCTGTTTCTAAATGCAACATTGTGTTATGTTTTTTATCGCATTTAAAGCATCCCCTCCAAGAGCAATTTTTTGCTATATGGTCCGGCTTGAAGCAATTGACACACAATTTGTGTCTCTGCACCCAATTAAGCCGCTCTGCTGCGGATTTGATTTTGAACTTTTCACATTGGAAGAGTTTGTGCTTTGCTCTTTCGCAGAAAGCACACAGGGTACTGTT
Organism: Drosophila tropicalis; assembly: GCF_018151085.1. Lineage (NCBI taxonomy): Eukaryota > Metazoa > Arthropoda > Insecta > Diptera > Drosophilidae > Drosophila > Drosophila tropicalis. Next base: position 3,753 of record NW_027173124.1, on the reverse strand, counting down.
TGTCCCAGATGCTGTTGCGCATGTCTTCCTTGGACTTGGTTTCTCAATGCTTTTCGTTTCCCGGTTTCCCAATCGCCTCTAATGTTAGGAAGCGCTGTTCCAAGAAGGATAAGAAGTCCCTTACTTCCTGCAGATCCCTTGTGTTGGAAAGAGATTGCTCATATAGTGCGTGGTTGAATCTATCCAATTTTCTTGTCATATGAAACATTATGACAGCATCTGACGATTCCATATTGACGCCGATATTTTTTAAGGCTTGCAATGATTCAAAAATGTTATCATGCAAATTCATTATAGAAGCTGCGTCATTTCCCACATTTGGGTGATCAAACAGCTTTGCCAGTATGGCTGTTACTAGAACTCGTTTGTTATTAAAACGTTCCTGCAACACTGACCAAGCAGTGTTGTAATTGGCTTCTGTTAATTCCAGGTGCCGTATCAGTCTCTCTGCTTCTCCAGAAAGGTTTGATTTTAGGTACCACATTTTCTCTATCGTGGATACATTTGACTCATGAACCACCTTTTTATAGATGTCATGAAATTGTTGCCATTTCAGATAATCCCCATCAAATTTTGGAATGGGAATTTTGGGTAGTTGCAATGATTGTATCGATTGCAATACAGGTGGTGATTGTATTACTACATTTTCTGCTGGTGCCACACAGAATTTCAGCATTGTATTTTCTGCGGCCACAAACGTAGCTATATTATATCCCGCTTCGGCTGGATTTTCAGCTAGCCGATGAATCTCATAATGGATTTCTTCAATTTGCATCCATAATTTGTCGACTACCGATTTGTAAGTCATTTTTTCTTCAGGCACAATTTGTCTTAATGTCCTGGACAATGACTCCAGCAGAGCACTTTGCTTACGAACCAGTGGTTTGACCATGTCTCGCTCTTTTCTCTCTTTGGCGAGCTTGTCTCTCTAGCTTTATTTTTGCCAAATGGTCCTTCCAATCTTCCACTATATTAGATACAACCGCCTTCTTTTCGCTGTTCGAGCGCGTGGCAGTTGTCCCCCGTTGTGTTCCCCCGGTTCGGTGTAGTTATAATTGCAATTTTTTGCAAGTAATTTTGGAAGCGGAGCATCTTAAGGTTCAGAAAGTATAATATATCAACACAATGAAGGTCTACAAGGATATTATTACTGGTGACGAGATGTTCTCTGCTACATCGGGTGTGCATCGCTGTGTCTTTGGCCCCCATCTCTACCTTTGTAATATCACGTCGGGGTCACCAAAATGTTCAATGAAAGACGTTAGTGTTTCTTGAAGTTATTAAATGTTTATTTATTTATATATATATCTAGGCACTAGCACATAAACCAGTGACTAAAGGTTGTCGCAACCAACACATAAATTGGGTGGACCTCGGAGTGAGATTACAAAGGTAGAGATGGGGGCCAAAGACACAGCGATGCACACCCGATGTAGCTACAATTGGTATGTGATCTTACTAAGAATAATGCATTTCTTTTATAGTACAAAATAGGTCAGCAAAATACGTTTTTATTGATTAACTAGGTCTTTATTGTTTACTGCTGACCATATCAGACCTACTTATGACTGATGAGCCATCTATATCTATAATCGGGTTACATACTTAATTGACATACATTTCTATTTGTTCTATATTATAATTGTCTTAATGTTAGCTTATTTTACATAATTAAAACACCAACAATGCATTTATCGAACTAATCGAAAAATTATGTGGCGAACCTGTTCTCACTCTTTACGATTTTTCGGCTAAACACGAAGTACACACGGATGCTTGTGCTTTAGGCCTCCAAATTTACCCCCGGAAGGATCGCTAGATGAATTTGTTCGGATCATAATTTCGGAAATCGACGACTGGTTGTTAACAATGCAACTACAGGATAAAATACTTGCCGAAATAATCGCAGTACTGAAGGGAAATCGTCACAATGATCAACTGAAGCAACTACGTACTGATTATGTCATCAAAAATCATAGCCTTTATCGAAAAACGGAAAACATTATTGCGTTTGTTGTACCAAAGGCAGTTAGATGGCGCGTTGTTAAAAGTTGCCATGATGTTGTCAACAATTTTGGTTTACAAATATCAGGAAGTACGTGAAGGACTATATCTCTACATGCATCCAATGCTGCTACCATAAGTCTGAAGGAGGAAAGCCTGAAGGTCGCATGCATTACAACGATGTTGAACCGGTCCCTTTTCGTCGACTTCACGCGGATCATTTGGGTCCTTTTGTTCGAAGCAAACGAGGAAATACTCATATTCTGGCTATATCTGATTCATTCAGTAAATTCCTAATTGTACAAGCCGTTAAAAGTACAAAAACATTATCCGTTCTGTCAACGCTAAACAAAATTTCTAGTTACTTCGGCTTGAACAAATTTTATTATAACAGGCCGTGGAACAGCGTTAACGTCAAAAATATTTGAGGATTACTGTAAGCAAAACCATATCCAACACGTTGAGAACGCTGTACGAACACCCCATGCAAATGGTCAAGTGGAACGCGCTTATCAAATAATTCTTAATTATATACGAACGATGAACGAAAATCCATCTGACTCTTCATAACCTTCAATGGACTGTCAACTCGCAGAAAAACAGCACCACTGGATTCAGTCCAATTGATCTTGTAATTAATTTGAAGGCTATTGATGTTGTGCAAAACAACCTTACTGCAGCGATATACGCAGACCAGGATAAACCGTATTCCATCGAAACCGTCACCGAAAATCGAAATCAAGCCGCAAGCAATATCGCATCTGAAAGAGCTAAATGGAAGAAACGTTTTGATGCCAAACACGCTAACCCTTTTTTTTTTTCTACACGTAGTAGTCTTGTAGTAGTCGAGGACGAACCAGCCGCGACAGGCGAATCACGTAAACTGGAACCACGATACCGAGGTCCTTACGAAGTCGTCAAAGTCCTTGGAAACGATCGTTATGTAATCAAAGATATCCCCGGCATACAGATTACAGGACGTAAATGCTGTTCTGTATACTCCTCGGATAAGATGAAACCCTGGTGTTCAAATATTCCTGAATTGGATGTATCTGTCGACGAAGATACTCGAATCGAGGGCGATCCGAATGCAGGATTGGCCGAGCTGTCATCAGACAGTTTATGATTATAATGATTCAGGCCTGGGCGAGCGACGTTATGCCCTGGTGTTATCGATAAATGAAGAAGAAGTAGTTGGCAAAAAAAAAAAAAAACGTTGAGAAGGAAAGGTGCGAACGAATAAACTCCTACGAACTCCTCTAACGAACGGCCATCACGAACGAATCCAACGGCATCGCTTTACAAACGTCTCTATATTGTTAAGTCTCAATTAGTTAATAATTTATATTAGTTATCTACCTAAACGTACGAGTCTCGCATTTCTATTGGTTCCGAACGCCGCACTCCCCCGCCTAAGCCTTCCTGATAGCTTCTCCATCTACAATCTTCTACTGGGTAATGAGATTTACAATCGACCTTCTCAAAAGTGGGTTTTAGATTTGACACTATTTCTATAGCTCCGAACGATGATATTTAAAAGCATGAATTGAATGTTCAAATTAACTTCAGGGGCACGTTAGAATTTGGATCACAGCTGGCTCAAATTTAAATTTAAATTTCACACTGGAATGCTAGATTTAGATGCTCGGTGTTGTTCAAGACGTTCAGCTCGTGTATCTTCTGACTCTTCACGCAATTGACTCATTCTTACACGTAAATCAGTATTTTAATGCTGGATTTGTTCATCGA